>NC_135500.1:197132690-197466201 GCF_052857255.1 Amblyomma americanum
CGCATGCAGCACGCGCTGCCGAAGCGAAAGGCCGCGACTCGCATAGTATAATCCGGAACAGTGGTGCCCGCTCTGCACGACCTCACTGCCGCCGCACGGCCTGTCACGCGGGGTCAAAGTTCGAATCCATCGGCCGACATTACTGCTTCCAAGACGCTGTGCTGTATGCGAGGCTGACAATTTGATATATACGACGCCCAGATAAAAAAAATAAATAGAAAGGCGGAGAACCTGCGTATTCCTCTATTACGCGTGTTGCCAGCACGTGCTGCCTGCCAACCACGATCAAATGTGGGCTAAAAATAATAACATTACAAAACATAACCAGGTCTAGCAATGAGTAGCACATAACGGGAACGATGTGCAACATCGCTGACTATGAATGCCGGGCGTCGGGAAATGCTGCAGGACAGAGTGCCTCGTCAGGTGTCCGTAATTCAGGTAACCAGCTTCCCAGTTAGCACAGACCGGAAAAGATAACGTCACCATGGAACGCCGGCGCATCCCACTGCCTCTTCACCCGAGTGGAACCGAAATCCGGACTATTTCTTCACCTGCTTTCCGCGATTAAACGTGTTTGTTCAACAAATTTGAACATTATAAGTTAGCAGATGAAGTATTCCTTTCGCCCGAAAGCGACGACAAAACACAGTTTCTTCTCTTGTTATTTGTTTTCACAGAAGGCGAAATTTCTTTTTTTTTCTTAAAACTCCAACAGGCGTTCTACCGAATCACTACCGCTGCACTAAAGATCTCAGCGGTGCCTACAGCAAAACTCCAAAAGGCGGTGCCTACAGCAAAACTCCAAAAGCTCACACAGCAGTAAAACCCTTCCGACAATTCAAACCAAAAAAGAAATGTTCGCGCTATATGCGGAGTTCGAGTTAAGGGGAACCCTCTGATGCGCGCGACGTTGAACTGACCAAGGATGGTTGGTTTATGGGGGTTTAACGTCCCAAAGCGACTCAGGCTATGAGGGACGCCGTAGTGAAGGGCTCCGGAAATTTCGACCACCTGGGGTTTTTTTAACGTGCACTGACATCGCACAGTACACGGGCCTCTAGAATTTCGCCTCCATCGAAATTCGACCGCCGCGGCCGGATCGAACCCGCGTCTTTCGGGTCAGCAGCCGAGCGCCATAACCACTGAGCCACCGCGGCGGGCGAACTGAACTGACCAGGAGTTAGTTCGAACAAACCGTAAGTTCTAATTAAGGGTGTAGTAAATAACGACAGTCCACTTCGTAGTCACGCGCAATCGGCACGCAGACGACAAATGTTTTCTCCCTCTCTGTCTCCTTAGGTTCATCTCAAGGTGAGGGGACTACTCCCAACAACAGGAACGGCTACCTCGAGACACCACCGCCAAACCGGGTCGAGACAGCGGCGTTAACGGTTCTCTCCAAAAAGACGAGCGTAATAGCCGCAGACGACCTCAAAGGGCAGCCGAATTAAAACGCCACCTGGGCGATTAACCCGACCCCCACCCATCACTCTTCCTTCCCTCCTTACCCTCGCTCGTTACAGGTGCGGGAATAACACGGCGGCCAGACGAACGCCCGCAGGCCCCCCCCCCCCCCCCTCCCCCCCCGCGCCCCTTCCCCCCCCCCCAAGCGGCTCCTGGGAAGAAAAGAAACACTGATTGCCGGCGACTTATAATCCCGAGGGTTCAACGACCCCTCCTCCTCCTTCAGGCGCGCTTCCTCGTAGTGGGGCGCATTAACTCGCTGCACTAAGGCGATACACAGCGGTGGCGTGCACGCTCAACAACCGGGCCGTGGTCAGAAAGAAAAATTGAACAGCTACGCTCAAAGCCAGAAACACGCTCGCGGGCATGAGATCCTCTGCTGGAATGGAATAATCTGCACAGTGCGTATAGCAGCGCTGTTGGCGGTCGATCACGATCTTCTGCGAGATATGCATGCGTTAACAGGTTGATGGGGAAACACAAAAAAATGCGCGGTATAGGCGTACCATCGCAGTCCACGACACACGTAATTGGAACGCTGTCACTAAAGCGATAATAGTGGTCGAGTGGAGAGACAGAGAGAGGAAGAAAAGAAAAAAAGAGCAGAATCGTTTATAACGGTCGCCCGGGAGCCCGCAGCCAGCCTCTTTATTCGCTGGGAAAGATTCGAACCAGCTTTGCGTTGGTATAAGGAAAAAAACTTGACCTCTCCGGCTGTATTTGCAAATGCGCATATCCTAACTAGCTTGTCCGCTCAGCGGCAAACTAGGGCAGTAGGCAAAATTAGCCTTTTTTTCCTCTGTTTTTATCTCGAATTAAGCCACTGATTCGTCGTAGCTAAGCCTTTTCAAGCTATGCACCTCGCAAGGAAATCCGGGCAGAAATGTTAATCTCTTGCACGCTGAACCTATGGCTTATACTTTCGTCCAATGGGCACCACGGAAAGCAGGCTCCGCCTCCAACGGGCCCGAACCCGCACGACGTTACAACGTGCTTTGTTCAAGCCCGCTGATTGCTGTAGACTGCTAAAATCGCGTCACAATATGCTGTACAGACGACTATTACCCTACTCTGTTTCGTCCTTACGGGACAACGACAGAAGAAAAAGCAAAACGGGAGAGGGGGGGGGGGGGGTAACGGGCGACGACTATTATTTTTACCCATTGCGGGACATTACACGAGGGGTACCTACCCCAGTTACCCCAAACCCCAGTTATCGGAGGCAAGAATGCGGCAAGTGCCGGTGTCGTCATCGATGGCCGAATTTAAACGAAAGAGGTCAGTTACCGCAGCGATACGAGCCGGGGAAAGGCCGTTCGCGGCTGCATATACAGGAAGAAGACTCCGGGGAAGAATCGTGTGCCGGACCTTTGAACCCACGCTCAAATAAGCGGCAGAGCGCAACCGTGGAACGAAAAGCGCGCGGAGGTTACGGCGGCGGCCCAGCTAGCAGCAGAGAAGCGTCCCGCACGTCCTGCAAACGCGGACGGATTTGGCAATGTCGCACACGGACCCAGAAGGTGACGTGACAGAATAAGGAGCAAAAAAGAAAACAGAGCGGAACGACAACGGAAAGAGCCCGGCTGGACTGCTGGCGGGCGTGGACTTATTTTTAGCGGACCGCGGCGCCACAGTATAGTGACGGCAGGGGGAAGGGGGGGGGGGGGGGGGGGGGGACTTCTCGGTAGAGGCAGGTGGAGTGACCTGCGGCGAGAATGGATGGGAACAAGTGCTCCAAGCAGAGAGGGTTTCGAAGGCAGCGACATATGGAGACACATTTTCTTTGTGGGTCTTGTTTCTTCGCTTGAATATGATCACGGACCGCAAAACCCGTCGCTCTCTAGACTGCCAGATGCTTGAAGGACGAGAAAGCGCACCGCGCGTCGGTGCGCAGAAAAGAAGAAAGTAGCGGCAAAAAAAAAAGAAAAAAAAGGGGGGGGGATCTCGCAGTCTTCTCGACAGACGTGCCAACCCATTTCCCAGCGCTGTCCTTGACAAGGGGACACAGAGCTGGTCGTGCTAAGCGCCGACGAAGGCGGCGAGGGGGGGGGGGGGGGGGGAGATAGGCGCAAGGGCGCAGTCGCCCATGCAGTCTACCACAACACGATCGTAAGCGCGAGCTCACGCGTACAGTGTAAATGCAGAGGACGCAACTCGATGCAACGAGCGACACCGGAGGCGAGGTTGTTTTTACTGTGCCTAATACTCGACGCACTGCACGCAACTTGCGACCAGAAAAGCCATCACGACTTTGTATGACACGAAAGCGCGGCGCGCTCCACCCGGCGGCAACAACGAACGCACTAAATCAGGGAGGTTCGTGCGAGGAATCAACGAAGACCTTAACGCAATCACAGTGTTGAAAGAAAAAAACCAAAACAGCAATAGAATCCATACTGAGGTCGACAATAACAACATTCAGCTCCTCAATGCGATATTTGAGCGGCGAACTAGTTGTGTGAGCACCCGCCTCGCATGCGAGAGATGCGTGGTTCGATCCCCAGTACCGCCGGTTACCCGCCGGTGATACAATGGGCACAAGTTTACTTCGGGCCTGGTGCTCAGCTTAGCTGGAGTGAAATGGTTGGGAAAATGGGTCTTTGACCACACATCGTGCAATGAAAACTGCCTTGTGCAATGAAGTTATTTGGCCAAAGCTCCCCCTTGCGCCATAATCATCACCATCATCATTTACTTCCACGATAAAAAGGTCGTCCACTACGCCATATTCAGTTAACCGGGGCAGAAGCACAGAGTGAAATCAACGCGCGCAAATGGAGAGACAGCAATCAACAACCACGCTAACCTATTCGGGCGCCATTTATTCTTTTCCGCAAGATTCCAGGGATTACAGTTTAACTGGGACGTGCAAAATATCGTACAAAGTGCCGTAATTAATACAAGTACCAACATCTCAGTGCCAGGACTATACTCAAATACCTATATGCACGAAGGCTCAAGGAATAAATTTTGGTTTTGAAGGTACTGATTAAGCTTCAAATTGCAAAAAAAAATGCTGATGTTATTACAAGTGGCAAAATCTGACGATAAAAATGGCGGACGACGTGCTACCCCGCTTACTGTTTCGTGAAATGTTATTCACTCCGTTCGCTATACGGCAAAAAAAAAAAAAGCAACTTATTTGGGGCATGGAAGACGCTATATATTCGCCTGAAACAAATAAATCAATTCTAGGCACGGCACAAACTCAAAAAAAAAAAAGCTATGAGATCGCGTTGTACACATTTTTGCTACAAAACACCCGAAAGGATTAACAGCCTTGTTGCGGCAAGAGACGAGACGCGCAACCAGTTTCGAACGACCATGCCTGTTTGAGGAACCGAAATCGAGGAGCAGATTCACACCGCATTCGCACAAAGTTCAATCGGCAAGTAATGACGTCATGTACGAAGTGTCGATCACGTGACCTCCGCGCATCAGTTTGCAAGATGATATATCGTTGGACACCTGAACCGCGCCGTAAGGGAAGGGATAAAGGAGGGAGTGAAAGAAGAAAGGAAGGAAGAGGTGTCCGTAGTGGAGGGCTCTGGAATAATTTCGACAACCTGAGGATCTTTAACGTGCACTGATATCGCACAGCACACGGGCGCCTTCGCATTTTTCCTCCATAAAAACGCAGCCGTCGATCCCGACCGCAGCGGCTGCGTTTTTATGGAGAAAAAACGCTAAGGCGCCCGTGTGCTGTGCGATGTCAGTGCACGTTAAAGATCCTCAGGTTGTCGCAATTATTCCGGAGCCCTCCACTACGGACACCTCTTCCTTCCTTTCTTCTTTCACTCCCTCCTTTATCCCTTCCCTTACGGCGCGGTTCAGGTGTCCAACGATATATGAGAGAGATACTGCGCCATTTGCTTTCCCTAAAAACCAATTATTATTATTATTATTATTATTATTATTATTATTATTATTATTATTATTATTATTATTATTAGTATTTCCCAGCAGAAGGCGTGTCAAGGTAATGCCACAGTAATGCAACGGTGAGCGTGGTCACTGCTCGGCAAACTCCGAGCGTAATGTCCAGGGGAAAATCCTCGGTGACAATGTGCGTCGAATGTCCGCGCTGTTCATCAGAGACGATAGAGCAGGTTTCATGCTAACACATGAGAGGAAGTGTTATTTAAAAGCGCGACAGTAATTTTGTTTTTATAATAAGCAAAATACAAAGTAAATTCCTAATAGGGGTACGGACAAGTGACGTACAACTGTTGAAACGCTCATTGATTTGAGAAAACGAGACTGTTGCGAAAACGAAACAAAACGAACGCTCAGCGATGGCGGCAAGCTGCACAGTCGAAGCTATAAACACCGCGCCGCGCGCAAAACCACGGCATCCTCCGGCGAGCGAACACACTGTACAGAGTGACGCTCTTGTGGGAAATCGCGCCGTGGCGCAAGTTCCGCTTTGGTGGCCGCGCGCAGCGACTGACCGACGACCCCCGCATCCGGCCCCGTGCGCAGCAATGCGCGTCGCCCACGGCTCGCGCGAAAGGCGGGCACGGCGAAAACAAAGGCAGCGCCGTACAGTCCGCCGCACACTGAACGCGAACACGCCTCAAGGGCCCTTTCGTGCTCCGCCCGGCCACCGACGGAGCACGGGTTCTCCTTCCGGCGGCAGGGCATTATTTACCCGCGCGCGTTAGCCATGGAGAAGCGCGATGTTCGCAAAGCCATTACCGTTTGTCATCTGAGCAATCTACACTGGTGTCGGTCTGTGCAGTACCTGTTACTATACTTGCTACGTGGGAATTCTCCACGATGCACAGACATCTTGCTTTCCCGCTAAAGCCCGGGATACATGGAGCGTTTTTTTCCGACGATGTTCGCGCGGCAGAAAACGTCGCGGCGGCGCGACGCCCGGCTGGAGATACATGGAGCGAAAAAGCGGCAGCCCGCCGCCGCGTATCTCTCAGCGCGAAAGCAATATGATCAACAAGTGGCAAATACCATTGACCGAGGAGCTCTTTGAGAGCAGCGACGCTGACTCCTTATTCAGAATAACGAAATTGTTCATTTAGACACCACTGTACTGATTGCAGCACGCGTGCATAGATATCTACAAGGTTTTGCGCGCTCGAATGCATGCGGTCGCGTACCTTTCGATGCCCGCTCAGCCGTGGCTACCATCGGCTGCGGTTTTCTTCGGCACCTTCGCTTCAGGGAGGAAAAGCGGGCATTTCGATCCAAGATTCGGTCCTGTTCTCCAAAAAAAGTGACATTTCATGTCTCGTGAAGCGTTTATTTTCACGATAACAACATTTTCGTGCAATAAACACAGCAGAGCTCGTCGGCCATGGCGGCCATATTGGCGGCGGCGGCGGCCAAACCGAAGAGCGGGCTTTCTGCGCTGCTATTGGCTTGCTCCGGCTGCCGCTTCCGGTCTCGCCGGACGCCGCGCGTCAATATCTGGCGGGGCCAGATCGGCGGCGGCGGGCGTTTTTTTCGAGACCGGGCGTCCAAATGCGCGCCGTCGGGCGAAAATCGCCCCAAAAAACGCTCCATGTATCCCGGGCTTTAAGCGCAACCGCACTCGCCACACGCGAATGTACGCCTCTAAATCTTCACGCACCTTCTTTCCCGTGGCTCCTTCGATACTAGTTACCAATGACATCAATAACGTCAAAGTTACCAATAACTTTCAATAACATCAAAGTCGGACCGCCAGACGCGGAACTACCACTACCACCCCCCCCCCCCCCCCCCCCCCCCGAAGCGGGCGACGTCGAAACTAAATACCACCGCCTCCGCGCGTTGGCAACGAAGACAAAGAGGCCTGTAAACAAAAGCGAACGGCCGGGGACTTAGCGGAGTGGCAGGCCCCCGATCGGCGCTCGAACGGGCCCGCATTTGGTATTTAAATGATGCCCCCGGTCCACGGCCGCCGTCGCGTTATACGCGCTTAATTAGCGGAGCCAGTGGAGCGTCGCGTGTCCTTAAAGCCCTGAAGAAGCCAGGCACAGAGCGCGCGAGGTCCCCCTCCCCTCTCCCTCCCCCGAGTGTTACGTATACACCGCGCGTGCGACGCCACCGCAATCACTTCCGCTCTATCACTCGCACACATACAAAGCACCAGCCCGGAAGAAATCGTCACTGACGCGACTACTTTCGCGTCCCGATCAGCTTATTTAAATCTGGCGCCGCAGGAAGCACTAACCATCACGTGCGCTCCGAGCACCGGCCGTCGATAACGACCTCAACTCAATCTCTCTTGCACCTTCTCCGGTCTTTTGAACGCGACGCGATAGAGACAAGGACGACGCGCGAATTCCGAAAGCGAGAACCGCGCCTTGATCTCTTGGCCGATTAATTAATGCGCGCCGCGCAGGAAGGCCGATCGCGGCCGGAAGTGTAGCTTCATCGTCGGTAACACCCCCCCCCCCCCCTATCTCCCCCAATAGAAATGAGAGGTCTACCGCTGCAAATGGCCACGCTTATCGGCACCCATGATGATGAGACCCCCCCTGCCCCCCAGAAAAAGAAACAAAAAACAACTAAAATACACGATGTGAGAAAAGAAGACTGCGCGAGGCAAGAATTAATCTCACACCAGACTGCCAACTCCGCAAAGAAGCCCGCAGATCAGTCGATCGGGTCTCCATCCTCGCGGTAAAGCCAGTTAATCACTAACCGGCCGTCTGGTACACACGCACGCAAAGTGTGCCCGGTATTGTGAAATTCACGACGGTGAGAACCCAAGCAGCGCAGGTCATCGGGCCAATATTGGAAGTAGATGGTTTTACTCCCGTGCTTTGTAGGACCGGCGCTAAGGCGCCCGTGTGCTGTGGGATGTCAGTGCACGTTAAAGATCCCCAAGTGGTCGAAATTATTCCCGAGCCCTCCACTACGGCACCACTTTCTTCTTTCACTTCCTCCTTCATCCCTTCCCTTACGGCGCGGTTCAGGTGTCCAACGATATATGAGACAGATACTGCGCCATTTCTTTCCCAAAAACCAAATGTTATTATTAGGGCCGGCCTTTACCAATACATTTCCAACATTGGACTAATTTTACACGTGCTACTTGGGAAGATTGACGACTATTTTTTCTTTGCCATTTCGCAGCGCAGAGAAGTGCTCTACACACGTGCTCGCGCAGGAAAAGAACTACGGCTGAACGTGTACAGCTAATTAGCCATTGTTAATTAAGCCTTGGAATATCACTTGACCGCCGCCAAGCGGTGACAAGTGGTGAGGGGATGGTCGTGGCCGAATGTACAGTGCTGGGCCCGTAATGCTGCTGAGCCCACAATGCTAAACCGTTTACATTCGCTTAAGTTGCGACTCTTCTTTTTTCGTGTAACAAACATTCTGATTTCGTATATTAAACAAAACATCTTTGGAGTCGAGTTAACCACTGCGCTTGGGATGCTGCGTACAATATTGAGGCCTAAAACAACATGCTAGGACGCAGGATTGTTATTTCAGCCATCCGCTACCCTCAGAAGTCCCCTACGTCCTCCTCGTCCATTTACAAGCCCACGCAATGGGGGTGGCGTTACGCCACGTCATTTACACGTGTAAACATCGGAGCTCCCTGGCGAACCAGAGGAAGCGAACGAAAGCGAAACTGCTTGGCCGACTAGGTGGCAGTGCGAAGCGGCCTGGCGCAGTTACCAGAATACCCCAGAAGTGCTGCCACATCATTTCGCCTTAACGTAATTTTCTGGGCTATACAAATTCTGTTCTCAGTTAATATGGCATATTTGCAATCTGGAGGCAGTAATCTTTCGACCTAAGTGGACTTGGCATTCCCCTTCAGTTTCCCTTTAAAGCTGACAGGTTCTGCCACTTCAACTGTCCAGTGCACAGACAGTGCACACACTAGTGGCGGTAAGTCTCCTTTTGGAAATAGCCAAGATTTTATTCTTAAAAGCCGTGTATGCGGCATTAACTTGATAGAAGCGCGTCGTGCAAGCGGGCTTCTGCAGCCGAGTTTCGGAATCAGTTCGAACCCGACCGCGGCAGCCGCATTTCGATGGAGGCGAAACGCAAAGGCGCCCCTGTGCTGAGCGATTCTGGAGCCCTCCACTACGGCGCCTCTTCCTTCTTTTCTTCTTTCACTTCCTCCTTCACCCTTCCCTTACAGCGCGGTTCAGCTGTCCGCCGAGATGTGAGACAGAAACTGCGCGATTTCCGTTCCCCCAAAACCAATTTATTTATCCATTAGCAACCGCACGGCCAGTCGAGAGAAGCCGCCACCGCACAAGCTGGAACGGCGCCGTCACCGGCAAGTGGCGCCATCTGCCGCACACTCGCGGAGACGGCGCGGCGCCAATTCCGAAACCGGATTACGACGAAACGTGTACCCACCGCCTCTCGGTTCGCTTCCCCGAGTCGAGTCCACTCTCCGCTCGTTAGGAAAGTGGGTCGCTAGCGCCCCTTTGAACGCGCCGCCCGTCTCTCGGGTACGGCACCGCACGTCCGCCCGACAGCGCGCACCCTGCTGGCACGATCCCGCGGTCGTTCCGCGCAACTGCTCTGCGCTCATTTATTAAGTTGCGCACTCATTACGGACCCTCGGAGAACGGCCGTGCAACGCCCACCGCCACGACTACACGCCCGCCGGCGCTTTTCATTCGTACTGCGCACTTTACTACGCGGCGCGCTCGCGCACAACTCGCACGCGACGGACAGCGCCCCACGGTACACGTTGCTGGGTTCGTGTGCTGTATATCCCAAATTAGCAAATTATTAATACTCAGGTCCTCAGTAGAGGCACCATGCCAAGCCGTTAGGCCACCTGCTCCGTGACACGTCAAACGGTACTCTTTGTCGATGGTTCGTTATATCGGGTGCTTCGCCTAAGATGTTCAGCAATTTTTAAAGATAAGGTTGAGTTAGAAGAGCGCTTTTTTCGGCATAGCATTGACAGCGGTGTAGGGCATCAGGAGACCTAAGACACCTATTAACGCGACAGCGTTAAGGAGCTCGTGTCGCAGAAAAGCCGGTGTCGGCGTTGGCCGTCCGCGAAAAATCCTCCTCCTTTCCTTAAAAGCAATTGTTCATTTCATTTTCCTTCCCTTACGGCCCGGTTCGGGTGTCCACCGAGATATGTGAAACATGTGCGTCTTTTCATAAAATTGTCCAACGGGCCACGCGTCGCGCCGAACGGGCGATGGCGTTCCGTGCACCCCTTGGCAACGCCTCAACACGCTGTCGCAGACGAAGCTTAAGCGTCCTCCAAATTATTTTTAAAAAGCCTATTTTTAAAAATCGCAGGTCATCCTAGGTAAAACATCTGGTACAGAGGCCTCATGTGTAGGTCCCCTGACACCATTTCTACACATCTTCCAGAGCCATCCTCACATCCCTTCAACAAATATTTATGGGGCACCACAGCCAAGAATGGTGCGGTAGCACCACCCCACAACATTTGAAACTTGAAACCTGCTCTCCACCATTAACGCTGTAATTCTGGATAGATCCCACGCGTAAGCACACCAAGGACTTATTTCTCACACCTGTGTCCACGGCCGTTCGGCTCATCCAGCCATTGTGCAGTAGCACCAGGTGCGCAGCTGACAGCAAGCCGCTCCCAGAGAAGAGAACGTTTCATCCGCTTATCGCAACATCTCCCTCCTTAAATTTCCCTGCACCCTCCTCCACCCTAATAAACTGGGTCAATGAGCACCCTCCCCACCCCTGCCCCTTCCGAAAAGAAGGGTTCCCGATCTCGTTAGTTCGACCACGCGTGCGGAACTCGGCATACGATGCATCTGAGCAACAGTGCTGAGGACGACCACAATGACATAAGGGGTGTCACACAACGTGACAGGCGCCATTTTGACGGTGCACAGGACGCAGCTTGCGCGGCGTATAGGCCGGAGCACGTGGCGATTAGTCGATTACGTACGCGCGGCCCTTGGCTCAGTGTAGGCCACAATGGCGACCACTAGCTGTGGCTTCAGTGCACGGGCGCGTCGTGGCAGCCTGGACAACTGACCTTATACAGAGAGCATATCATAACGACACTGTAAACACATAGCAGTCAGGCCTGATTTCAAGTTATGACTTGAAATTCGCATATCCCCTTCAGATAAAAACGAGGTGAGCTCGCGACAACACGATTAAAACCAGTCGGAACCTCTCCAAGGCCATTGTATTTCCAAACACGTTCTCAACTTGCTCCATATGTGAGTAAACGCAGGCTATAACCCTCTCAGCTGTCTTATCCGGCAAGGCGGGTAATAAGCGGGCGACCGTGGCGCACACACGCGCGACCCGCGCCATCTTCGCGGCGCCGGGCCCATTTTCTCACGGCGCCCCGCGACGCCGATTTCATACGTGAGCGAGGGCCAGACGGAACAGCGCGCGCGAACGACGGGGACAGCCGCCACGACATTACGCGCAGTCATTACACGGGCCAACGCGCCCCGCTGCGTCAGGCCGCTGCCGGCGGTCGTCGTGAAGAGCGCCGGACGAAGGGACTGCGCAAAGTGCGAAGCCTCGTGCGATGGGAATAGCCGCAGGACACGGGGGGAGGGGGGGGGGGGGGGGGTAGACCCCGTCGGGCGCGGCGGCGCACGGGGCACAATTCTCTACTTGCGGCCACTGCGGACCTCGTAACAACAACGGTGCGTGGGAGATAGAGCACCATTGAAAAGAAAAAGCAAAAAAAAAGAGGAAAGATCGCTATAGATATGAAACGCACGCCTAATGCAAATGGGGCCGCGATTTTCGGGCGGTGGCGCGATCGGGGACACCGCAACGACGCTCCTCACTGGCTACTTATCCGGAGAAGCGAGGGCGGGAGATCTCAGCAAGGGGGGTTGACTTGTCCTATATGCCAGTCCGGTGCCGGCGAGCTCGCTATGTTTGCTCTGTAAGGCGGACCTGAAATGGGCCCGGATTCAATTTACAGCGATGCTCTGCGTGCAGTGGGCAGAAAATAATATAAAAAGACAACACAGGTCAGCAAGCCACAGCTGTGAGACGGTGCAGGCTACTGGGGTAATTGAGGTTGCCTAGGGCAACTCGCAATATATGCGACCACCTGTGGCCAGCACTGCAATTTACTCCTCTTCAAAGCACACATATGCCTCCCATCCATCATCAAAATGCACTGTCCGGTCTGCTTTCCCACAGACAGGCTGCGCAATTTTGTGATTTGTAGGTAGAGTTCAGCTTTCAAGTTTTAAAAAAACAACCTATTGCAGTAGTGCCAACAGCACTCATAAAATGACATCTGTCACACCTGCCAAGGCAACAAAAAGTGACACACTGCTTTTATGTTCTACATCAGTTAATCTGGAAGCCCGGCTATACAGGCAAGCGCCGAGGCCGTTGCAGCTCCACCAAGCTGACCCAGCAAAAGGGAGGCCCAAAAGAGGAGGCTCAAAATGAATGGTGTAACAATTTTTTTCCTGAGCCAGGTTTATCAGCATAGCTGCATTTAGGATCACCAATTATACGTACCAATGGTGTCAACCTACTGTCGTAATGCCACAGCCAACGAGCTTGCACTTGTTAGCATGACACCGCAGGTGGAAGGCTGCTGACTATACTGTCATGACAATAGGTCGCCATAACTGGTAAAAGGACCTCCTTTTAAGGGCATTTGCCACTCAGTTCTCCAGATCCAGCTATAGTGGCAGGAGTGCACTGCCACTGTTGAAGACTATACATTGAAAAGTAATGCGCTCCTGAGAAGGCAGACATTCCAGTTTTTCATTCGAAGCAACATATCTCAATTACATCCCTTTGTTGGAGGCAAAACTTGCTGAATACCCCTCATATAACCAAAGTAGTAAAAGGAATAGAACTAACAGCCGACACATTAATTGCAGTAGACCTCTACACTCCATCCTTCTTGGCTGAATGCAAGCAATGACAAAAATAAATGTAAACACATTAAAATGCACCCTACTCTTATCAAACAGCCTGATATTGCCATGCTTTGTCAGATAAATATGTGCACACTGAAGCCTTTCCTAGCATCACATACAGACACTGGCACACTAGGCAGCACAAAAAATCAAAAATCATTCATAGCTGACAGGGACCAGTACCAAAGCACTGAGTGCAATGCGTAATCAGAGCAAGCAGTGTCAGGATGCACACATCACAAACAGAACGAACATGGATAATGAATCCACCTTGTCCAAAATACCAAAAATCAAAATGCACTAAAAGCCGACTCAGCATGCAGTATATTTGTCGTGAGCACGGCGTGCATTATGAAGGAAGAGCACAAGCCATGCCCCTACCTGCGTGAGGTGCACAGGGCACGACCCGTACTGACCTTGGCGTAGTGGTGCAGAACTGCAGGGAACAGCACTAAAGTGCACGGTTTTGTGCATGCAAGGTGATTTCGGCTGCGTCAGCGAAGTCCGCCTTGCCAAAGCAGGACGGCTCATGCTAGCCCTGTCCGACTCTGGGCCAGCCGAGCACACAAGGGGGAGGGAGGGGTTAGGGAGGAAAGGGGGACCTCCGGTTAGTCTGGTTAGTGCTCAACCCCTTTCTACACGCAGGGTGTGAGGCCACCTAAACTAGTTGGTGGCCTCTCTTTAGTCTAAGGTACGTGCATTTGTGCAAACGAAAAAAAAACCAGAAGGCTACTATGCAAGTGTGAATCACAAATGATTACATGCAAGGCTAGATTACAGAAAAAGCTGCTGTACTGTCATGCAAGTGAAATACCCGGGAATTAGTCACATGGCACCTCAGTAAACAGTCACAATGTGCAGTTAAAAATTATCAAAATGTGTTCCAGCTGGGACCAAAATCAGTTTTAAGTCTGGCGAAAACTCACAACAGGCACTATATGTTAGCTCCTTTAGTGGAATTAAGGCTAAGTGTAATAAACAAACCATCTACTGACGGCTCATTGCATGTAACTTTCCCTTCTTTACAGCCTTCACAAACAAAGTGCATGATTTAAGTATGATGGCTTGCACCTTCGAATCGCTACTCACTAATCAACTAATGAACAACCTCATGCATCCTCAATGGTGAGATATAACGAAAGATTATCCAGCTTGGTGTCCATTCAATATGCTCAACTGCCTAGCTGTTCTCGATGAATAATCAGTTACTGACACTAACAATAAGAAAGAGTTTGAACAATCAAAGACTTCCCTTAACAGCAAAACGGAAAGCACCAAGTGGTGCAAAGTACCGCTAGTTATCAGGTGGGATCTCAAGTAAGTGTGATGAAAGGTGTAACCTAAAAGCACCCTGTGAAAGTCGCTGCCCCCCACTTCCCCACCCCCTAGAGCCCCAATGTTGAAGGGGCACTGAGAACAACTCCATCCTTCTCAGTAAAAATTGATTCTTCAGCTCTTTTTCCTATGCTAATGTTTGTCCAGCAGCAGAAAACGCATTTATCACTGAGAAAATTGTATTTAAATACTTTCTCGCCTGTGAATTGAAACTTGTGAAGTCTTTATTGAAAAGGACTGGCTGCCACTGTTTTCAAGTGAATGGCAGTGTAGCATAGCCTCTGGAATACAGGCCAAAAAATAAATGCTGACTCAAGAATTTTATTAGCGAAATGGTGTGGTGATTGTGGCGCCTGTATTTTGTATTTTGGTCCTTTTTAGCTTATGAAAGTTCCCTTTTCAGCTGATATAAAGCTCCCTTTTCGACGAGAGTGGTCTCTTTGTGATTAGAACACAATACCCAATCAATACATGCTATCTTTCTTTTTTAATAACAACAAAGTGGACCAGTGTGCATGGCATTAAAGGGGCTCTGAAAGGGGCTCTAATAAAGTTGAGGTATGCCTGGGATGTTAAAGCATGCCACTTCATGAATTGTCCAGGAAGAATTTTTTAATGCGCTTTGTAGAAACAGAATTATCTGAAGTAAAAATCTGAATTTCAGCGTCGTCTTCGCACCTTCGCACCCTCTCCTCTCGTCACTTTTTGCACATTGGAAGGTCGGCGCTCCTCTCCGCCGAAGTTATGTGGCTTATTGGCCGCGGCCTTGGTAGCTGCCTGACGTCTGAAAGAATCTAACCAATAGCCATCTCTCAACACGTATACGTAGATGCAAGCGACAGAGGAGGGTGTGAGCATGGAAAAGTCGCCGGGAAGGACTCGCCAACTTTCACGCGTGAATGTGGGTTCTCTGCTGCTTGTAGAAGTGTATTATTCGGCTCAGGAGTTCATATTTAACAGAGTATACTGAGGGGCCAGTTGGTCAGACATATTATAAACAAAAACATAGCATATGGACGGGACGAAGAAGGGCGAAGACAGTAGCAACCGTCCTGTCTTCGCCCTTCTTCGTCCCGTCCATACGCTACGTTTTTGTTTATAATATCAGGAGTTCATGACAACACAATGCAGTGATTGAGCAAGTTATGTCCTCTCCTCGGAACGTGTTTCAGAGCCCCTTTAAGAGTTACAGAACTGGAAAAGATATGTTCCTGTACGCTTCAAAGAAGTAATATTTTTGGTTAACATTTTTGCTTTCAATCTCCAAGGGTTGCGATGTCAGGAGAGAGCATGGAAAACTGTCACAAGTCATACGTGCCAGCAGGACTGCGCATTCGCTGCTCTGTCATCTGCCAACAGTACATGGGACTTGTGGCAGTTCTGCAGTTGACAGCAGATGATGAAGCAGCCAATTCTTTGCTGTTGTTCTGTGAGAGCACATGACTAATGGCAGTTTTGTGTACTTTCTTCCGACATCACACCCGACAGAATTTGAAACTGAAACCCTAGGCAGAAAACAGCTGTAATAAATATGGGGTTTAACATCGCAAAGCAATATGGGCTGTGAGGGACGCTGTAGTGGAGGACTCCGGTTTAATTTCAATCACCTAGAGTTCTTTAACGCATAGTGACATCACAAAGTATGTGGGCGCCTTGCGTTTTGCCTCCATCGAAACGTGGCCGAGACAGCTGGGATTAAACAAACATTCTCGGGCTCAGCAGTTAAGTGCCCTAACTACCTGAGCCACCATGGCTGGGCCTGTAATAAATTATTTGAAGCACTCGGGAACATATCTTCTCTAGCGGTGTCCCTCCTATCACCCTGCACACTGTTATCAGGAAAAGAACAGAGCCTGAAAACTTGGCATGCTCACTCCTGCATACTAGACAGAAAGAACTGTATATGTGTGTAAAATAAAGTAATCCATCCCGTTTATAAAATGAGAAAAAGGGGAAAAGAGAGGCCAATCTCATCTAAGTAACTCCTCACACAGCCGGCATTATCACAGCAAAAAATCAGCGTAAACGAGTTCCAGCTTTAACTACGAAGCCATGCTTGTTGTCTCCGTTAGCTTGATAATGCCTTATCTGAATGCAGGGAGGAAGCAGCATTCAGATACGCAGCTTTTAAAACTTAGCCTGCATTTGCATCAGCACACAGCCCCCGCTTCTTGCAAAGAAACCAAGATCCCTAAGTTGGCTAAAAAAACATGTGCACAGATATGCTTCTGAAAGCAGATACTTATAATCCAAAACCAAGGGTATCTGCCCATATCTAAATTATCGTCATCGACCATGACTGCAGAGTAGGTACTTAAAGTCATGAGGTCACTATCATTAGGCATAGGTATCTTCGAGTGTGCATCAAGTGTCTACTACACTAAAGGGAAAGCTGCAGCTGGCTCGATATGTTATGCAGACGCAATGTGGTCAGTTAATGAAATTGTTAGCCCTCCTAGCACAGATTAGTAAATTTCAGCTCTGAGCAGTTTCTGCTAACATCATAAGGACTCTGTGCACACCTCTACACTAATACAGCAAGTGTTGCCGTCACACTGTGATGACTGCAAGCTATGTGCAGATGTTACAAGCTTTAAAGCCAATTTCATCACATGCTGCATGTATAGGTTGCCAATAAATATATATGCTGAACAGCTGTGGTCCTACAGCTTAATAGACAATATGAAAATGTGAGCAGAGAAGGAAGTTTTTGAGGTTGGCTTCCTTTTAGCACCAAAGTATTCCCGCAATTTCTCACAAGCTCTCATTGACCCTGACAAGAAAATGAGTGTACTGAAAAGTTAGGAAATGAAGTGTAACAATCTGAGTCAACATTCAACAACAATTAACATGCAGAACATTGAACAGCAAAGTTAAGTTTCCTGCAAGCAACCATTCAGCAAATTAGTTACGTGGAACATACAAATAAAAAAGCTCGGATAGCTAACTAAAAGCTACAAAAACAAGGCTGCCAATGCAACATGCACCCCATGCCAGAGCAGGCACTGTAACCCGACCAGTGGCTAAGGCTCTGCAAGACGCTTGGCGTCAAGTGCTGTCTCACCATGGAAACATTCTTCAAGACTTGACAGGAAGTCCGACGTTGCGCACCGGCCATAATTTTCTCACAACAAGGAATGAATGTCAACCTCCGAAGTGTGAGATAAACGAGCTGTGGTGGCCTACCTTTGGTGGCTGGCTTTGTGTTCCATGGCCTTGGGTAGTCTGGGCGCTTTGGCGGTGGCTTTGTCTTGCGTTCTGAGAGGGCTGGAAACACATACGCACAATTAGAAGAATGCAACTAGTAGCAAAGGTTGGGTACATGGGGCTTGTTGGTACTACATTTTGGTAAGTGAAGTTATGCTAAATAAGACAGGAGAAAGGACACTGGGGAAAGACAGGTGTACACAAAAGCACAAAACTGTAAGAAACTGTCCTTTCTCTGTGCCCTGTCTCTGCCTTTGATTTCGAACAACTCTGCTCGCCAAACTGCAACAAGCAGCTCTTTCTTCTCAAAAAGATTGAGTCCCCTTCACTAGCTATGTAACACAGTAAAGTTCTTGGCTGTGAGGCGGGCCTCATAGCTCAGACGATGTGACTGCCACGCTCTCATTAGGGGAAACATGAAGACATCTGCGCATTCAAGTTGTGAAGTTTTTAAGCGTAGCAAGGCACCTGAGACCATCTGTAAAATAATACGCTGCACTCTGCTACATTCTTTGCAGCCCACGTGCTGTTAGAAAAATTTCATTTAAACCTCCTAACCTGTAACAAGGGAGTAGCTAATCATTATCATCCAACCAAGCACAGCCATACAGCTACAAAGGAACACTATACAGATTCCATAGAAAATTCGTCGGAGAAGAAAAATTCGTCTTGGTATAGACCTCAGAAGTCTTCTTCAAATGTGAAGTTTCTGCAGAAGATATAAAGCTTTCCTTTTGTAGTCATATGGCTGTGTTTGGGTTGATGCTAATGATTAATTACTCCCTTATTAGAAATCAAATGCACCTTGAAGAATTTCTTCAAGCATTGGAACAATTCCTAACATTGGAATAATTTCTAACTTATTAGGCTACAATGAACAAAGGCTGTTCCCTTTGTGTTGCAGAAAATTTCCAAGATTTGGAAACAAAGCTGCAGTAAGGGATAAGTAGAACGTAGAACAAGTGATAGCCCTAGTAGTTTTTATGTAAAATGGCACATTGCTATGCTGTAGTACACTAACAACCTGAGATGTGCAGTATGGCAATAATAAAAAATTGTTCAAAAAAGAAAACATTGCATGTCCATGTGACAGCTATAGCTACAGTGAAGTTTTCATGTAACCTAGCTGGGTGATACTATTTTGTCTGGTTCATATACAGCCCTCGAGTAATGCAAGCGAAAATGAGAAATAACTGACATGGAGACATAAATGAGCATATACTCTAGTTCAGACTGCTTGCTCAACAACAGAAGTTTCATGTGACACAAGTGCATGCGAAGCCACTTTACACACGGTTATAACATCACCAGAACCCATGTGAGGAGCGCTGCTCTTACAGTAACCCATACAGTGCCTGCTACCTCCTGTAAATTACCATAAATACTACAGCACTGGACTTCAAAACACTTATGCAATAACTACAGAAACAAGAAGTGACATTTGCACAGCTAGCAATGTTGCAGAGGTCATTTTGTGTAACAGATATTGACAAGCAGACATACGAAGAGAAGATTTGCATAATTTTTTTTTTAAAGGAAGAATGAAGCACTGCTGGCTCACCAGATTTCACTGAGGGTGCTCCCTTCCCTGAGGAATGAACTGATGCTGCGTCAGCACCTGGATAAATGATAATTAGAAAGCGGCTCAACAGAAGTAAGAGCCCACGCTAGTGCAGAATCCATCAAAGGATCCTAACCAAGGCAATCTGCGTAAATTTCTTGCCTAAGTAAGGGCAATGATAGTCATAAAAGCCACAGAATAAGGTAGAAAGTCACACAAGAAGACAGCGCTGCTGTTGTAAAAAGTAGTTTCATGACATGACACTTGCTGCCAAACAAATGAAAGGAAAAAAAAAGTGAATTCAGAAAGAATTGTGCATAAGCATTCATTCTGTACTGATTTTAAGACAAAAACTGCTTGAACGATGATGTTCATGCAAAGAAAAATACAGAATGAAAATATTTATGCCTCGGGATCACTTAAGTTTAAATGTGCATAATCAACACATGTATAAATGTTTTTGCAGCAGCATGTATAAATAACGCTGTGGCTCCACTTACAATGATGAAATATGCGGACCTTATGTGGTGCAGTCTGTGAGCATGGTACATTATCCTTTGCCAGTCAAGATCGACCCATGAGCTCGTGTTATCCCCATTAGCGTTTTATCAACATATGCATAGAACTTAAAAAAATGAAATCTACGGGCGTATTGACGCCGCAGTGGAGACTTGCGATCGAAGTGCATAAAAGAACAACAATCTATAGGCTTATTGATGTCTCAACTGAGCACTAAAGTCTAAGTGGACCACTGTTTCATTCATTATTTCTGAAGTTGCAAAAAGTACTACCTACATTTACAGAATTCAATTAACAACATGCAGGCTGCTAACAGCAACAAACACACATCTAATGCCTTCCTCAAGAAAAACTCTGCAAACAATTTTGCAATAATCATTAACAGTTCTTTACATGTCAAAGCAACACTGTGTACTACGAGGTATGGCATAGTGCAGGGCTCCGAATTAATTTCGACCACCTGAGTATCTTTAACACGCATGAAAATCTCGGTAAAAAAGCATTTTCACATGTGACGGCTGAGATCGAACCCACCAAGTCATGCTCGATAGCCAAATGCTATGCACCCACTGAGCCCACCATGGTGGCTATAAACAACAATACAAAGGTCTCAGATCAAGCACATGCAATGGTGTCAATCAAGCATGTGTAATGCCCTAGAGGTTCAGGGCACCACTACCAAAATGTGTCAAGCAGTGCCAGTGCAACACAGCACACATGTTGGTCAAATCAGCACTAAGGTGCAAGCCTTGACATCTCACAGGCTTCAGTGTTCAGTTGCCTCAATGCATGCAAACAGCACTTTTCAGAGAAGATGGGGAGGGAGAGTTGAAGTGGGAGATAGAAGAGAGGGCGGGAGGCGACGGCTGGTGGGTGGGGGAGAGAGTGTGGGTACAGCGTGTCCCACTGCGATTGCTGGATTGGATCGGGTGTCACCCAGTGATTGCCGGACTGCATTACGCCAGCCGCTCGCATGGTCTGAGCTCTTCAGCAACAGCGGCTGTTCCGTCCAGGGAAAACACTAATGCTAACGCATACTCTGCCGTATCAATCGCACTGATTGCCTATAATTTTTTTTCTCTTGCAGAAGAGCTGCTCAGAATGTTGCAGTGAATAATTTATTACATACAAACCAGGGTAGGATTTATGAGATGACAGCAGCAGAAAAAATCAACAACGTTGTTTGCCGCCACTATGCATATTGGCAACGGCTGGAATCAAACACAAAATGCATACTGGCATTTGTTACTCAAGACCTTCAAAACAGGGAGTTATTCCTTTCACCGCAAAAACAAGTCTAAATTTTCAAGAACAATTTGTGTATCCTCTTAAAACGACCGTTCGTATGTGCAGCCACTGCCAAGGTGAACGTCACCTGCAGGCCACTGTGAACCATGGTTGCACCAGCTAATGAGCAGGCCCAAGGGTTCTTAGTACTGCAGCGGCGCTGCATCTTGAAAACAGGGAGTGTGCCACAATGCGTGCGCTTGTGCTCCAGAGAATTAAGAGCTGCAGTGCCTGCATTGCAGCGTGTCACAATCCAGTGCAAGGGGTACAGTGAAACATGCACAAACTGAATAAACCTCGACTACAGCAATAACCACAGCAATAAGTCGTGACTAAGGTCCGTAATTTTCTGCAGTGGAAAATTTTAAATCCCATGTACTAAGAACAAAGAATCTGCAATATTCTGCAGGAAACATTACACACCCAAAACAAATATGTAATATTTTTTTTCAAACATGTTTTCCTGCCTGAATCTTCACGGCTCCTTCCCTGCCTTCTCCTCATCCTCAACAGCACGCAGCATTTTCTTTCCACGTTTTTAGTAACTCTTTCTCGCCTGTGCATGTCACGCACTTTGCCTCGATGGCCCGATATTGTCAAGGAGACTGCTTTTACTTGAAAATCACTAGTCTAGTAGGTGAGCTTGCTGTGGTTATCGCAAATAACAATGAAAAAAAAAAAGCTGCACTACATTTGCACCTTGGTTCCAAACACAACAAGAGGAGGGTTCCCAAGCAGACATATTTAAAACAAAAATTCACGGGATATTCACGCAATATTCGTGCTTTGCTTTTGACGGGTGACAGTATCATGATTCTTTCCACAAAGGCATGTGAATGTGTTGCGGCCAGAATGGCAGCGCTTGACACGCTAGCTTGCTTGAGAGAATTGCACAGCAAGCATGTCATGGCATCAGTAGAACTTCGTTCACTACCAGATTCTACCTCTGAAGAGAATTCATACAATTAAATAATAAAATTCCCATCATTCTACCATTCCCACCTATGTCCACAAACACAAGACAATGCCACTGCTGACGCACAATTCCCCGAAGTATGCTCAGATAAACAATTTTTCGCTGAATCGTGGAAAACCAGCAGCTTTAGTGATGGCACATGCAAGCAAACAAAACTCGACAACTGCAACATCTCATTACAATGCCACAGAAACAGACCCTTTACTTCAGTGCCTATCCAATAATAGCAAGTAAAAATAGAAAATATTACTGCGATTTCTTTACGAAGTCCATATTTTGTTGCAATAAAGCACTGTTAGGGCTAAATCTGTGAGACTGTCAATCAAAAGGAATAGCCGTAATTGCTATGGCTACCAAAAAGGAAAGGTTCTTAGGGACACTTACTTAATTACATTGTGTGTTGGCAATGTGATACCGTTCGAAGCTGTTGATGCCCTTACAACGAGTTTGTGTGATTCTTTTATGGCTATGTTTGCAGACCCGTACACATATGTATGCACACAACCAGAAATCTTTTCGGTCTAGCAGGTGGTTAGATGTTTCCCTGCAGGTGTCCAGAGGTGGCGACACAGATGTAATGAAGATGCATCGAAACGTTTAGTTGTCCCTTCCGGTCTGGTGAAGTCACTTTCCTCAAGCTAATGGGTGAATTTTATGACCAACATCACATTTTTTTTTCCTGATGAGACTTCTAATGCTATCACATTAAGAAATTGGCAGTGGCTTAGCTTGGTTATGCCAGGATATACGTAGCGAGAGGTATGTTTCTCTGGCTGAGTTTGTTGTGGTCACTGTATGTTTAGCAATGAGAGACATTAGGCTCCATCTCGGCGGCTATGCGCCGTCTATTATGCTCGGCAGTCTGGCATCTCCGTTTGGCAAGCCGTTCCTCTCTCTGTTCGGGCGTCTCCACTGCTCTCTTCG
Source organism: Amblyomma americanum (assembly GCF_052857255.1). Lineage (NCBI taxonomy): Eukaryota > Metazoa > Arthropoda > Arachnida > Ixodida > Ixodidae > Amblyomma > Amblyomma americanum. The sequence continues at coordinate 197,155,813 of NC_135500.1, forward strand.
CCTTCTTACGCTCATTCTCTCTTTGTTGAGTAGTCAAGTGCCAGGCGACAACCTCTGGATCGGAAGAGTTAATCTTTTCTTGTCTATACCGCCCTTCGGCAGCGGCTGGACTCTCCTCTGCATCCATGTCAAACGTGATACAGCCACCCATTACATCTCCGCCTTTTATACGCAATGCTGTGCATGCGATGCGCAGTTGGGGTGACAGAGCGGCGTGCAGCGACGTGGCGACGAAGCGCGCGGCGCATCTGCTGCTCCTCTCTGGTTACCATAGTAACAGCGCATGTGCACAACTTTCCTCTCCCGGCCACTGCGAAATGCTCGACTGGTAGCCCAGTGTAGCTCCCGCTCATGTCTCATTAACTCCCACTTCATCACCCTAGCTAACACATAAGCAAACATATACCTGGCCTTATCAAAAATGTTCAGTGAAGATGAAACAATGAAGGAAATATTGGGTATGGCAGAGTACCTTTCATAACAGTACTTTCATGCGCCGTGGTGGTGCTGTCAGCAGTGTCATCCTTGGATGAATCTCCAGCTCTGAAAGACATGCAGATTACGCAGACTGAGTGAACAAGAAATGATATTTAGAAAAACAAGAATTTCCTATCCTAAGTATCTCTATAAGATCAGTAAAGAAGATTTTCACAGAAGAAGCCAAAAGAGAGAGAATAAACTTTGTTTCAGGAACTCAAATCTATGCCTGCAACACATCTTAGTTCTCTAAAATGGAAATGGAAACCAAGATTAACATTCCTTCATTGAAAAACGGCTGAATGCAAAGAGCAAGGCATCCACAATTGCAAGTATTGTTTTTTGGCGAAACAGGCCGACTTGCTGCTCAATGTTCTTTCATTTAAAATGTAGTCCAAAGCGTTGTGCACCTAAAAAAAAAATATTTTTGCAAGAAGCACGCAACACAATTTAAGAAATCAAAATTTTTCATAACCATGGAATGCAAGTTTTGCAATGATAACACTGACGAAGCCTTGTAAGGTAACAAAGCAGCTCAGGCATAATAATTGGAAGCAACTGTTTTTTGTTCAGTATGAAAACTTGGACAGACATAAGGTGATAAGAAATGAGGGTGAATAGGCTGAACATGCAACAAGAAGAGGTACAATGTCTGTCTTCAGAATGAAGACAAGGAGAAAGGATGCAGAGAAAGAAAGTGAAACTCTGGAAGATGGCTCCTACAGCACAAAAAGAAGAGCGATATCCATTACGTTACACTTGCACCCATTCCTGTCCAGCTCCCTAGCTTTAGTTCAGTGTGGCAGAACTACTTACGCTGTAATCACTAGAACCACTTCCAGGAGCAAGAAATTTTTCACAGGAAAATTGCACTGGCTCCCATTTTTTTTTTCTGAACAAGTGAAATGAAGAAAACTATTGCGCAAACTGGACCAGCCTCTTCAAAGTGCAAGATAAACATTTATTTTCTTGTGGACTGAAATACTTACAAAATATCAACATTTATTTATCTTCCTGCTTTCCAGGTTTCATGAGCTTATGTCATCATCATCATCATACCGCAGGGCAAAGGCCTCTCCCATGTCTCTCCAATTAACCCTGTCATTTGCCAGCTGCGGCCACCACATCCTTGCAAACTTCTTAATCACATCTACCTACCTAACTTTCTGCCGCCCCCTGCTGCGCTTGCCTTCTCATTTGTCCCAATCCATCACCCCTAAGGACGAACTGTTACCTTGCCTTCGCATTACATGCCTTGCCCAAGCCCATTTCTTCCTCTTGATTTCGACTAGGATGTCATTAACCCGCGTCTGTTCCCTCACCCACTCCGCCCGCTTCCCGTCTCTTAATGTTACACCTATAATTTTACTTTCCATAGCTTAATTGCTGCGTTGTCGTTAACTTAAACTGAACCTTTTTCGTTAGCCTCCACGTTTCTGCCCCATGGGTGAGTACTGGTAAGATGCTGTTGTACTGTTGTTGTAAGAGAAAAGTACTCTGTTGTATACTTTTCTCTTGAGGAATATTGGTAAACTGCCATTCATGATTTCAGAGAAAATGCCATATGCGCTCAACCCATTCTTATTATTCTAGTTTGTTCCCTCTCATGATCCGGATCAGCCGTCACTACCTGCCCTAAGTATACGCATTCTCTCACCACTTCCAGCTCCGCACTACCAATTGTGAACTGCTGTTCCCTTGCTGGAATGCTGACCATTGCTTTAGTTTTCTGCATGTTAATTTTTAGACCCACCATTCTGCTCTTCCTGTCTTACTCATTGATCATGCTTTGGAGTTCATCTGCTGAGTGACTTAGTAAGAAAATGTCATCAGCGAATTGCAGATTACTTCGTACTCTCCATCTATCCCCAAATGTTTCCAACTCATGCCTCAAAATACCTGCTGTAAACAGGCGGTGAATAGCATTGGCGAGATCGTGTCTCCCTGCAAGGCACCCTTCCTTATTCGAATTTTATTGCCGACTTTATGAAGGATTACGATAGCTGTGCAGTCGTTATGGATATCTTCCAGTATTTTCACATGTCTCTTCTACACCCTGATTCCGCAATGCCTGCATGACTGAAGGATTACGATAGCTGTGCAGTCGTTATAGATATCTTCCAGTATTTTCACATAAGTCTCTTCTACACCCTGATTCCGCAATGCCTACATGACTGCTGACATTTCCATCGAGTCAAATGCTTTCTCATAATTAATGAAGGCTATACAGGGTGTTCCGTATTTATTTGAACGATTTGTAAAATATTCTCCTGCGCAAACCCCTGGTCTATTTTGGCTCAAGCACAGACCACAGGGTAGTTAATTATAGTCTGCATTTTTTTTTTCAATAATTAAACATCGGAACTTGCCTGGACTGCCCGGAATCAGTGAAAAATTGGAGTCGTCTGCACGCAAAATTTTCATTGAGGCGAGCAGGATAACTGATTTGAGAGGCTGCGCCATCTGGCAAACTGCAAGGCAACTAATAGCCCTGCTTGGAGCTGGGGTAGGTCTCGCAGTACCCCAGATGGTGCAGCCTGTCAAATCTGCTGCTCCGCTCGCCTAGACAAAAATTCTCCACGCAGACGACTGCAGTTTTTCACCGATTCCGGGCAGTCCAGGCAAGTTCCAATGTTTAATTATTTATAGAAAAACGCAGACTATCATAAGCTACCCTGTGGTCTGTGCTTGAACCCAAACAGGCAGGCAGTTTGTGCAGGAGAATTTTGTACTACCCAGGCAGATAAATACCGAACACTCTATATATAGGGGTTGGTTATATTCTGTGCATTTGTCACCTGACTGATAGTGTGAATATGGTCTATTGTGGAGTATCCTTTACGAAAGCCTGCCAGATCATTTGGTTGATTGGAGTCGAAGGTTGTCCTTTCTCTATTAGCGATTACCATGTATCATTACAAAATAAAGCTGAATCTTACGGCGAATCCTGATGGCGTTCACTTGTTGGTGTTGCGTCATCAGCCTCGGTTCGCACACTGCCCCTCGAAGACGTGCTGCACCTCGTCGGTTTTCGCAGCGTGGGTGGCAAGGCATTGGGCCGGACGGGCTGCTGCTTCGCCCCCTCCAGGTTAGTGAACACCTTGCTCTTCACCTCCTTCACCTGAATCATGAAGAGAAAATATCATCATCCTCTTTTGCCTGCTCCATAAATGGTAAACGCTATGAGCAGTGATATACTGCTTTGATGAAATGCAGGTTGTTCTTTCCTGGCTTCATTTAACTGCAGCTGATTTTTCTATGAATTTTCGAGAAGCATTAAAACTGCAGGTAAGAAAAAATTTTTGTTGAGTATTTCTGCTCTTAAATGAAGTGTAAAACATTAGTAAAGATGAATCATCAAGTGCAACTTGCCTATGTTCAGTACCTAACTTATAATTTAATTTATTCTTTCATGCAGTTTCAGTTTCAGTTGCAATGTCACATGTGAGCACCAGACCATGTAAGGCATGCAAAAACTTCAATATAATAGCTCTTTGTTTCCTTGCTGCCATTCCAGCTTCTGCATCAGCTTAGTGCAAGAGTCTGAATGAATTTGAATGGTAAAGCAGAGGTTGCATTGCAGTTTTTGTGTGCCTCACGTGATCTTATACTCACGTGTGACGTCACAACGATCGTCTGGTAACTGCAACCGAAACTTAAACTACAGAAGGAAAATATTCAATTACAAGATATTTACTGAGCGCTGACAAATTTAATGAGGTGATTTATGTTTACTGATGTCATATGAATCATTCCATAGTAAAAACACACTTGGAAAAAAGTTGTCTCCACTCCTTTAAGCAGATAGATGTCCGAGGACAATCTGATCAGATCTGTCATGTAGCAAAGCATCTTTTTTTAGGAGGGACCAAAAGTAATTTGTTGTATTGGTGGAAAGGGTGCTGCATGGTGCATAACCAAAAAGAACACCGCTGCCGAAAGAATTTGGAGAGGGGAGTAAGTGAGCTTGATTTTCAAAGACAGGGGGGGGGGGGGGGAGTGCCACTACTTGGATACATGCCTGCATCAGACACACTGGATACAAGTTTAAAAAGTCAGAACGCATATGCTTACCTTAGGCTTTGCCTTGTCGTCAGCCATGCTTGCAGCCAGTTTTGAAGTGACATCATCCCACCGGCCCTTTTTCGGCTGCCTGACTATTTTCTTAGTCGCCTCTTCACCTTCTGCTTTGCTTGCCTCTATCATTGCCCTGACTTTAGAGACTACCACTTTTGGTGGTGGCTTTGGGTAAGAAATCGGGGCCCTCTTTGCAGTGGTTTTTTCAGGCTTGACCATTTTCTCTGAGCTGCCAGGCTTGGCGGCCTCTTCACCTGTTGCCGCCGGCTTGTCAGCATCAGCGTGATTAGCATCCTTCATTTCGGGCTCTGCAACCTCACCGGCTTGACCTTCACCCGCCCTTTCAGTAGGGCAGGCGTCCGGACTGCCGCCCTCTTCGTGGGCTGCCTGCTCTTCACTGGCAGCAGCTTCATTAGCAGGCTGTTCAGGTAGTGCTGCAGTTGCTTCATCTTGCTTCCCGTCCAACATGGGATCCTCGGAGACTGGCGCCTGCAGACGCAGGGATGGCAGGCGCTTCCCAGCAGGCGAAGGGACACGGCCACAGTCCGGGCAGCAGTCCGGATGGAGATTTCGTCTCTGAAATTCCGACTCAGAGACGGCGCCACTATCTTGGCTGCTGCAGGTGGACCACCGCATCATCTTGTCTTCACACGGGCTCACTGCCGTTCCGGCTTCACTCTGGTTCTCGACCTCAGAGTCCCCTTGGAAGCCAGTGTCTGTGCTGCGCACAGTGTACGCTGATGTGGGTCGCTTGGGCCTCGTGCCATCCTCACCCTGCAGGCTGCTCAGGTTGACTGCGGTCAGTGCATCTGCTGCGCCCGGAAGTTCGCACTCCACAGAACCGATGCTGGTCGCAAACCCAGATGAGCACTCAAGGCTGTCAGTTGTCCGTTTGGCACCTGATTCATCCGAGTTCAGATCCCCAGCCACAGAGGGGGATGTCTCTGAAACGGTGCGACTAAGTGGAGGGGGCTCATTCGTGATGATGGCTCCACTGCGGGCCATCACCGTGTTGAGGTAGTCTACTTGATCAGGAAAGTTATACTGCAGTATTCGCAGCACATTACTACTTATCATAGGAATGTTCTCATCCATGAGCGGGTCGCCTGGCTTGAAACTTGCAGATGCACTGGCAGGCTCCTCATCATCCAGTTGCTCTTCGTCCATGATCTCAGCCACATCATCTATAGAAAACGAATTGGGAATAACCCCTTGGTGTGATTGTCCATCAACAGAAACGGTGACATCTCTCATGGCACCATCTGTCAGAATTCCTAGGCTTTCCTGCTTTGAAGCATCATCCATCTCATCCATGATTTCAGCAATTGGTGACAGGAAGTCTACACCTCCAACAGCACCTTCAGGGCTCTGCGAAAGTGCCTGCTTAGCACACTTGCTCTCGAACTCGTCGGTATTTTCATGAATAGGAGAAAGGGCATTTTTTGAAACTGTGCTTGGATCGGGCGCTGGTTGTTGTGGTGGCAGTTCACTCATCAGCGCTGAACGAAGCTCCTGAAGAACCTCTGGGCTCACACGATTATGCACCGACGAGTCTCGACGATCGTATTCATCGGAGTCACTGTCTGGGGAACCAGCGGCAGCAGCGTCCCTCCACAATGGAGCTTGTTCTGCTGGATATAAAGCAGGCTCAGTTTTGCAGCTCTCAGTATAACTGCCTGCATCACTCACTTCATCAGCTATATCTGCTTCCTTCTGTTTTGACCTTGAAGGCCTGCCTGAGAACCCAAGCTTTGGGAGGCGGGACAATGGTGTCGCACTTTTTGGTTTGACAGCTGGCTGGTCATTCTCTGTGTGAGGAGACGCTGGTAACTCAGGTAATGTTGGCACAGATTGCTGGACTCGCAGTTTCACCTTTGACTCCGGGACAAAGATGCCATGGTTTGGACGGCATGTAAAGTAGGCTACACCATCAACGGTGCCACTGTGCTTGCCCCCAGCTGCATCATCAAGCTCAACACCACACAGAACTCCCTCAGCAAAATGTGTCTCCCCATAGTACCGAAGCACACCATACTTCAATTCTCCTATAGACACATGATCACCAATCCTAAGATGCTTGTGAGTTCTCCTCAAAGCATCGTCAACAGGGGTCACCGCTGTGCCGTGATGATTCACCGAACTAGTAGCTGCCGTTGGATGCGGCTCCGATTCCGAAGGAAAGCTTGATGTTGCTTTCGGGAGCAGTCCTGTGAAGTCTTCTAATTTCTTGGGGACAACCCGCTGAGGTCTTGGAATGAAACGAGCGATCTTGGAGCTCCTCTGCTGCCCAGTGTCAGGCCTGTGACCCTGGGCATTCAGAAAGTTCAGACGAAAGTAAGCAAACACAAGCAAAACTGCCACTACATGCACATACGCCTAGCACACCACGACAGGCATCAGCACTGCCACTGCCAAGTAAGGCACAGCACAATTCAAGAGCACTGGCCACACATGGGGGCAAACACAATTCACACGGCCATCCCACCAGACACTTGCTGCCCCCAAAGTGGAGTGGTGTAGCCACTGCTCTGAAGCTTCTGCGGAGAAGCGTTTTCCTGTTCTCTCAAGGGGACGTCCTCCTCTCCAATCAGAAAAGGAAACACGCTCCTCTCCGCCACCACCAAAATAAACACGCACACCGTTCGCTCCATGGAGCCCTTTCATTTCTCAACGTGTTCCCATCCCATCCAGATGCCTCTCCTCCACATCCATTTCGGGTTCCCCTCCTCCCTCGCAGCAACTTCGGAGAGGGCACACTGCAGGCACTCCTGACCCACATTCGAGGGACCCGCCGTTTCCCTCTTGCCACGCGCCAAGCACTGGCGCCTTCCCTCCCCTTAAACATTACAGCGGAGGAGAAAAATAAATGGACGGGAGGAACACGAAATGAGCCCGCAAAAGCACGCTCAGGCGCAGGTTTTAAACAAGCAAATGTCAAAGGAAAACACCGGCTCGAAAAATAAAGACGTGAGGCGCCGCACGAGTGGCGAACAATACGACGGGCGAGGCGCGGCGCGCAAGTTACCGAGCGGCCTGTCTGGACGGCAGGAGGGAAAGGTGTGCCGTCTCACGCACCGCAGGACGTAGCGCGATGAAAGAACGGCGCGTGTCGTACGCGCACGGCCACGAAGACCGGCGGGAAAAGCCGTTCGCATCGCAATGTCAGCGCGAATGTAGTACTCGCGCGCACCTGCCCGCGCGGTGCCAAATTTATTCTTTGTTTTCAACTTGGTGAACGCAGGTAAACAATCCCTTTCGTGGCAGTTTATTTGGACCACCCGGATTTTATCCACCATAAAATAAGCACCTTAGATACAGCAGCAGGGAAAAAATGAAATAAAAAATGAAGCCATCTGGAGGACTGCAGCTATCTCCATCTGGTCGAAAGCGGCCGCTACCACCGGTTTCCACGAGCAGCAGACATTATTTCGCATTTTGCTCACGTTTTTCCTGCACCGGGCGGCTTCCTTAAGGCAAGTGTGCTCTGCGGTCGCACACAGACACTCGCCCCGTAACCGACTTCGGTTTTTGTGTCATGCGGCAAGCAGAAAGAAGCAACGTACTCTAAATATACACTGTTACGAGCTAGCCCATTGCCGCACCAATAAACAATAATGCATCATTTGCCCAACACTTGAGAATGGGCAGTCAACTGTCATGTCTCCCTCAAACACGCGAGGACAATCGCAGCTGGGAGCTCGTGTGCTTTCATCTGTGGATCGCGCAAAAATACCCGAAACGCTCAGGCCGCGGACTTTATCGTGCCGTGATTGCTGATGCACTATGTATGTACTTAATTGCAACGTTGCCCCACGTCCAATCGTTTGAAACGCGCAGCATATCACGTGTCCGGCAAGCTACTGGCAGGCATGTAAGATGCAAAATCAGCGTGCGAAACTGTAAAATCGCATTTACTGCTCACGTTTGCCCCCAACTCGAATCTAAAACGAAACTTTTCGTGACAAGCGCACAAGCGAACTCCGTATCCCCGCGTTTCATATATTCCGCACGGAGAGAGGCAAGATCAGCACGTCGCCTATGACCGTTAGCGCCACGACTCATCTAAAATCCACAGCAGATCTAGAGCGGCGACAGACTATTGATCGGGTGCGACATGGCTCTCATCACGGAGCCGCGCGGTCGACAACCGGGCAACAGAGCATGGTCGCTCGGCCCGCAAGAAAACGAGACAGTGCTGCGCCTAGGTGGAAGATCACACAGATCACAGGAGTAGAAATGATCTAACACAGCCGCAAGACGACCGTCATCCGATATATTTATGTGAAGCGCGATCCCTCCATTCGTCCGACTCCGCTAAGAAACGCGCTTTCCGACGCGCGCCGGTGCCACACCCCCAAGAAACAGATCTTATTTCTACTAGCGGTGATATCAGCTACGTCTTAACAAACATCTACTAGCACATATAATTAAAAACGAGTCAGCGATAAACGTCGGGAACGCGTCGGGAACGCTAACAGGCAAGCAGCGATTGCAGCAAGCAGCAAGTGCCGTAATGTTGCGCATGTTTATACGGGAGCGATCGAGATCACTGGATTCAGAAGACAAACCGTGAACAAACAGTGCAGCCATAAATAACGATTCTACCGCTAGCGCTCTGGCATTAAAACGCTTACGCAGAGCAGCGAGCAACCGAAAACATGTGATAGCGAAGTGCATCGGCAGCGGACGCGGCGCCGACTCCACTCACCTCTGCCATTGCGGTCGGATCAACGCTATCCTCCGGCTCCCGCGCGGGAATCAAAACGTCTCACCACGGGCACATATTCCGGCCGCAGCGGCAATTAATTCTCCCCGCTGCTTCGAAGGAGGCGAACGAAACAAGTTACAGCGCAAACATCATTGCCACACAAGCAATACGCAGTCGTCGTTAGGAGTCTTGCGTTGCTTTCTTCGCCCTTTTTACTTTCTTTTTTTCCTCCTATGTGGACGGCCTGATGGGCGCAGCGAGGCAGGTGGCGGGAGCGAGGCGCTGCGGTCGCTCGACACGCAAAGCTTCATGGGTAAGAATCAGTGCGCGCCACTTATGAAAGCTACCGCTATCTCTAAGGCAAGGAGTTTGAAAGCTTCCGATGCAAAAACAAGCCTGCGAATAAATATTGTTAATTTCACGTCATTGCCAATTTTAATGAACGGTAAACTAAACCGAAGGAGCACACAATGGTTTTTCGATTTTGTTTTCATTTAACGTTTGCGTAGTTTACGACTGCCTAATGGACTGCAAGCAACGTAATTAGGTTTAGGTAGAATTTAGGCGCGCGACAAATGAGCATCTGCCATCGGAGGTCGCCAACAGAAGTTGCGAAGGTGCGCCGTAAGCGCCGTGCCAGCCGTGCTCAGCGAAGCGAGCTGAGACAAAGGTTGCTGTACGTTCCTTCTCACAGAAGCTTCTTGTTTTTCTCCCGGATGCAAGCTACGCGAGCTCTCGCAGCGATGCTGGTGACGCAGCGCGCTTCGCCACTCCCACACACTGTAGGCGAAACAACTGCATTACGGTGGCTGCACCACAAGGAAAGTTAAGCACCGTGTGGTCAAGACTATGGAGGGAACGTGCTTAAGTGACGAGGGTTTTGCATTGCGGGCGTTGTGACTGGATGACACCGCGGTGGTCAGGGCGACACTTACCTGGCCCGCTAATCGAGGGCGTTACAAACATCGAAACTACATTCGTCTGTAGCTACCGTGGAATAGCGCTAAGGGATGAGGACCCTCAGCTCCAGAAACGGCGTCGTGTAGCTCTCTTGCCGTGTTCTTTAGTAATTACTTCACTTGCAGACGGCGCCGAAGGCCGAAGGGCGTGGGACAGGCACCGCGCTGTCAAAACAGCCAGGAAGTGGTAGTCTAGCAGACGATTTCAAGCCGTCGCACGCCAGACGCGTGGAGAAAAAAGGCGCGAAGTATTCAAAAGGTTGATGGCACTGAGTGTGTTGGTAGACGGGCGTTGCTTTGAGAGTGACATTCTGATCACCCACGTGGTGACCGGGCCTGTTAGGTCAGGTGAGATGAGCAGTGATGCAACTCTACGCGACAGCGGCGCACCTTTCTGCCCCGCTGGCTGGCTAAAGTGTACACAGTCCACCAGGAATTCTTGTTGTTGCCCCTTCAAAACGTAATTACTTTCGCATAGCCCGCCCTGGAAAGCCTCAGCTTGCGCGCCTGTGTGTATGTATCGCGTTGCGGTGCCATGTGGTACGCTGGCAATTAAGCCGCCATCCGGGGCTATCTGACGGCGAACTGAACCATGACAGCAGCGCGCCTTACTTTGTTTGCGGCTTGTGTTTTCATTTCCTTTCCTCAATGGTCGCGAAGCGGGCCAAGCCCGACCTAGTTAGCGTTCTGAGCGCAGCGCGCGCTTGGCGGCGGCACGCTCGGCTGGCGCTCTTTCGCTGCAATGTTACGCTGACTCTGCCGGGTTCTTGTGTAACGTGAACACTAAGGGCGCATCGCACGCGGGTGGAGACCTTCCTTTCCAGGAAAAATAAAAAACAATACAGAACTACACCAAGAGATATAAGAAAAAACGAAGAAGCAAGCGTAACCGCGTTTCCGCCTGTACACGAGCGCGCGAAATAATGATCTTCGCGTCCACACTGGTGTATATAAGCGTGCGGCCTTGCACATTTATGCCGGTAGATGATGCTGTCGCGGACCTCTTCATGGATCTCTGTTTGTTTTTCTCTTTAACTCGGCCTCACGAAGGACGGTTTGCGTGTGCGAAGCACGCGGTCACGTGACACACTTCGTCCGCACGTAGTTGCACAGGCGAGCCTAAAACGGGAGCAAAAAAAAAAACAACTAAAGATGATTATAAGGGCCCAACCAAGTTTGACATGCCGTTTGAAATTCGAGCGAGACACAGTATTGGCCTTGACAGACGACGCTGCCTTTTTTTTTCTTCTTGGTATTCAGCGGATGACCCGAGCTCTGCCTCGGCTCGCAGACGACTCGCGAGAGAGCAGGTGTTGGAGCGTCTTTTGCAGTCTCCACAGAGCACGTATGCGGGTCTAACGCGATTAGGCATGCGATCCGTTCGGGTAGGCGGCCGTGACGAGCTCGAATCGCCGACGCGAAGCACGAACGCAGGCAACTTGAAGCTAGCATGCTCCCACCCCCGCGAGCAGCAGCTATGTGTCTCCATACCTGTAGTTCTTGGCGCAGCGCCTGAGGAGATACCGGTGCGACGCCGGGTGCGAGGCGTCTGTGCGCGCGCCTTTGTCGAACCGTTACGTATCCGCTGTGTGAGATAAGCTAGGGCTAAGCTAAAATGCCTGCACAAGAGAATGCAGGCGACAGCTTTTGTTTTTACATTTTCTTATCTTCCCAATCTAATCTGTATAAGTGGTCGGCAAAGAGGGGTGAGGGGGACAGAATACAAGATAGCGGAACTATCTGGATTCTTCTTGGTGGGGAGCCGAATTACAACAGTAGGGGTGAACAGAAGCATGGTTTTTCCGAGCTGCTGCCCGACGTCCGCTGGCAGATAAAGATAGGCAATGACCGACAGCAAGTCGCCCTTCCCCATCTCTTCCTTTATTTGTTTACGTTTGCATGTGATCTGCTATTGTGGAACATATGTTAGGAGGCCAGTTGGCGCGTGCGCAAAGAAAATAAAAAAACTGCAGGACTGAGTAGAGAATGAAAAAGGGAGGAGGGCAGGGTGGTCGACGAAGTGAACCCGCCTGCTCTCTACAGGTGAAGTTCCACGCGTAGATAAGAGAAGATAAGATTGAGTAAAAGCGCCGGGCAGGAATGCTTTTTTTCGTCCCATTTCGTTATCCCGGCGCCTCGCCGTATCGAAAAAGTAACATGACGATTTACTTCTGGTTACTATAGCAACTAAAGGAAGAGAAAATACTTGAAGGGCAGGTATACGGAGGTATCAGGGCGCCTAAAAAAACTACGACGTATACGAGGCAGCATAGATAGCAGCGCACTGTAGTCCTCGAACGGCAGTCAGTGCGAGCGACGCGGAAAACATGCGTCGCGTGGGGGAACTCCGAAAGCCACGCGAGTTTTCTTCTTCTTCTTTTCCCCGTATCTCCTTACCTCGTATTTAGATTCCGCGTGTCCTCCCGTGACGTGTGCGGCGCTCACAAATCACCGGGCGACGGCGGTGTTGTCACGACTGCATGCGGTGCGTCGATGGCGGGCCGATGCCTCCTCGGCGAACGAAGACGAGGGGTCGAGCGAGGCGACAGCCGTTGGCGGGCAGCAGCGCTTGGCGCCACGTGAGAGCGCTGTCGCGGAACGGGATACACGGACCAGTGCACGTGCGTTGTGCGCTCGCCGAGGAGACCTATGGGGGTCAGCGAGCACGAACGAGGTAACGCACCCGGCTCTCTCCGGCGGCCTCTCTGAGGCTGGGGCCTTCCGTCGGTTACTGTCAGCCCGCACTCCGTTTCACGGACAGCCACACTGCGCAGATAACGCCTAACTCGGTCCGCTTTGGCTTCCTGCTCGCGTGCACTGTTGTTCGCATATTTGAAAAAGACGTTTCTGCTAAGAAGAAACAGTTTTTCTTTTTTTGTAGTTGGTCAGTCTTCGTGCGGAGTAGCAGCGGCAGCGGCCTTAGTACTCGATAAAAGAGCGGCTCGCCGTGACCGGCCCCGTGGAAGACACTCGGCTATCTCCACTCCGAGCCCTTACCACAGGAACCAAAGGCATTATCTTTTCTGGCCACACCAACCAAGGAACTGCAATGAATGCGAAAACAATGACCCTATTTCTTTTTCCGTGGCCCTGCCATTGTTCTTACTTGTGAATGGACTCAGTTTTTACCCGTTTATTAAGTATACTGCGAAAACACGCGTATAGAGGGCAAGGCAGGCGGCACCAATTGCGACTCTGAAGATAGCCTAATTAAGTAACTGAGTTCACGCTGGTCGTCTTATCATTACTGCATGTGTTTGTGCCATCATATCCTCTAATCAGCTCACGCAAAACTGTCCAACGACCTAACTTTATCATGTGCTTAAGTTTGGCGACGCGCAAAGCTTAGTCCGTCTACATAAGCCTACGTAAATGCTGTGAATGTGTGGAGTCCGCCTTGTTCCACACATTCCGTTGTGGCAAAATATACATCTGGCTATATAAGGAGGACGGCAGGATATAAGACGCTACCGACAGGAAGCGAAGTTGCTCGTGGAGTGCGATTTCCGTGTGTATGTTTTCTTGGTTCCAAGTTATCAGTGACCCACAGAGTGTCTCCAGGCAGTGAATCATATGCACACGCACACAAATAGACCCCGGAAGCACCCGACGAAACCCAGTGTTCCACGATAGAAGCAGATGCTCTTAATGCTCTGCGCTGCTTGCTCAGCCTCACTGATTTCCCGTCATTTTCTCCTTTATGCACTCGCTAGGTGGCACCATATATCGTTGAAGGTCCTCATATCTTTGAAATAGGTACGACGACACGACAAAGAGAGTGCTACTAACAACTTACTACTACTGCTACCAACTTACTACTAACAACTAACAAGTTGTTAGTAGCGCCCTTCTTTGTCGTGTCGTCCGACAAAGAGAGCGCTACTAACAACTTATTACTACTGCTACCAACTTACTACTAACAACTAACAAGTTGTTAATAGCTCCCTTCTTTGTCGTGTCGTCGTTCTCTCGCCTTGTGTTCGTCTTTTTTTAGCGCTAACCTATTTCAAAGAAACGTCTAACCAACTAGCCCCAAGTTTCGCTAAAGGTCCTCATAGGTTGGGTGTTCATTTTATTCCACAAAATATAACGTGTACTTAAAGAAACACTGAATACAAATTATGGTTGGCTTGTATCGATGTGGTACAGACAAGCGTCAGGCCGTGACGTCGAAGAGATGCGGGGGCGCTGGCGTCAGCAGTGAATTTCGTTGTGTAGGCAAAAAGCGGGACCTTCCGAATTGGGTGCGCCACGCTTGCGTGTTTTTGGGCACAATTCACGGCTTGCCGACAAACTGTGGTGCGGTTGGTTGAGCCCCAATGCAGAAGAAAGGAAGCGGCATAAGTTTCCACGAGTTTATTGCAGTCAAATTGGCGCGATAGCGGCGGGCAGGGGCTGACGAGCAAGACAAGTTCGGCGACGGATGGCCTTCGCGCTTAATTATTACCGCCGAGTTCGTGGGTTATTACGCCGAGCTGGTTTAACCCCTTGGGTTATTACATTGCGTTTCTGCATTCAAATCTAATAAGTTGGTTCGTGTCTCTGACTTCGCACCGTTGCTGTTCGGTCGCGTGGTGAACTGTGCAAAAATCAAGTACCGCCTGCAACTCGTTCTCATTCTGTCGTGCTCTCAGCGTAAGTTTAGACGCCATATTCTGTGTGCATGGGATGGTAAGTTAAACTCGGGGCCATTTTCAGATGCTTATATCACCCGGAAAACATCCCGAGCATCACTTCGCGCAAAAAAAAAAAGACAAAAAGCTCTCGCCAGTCGGCATCAGTGTTCACACCGTACCGCGCTTGAAGTAGCACCAGACTCGGGTAGTAGCACGCAGTACGGTTTTTTGTTTTCATTTTCGCGAATTTCAACAAGCGTGTCGTTTTAACACCGGTCCAACGACGCTAGGATATCGACAAAGTCGCGCAGTGTTATTTCCCAAATTATTTGAATTTTCACATTGTAGGTCAATCAGAACCTGCAGCTAACACTGCAAATTCCACGCCAAAAGCCACTCCGATCAAGCGGAAGGCGCACACATGAATAAATTCTAAAATAAGAAGCAAAATTTTATAGCTTAGCGGAGTGAGCGTAAATTTCGTTTGGAGCTCGAGGAAAACGTCTATGCGCTCGTGGAACTCTCGGATCGCATTTGCCTTATTCAAAGCAGCTATAGTGCTAATTAATTTCCAAGGTCTCCCGAGTGAAGCGGCTCGTTGAAAATATAGGAAGCACATTACAAGGTTCGTCGTGTGAGAAAGCTGATTCGAGTCGTGCATCACGTCGTCCTATCTTGCACTAGCAATCGGATATGCTTTATCGGCCCATAAGTTGAGAACTGTGGACGATTAGTTCCTCCCCATACCTCGCGCTTTCACCTACCGTAGCGCTGCGCTGTTACTTGTCGCCAACTAGGAGCGGAGAAGCGCCCGATACAGCGCTCCGCCTACTGATTCCGTCTGGCGAACAGGCTGAAAAAGTGCAGAACTACTCTCCGAGCATCAACAAAAATGTTTCTAACCACAAACGACGGGCGCGCTTTGAAATATTCGCATACACCAGTTGATTTCGAAGGCAGCGTCGCTTGGTGCAGCTGCAGGAGTGCTGCGTTTTGCCTACACACCGCGTCGCTGCCCACCGCAGCGCCACCTTTGTTTACATACATGACGCTTGTCTATACCGCGTTCTAATAAGAGAAAATACCTCTTTCATAATAATAATAATTGGTTTTTTGGGGAAAGGAAATGGCGCAGTATCTGTCTCATATATCTTTGGACACCTGAACCGCGCCGTAAGGGAAGGGATAAAGGAAGGAGTGAAAGAAGAAAGGAAGAAAAGGTGCCGTAGTGGAGGGCTCCGGAATAATTTCGACCACCTGGGGATCTTTAGCGTGCACTGACATCGCACAGCACACGGGCGCCTTGGCGTTTTTCCTCCATAAAAACGCAGCCGCCGCGGTCGGGTTCAAACCCGGGAACTCCGGATCAGTAGTCGAGCGCGCTAACCACTGAGCCACCGCGGCGGGGCACCTCTTTCACCGAAAACAGAATTTTTATAAACTAAAAAAAGATGAAAACACAAAACACAGGTGGCGCCATCAACGGCCGATTTCGCAAGCGAAATGCGTGCGCCGATATATATATATATATATATATATATATATATATATATATATATATATATATATATATATATATTGCGCATCTCAGAGGCTAGGCTATAACGCCATTCAAGTCAAAACGGTGGCAAGCCGTCCTTTTCGGTAAGGACGTCACTAAATGGAATCGACTGGCGGAAGATTTTTAAATCCAGATTTCTCGGCGATAAATGCGTCTTTTGCTACTGCACAAACGTTAACATACCTATACCCAAAAAGAGCCAAATAATGTTGTTTTTTTCGCTGAGAACAATAAAAGCATACAGTTGCCCTCAATGCCCATTAAGAGCGTCGTTTAGGAAGAAAAGGCCTAGAGTTTGCCGAAATCCACTGCTGTAAGTTTTGACTGCTATGCTTGCACAGCACCGTCTTAACAGTCTTGAAGGCAGGTTCGTTCCGTAGGTCAGGCTGTAGCCCGAGGTGTGACTTTGCGCAGCCAGTTCTACAGTCTCTCCTACGCGGACGATGAACCGGCAGGACTTCTGTCACGGTCGCCGCTGCCGACAGCGCGCCCCCCTAGGCTGTTTTTGTTCACTGCAGTATTTCCAATCCTGCCCCAACTTAATTGCTGATGCTTTCATGGGCGACAGCGGTTGACTTCAATGAAGAACTGCTCGAAGCTTCGAGCTAGCACAAAACATGCGCTGCGGCTGGTCTGAAGGACGGGTGACGCCTCCAACAGCTATAGGCTGGAAGTACGTCCTTCATCTGCGCGATGTTGACTGCACGCTGCAGTTTATGGGAGTGGGGCGGTTAAGGGGGCTGCGGCGTGTGAAGGACGCGAATCGGGCGAGAGGTACACACAGCGATTGAGAGACGAGCGCGTTCGAGCTGGCGGACGCTTTTTTTTTTTTCTCCGAGCGCCAAATACAAGCAAAAGCGTTGCCCGCAGACGTATGCAGCGTATATACTATGCATACGCTTGACGTTGGAGCAAAACGCTTGGGCGAGTAGGAACGTCGCTTGGAAGGGAACGAGAGAGCAGGGCAGTGAATTTCAGTGTCCCGTTACAATGCCCAGTGCGAACTGCGCTCTCGCAAAAATTGGGACTGAGCATGTTCCTCGGGTAATGAGCCTTCGAAAAAAAAAAATAGTACTTAAAAGTTGCATCCTATACTAAAGCTCAACTTTGGGGTAGAAACTAGAAGGCCAGCTAAAAAGCGCGAAAATTAACTGTAGGCAACGCAGCCCGTCATGGAAAGGAAAATGATGTGGAAACGCCGAGAGGGAAAGGGAGCAGCTCGGATTTGAAAACGAGTACCCGGGTTCGAACCCGACCGCGGCGGCTGCGTTTTTATGGAGAAAAAACGCTACGGCGCCCGTGTGCTGTGCGACTTCAGTGCACGTTAATGATCTAATAATAATAATAATAATAATAATAATAATAATAATAATAATAATAATAATAATAATAATAATAATAATAATTGGTTTTGGGGGAAAGTAAATGGCGCAGTATCTGTCTCATATATCGTTGGACGCCTGAACCGCGACGTAAGGGAAGGGTAAAGGAAGGAGTGAAAGAAGAAAGGAAGAAGGAGGTGCCGTAGTGGAGGGCTCCGGAATAATTTCGACCACCTGGGGATCTTTAACGTGCACTGACATGGCACAGCGCACGGGCGCCTTAGCGTTTTTCCTCCACAAAAACGCAGCCACCGTGGTCGGGTTCGAACCCGGGAACTCTGGATCAGTAGTCGAGCGCCCTAACCACTGAGCCACCGCGGCGGGGTTCCAGGTGGTCGAAATTATTCCGGAGCCCTCCACTAGGGCACCTCTTTCTTCCTTTCTCCTTTTAATCCCTCCTTTATGCCTTCCCTTACGGCGCGGTTCAGGTGTACAACGATATATGAGACAGATACTGCGCCATTTCCTTTCCCCCAAAACCAATTATTTAACTCGAGCTTACGAGGACCCTGTCCTACAGTGGACGCAATACGGCTGATGATGATTGTGTGTTACAAAATACTCTGCCCAGAACAGCCCTGTTGTATAATGCTTGACCGCTACAAGAATAAAATTGATAGACGCGCAGAAATAAAAACAAAGAGAGCAGGGGCCGAAAGAGGAGCAAAAAGAGACATCCTGGGCGCGTTCGCGTACCGACGTCCCACACAGCGGATGGCACGGGCCAGGGCAAGGCCACGAATCTTCGAAGGGATCGACTCCCACGAGCGCTGATGTCGCAATGCTGACTGGGTGAGCCAGCGTGTCGACTACGCGAGCGCGTATTTGCAAAACTTGGCGTCGCTGAAAAAAAAAATGCAAGAAAGCACGGGAAGGTGCGGAAACGGCGTGAATAACCGTGACTGGCGAAAGTATTTGTGAACTATGACATACCAGCTTGTATGGGCGACTGTTCAAGCCGAAACACTTGATATCGTGATTCGTAAGCTTGTGCCTTTTTTATCTATTTGCTGGTGTAAGATGCCTGAACAGGTCCTCGAACGGCAGGACATTTTTTTTCCCCTTTTCTTAGCGGGACTGCCCGATGCGATGCAACAGACGTGTTTGTAGCAGTAAGATACACCAGCATTTTTTTCTTCGCTTATTTCTTTATTTCTAGAAACAGAAGTTCAGCTGACTTCATGGGTGGCAGCTTCTGCCGAATGAGCCACATCTGTACGGTGGCCTTATGTGTGGACCACGCCCCCGAGTCGCTGGCTGTCTTACCCACATTTATCGTTTTCTGAAAGCTATGTGTTTAGATGCTCGAGCACGTGGATCAGGTACAAACAGGGAAGTTTATTAACGACCAAACAACCTGGACGAGCATATACGGGCGGGGAGCCGTTCAGGTACATGTCGAGTACAAATAGAGCGCCAGGGTGCTAATCTAACGAGGCACCTCAGTCGCACCTAAAGAAAACAAGATGCAAGACCACCAGTCAAATAAGGAATGAAGCCAGTGAAAGGAAAGGGGGGAAGCGGGTTCAGTACACAGCGGTGTTTCCCCTGTTTACAATGAACAATATCCACATCCACAATAGACACTAAAATAAACAGCACCCCCCCCCCCCCCAAAAAAAAAAATGAATGGGGGAGGGAGTGGACAACGGTGGACTACTTCATTCTGATGGTAGCCGGCTGGAAGGGGCTCCTTCAGCCATATCAGCTGAGCGGCCGCATATAGGATGCTATGCCCTCAGTTTGCTGTGTTGTTGTAATGAAACGCTGCATATAGGAAGGGTATACGCTCACTAGCAGTGATTACGTCAGTTTATTAGTGTATACTTCGGGTAAAGCGAGCAAATCTCTCGATGACCTTGTCAATTCCCGGTTCCCACTGCTTCATTCGAGGTCGAACGATGCCGTCGTAAAACGTTTGCGGCGATTGAGCCTGAATGAAACAATAAAAAAAAACGCGACAATAGGTTACATTTTGGTGCTGGGGATAAACGCGAACTACAGTCGGATACAACTCAAGAACGAGGCGGCTTTTCCCCGCCAAAGGATCCCCTTCCGGCCAATGGCGTCGGCCGATTCTCGCGGCCCTGCTGGCGTGACAATGCAGGGAGTGGCGGTTGAAAGGTGATAGTCCGGCCCTCCCTCCTAGCGTGACAATGCAGGGAACAGCAATGCAGGAAGGGGAGAGTCCATTGCCTCCATGGTCGGGGATAGACCCTCCCTGCATTGTCACTCTAGCAGGGAGGGGACTATCACCTTTCATCTGCCACTCTCATCTGCATTGTCACGTCAGCAAGGCCGTGAGAATGGGCAGACGCCATTGACTGGAAGGGCGTCCTTTAACGGGGAAAAGTCACTTCGCTCCTGAGCTGCATCCGTCTACAGATTTGTACGCTCGTGGGTTTCTGACGTCACTGCATGCAAGGCCTACCAGCATGAGCACGAGGATGACAATCCTGAGGCCGCCCACGAGCTCCGGGAAGTGGGCGCCGAACAGCACCTCGAGCGTGCAGTCCAGGAGCACGTAGGCGCCGATGCTGAGCCAGTACTTGAGCAGGACGGCCGACTGGCTCCGGTCGGCGTCGACGCACTTGAAGGAGGCGTAGATGGGCCACACGAGGCCCAGCACCAGCAGGACTCGACTGCACGAGCACGCGCCCATCTTCTCCCTGTCCTCCTCGTCTTCTATAGTTTACGTCCGCGCCTCTGGCAGAGCGTTGCGCTTAATCGTCAGCAGGTAGCGCTGGTCCTGTTGTTTCCTTTCTTTGCTGTCTTCGTCTTTTGCGCTATTTTCCCAGAAGTATGTATCACCAACTCGCCCGTCTTGCCATCGTGTTGAAGCACTGCAGGCACTAAAAACACGCTTGGAGTTAGACTGAGCGCGAAACGATTGCACTATATTCGGGTACAACTCTGAAACGAAGCGGCAGATGCCCATCAAAGCAGGCCTTCCAGCCAATCGTGTCTACCGATTTTCATGATGCCGCGGTTAATTCGATTAGACTCTGGTGGATCCTCTTTCATCTGCCATACTTTGTGGTGTCACGTTAGCAGGTCTAGGGGGATTACCGAGTGTGTCATGACAATCAGTCGACGCCATTGGCTGGAGGTCTTCCCTTGAGGGGCATTTACTGCTTCGCTCATGAATTATATCCGACTATTATAAACAAGAAGTGTGCAAGCAGTCTTATCATCACTGTCATCATCATCATCATCTTCTTCATTTTTTATTTGGTTTCGCCTAGTAATGCTGTAGCAACCCGCTCGATAAGGCATAGCCCCATCACCATTAGGAAAAATTAATCTGCCTTTGATTTCCAGTATACTGTAGACACAGTAATAAAGGTGAGAGAGATGACGCGCCACGGTGGCACAGTGGCGTTTAGCTATACTGGTACCAGTATAATCCTGGTTGCGGCAGGATCCTGGTCGCAGGAATCCTAGTCGCGCACCCATGTGCTGTGCGATGTCAGTGCACGTTAAAGATCTCCAGGTGGTGGAAATTATTGCGGATCCCTCCACTACGGCACCTCTTTCTTCCTTTCTTCTCTCATTCCCTCCTTTATATCTTACCTTACGGCGCAGTTCAGGTGTCCGCCGAGATGTGAGACAGATACTGAGTCATTTCCTTTCCCCAAAAACCGATTTCCATTTTGAATTTTCACAAGCCCCACCGGTGGCAGTGCATAGGCAGGTGACAGCCACCTGCCTATGCAGTGATGCGTCGTTTAACCGCTGCCCAACTGCGCCGGTATACTGGTTTGAGGTCTCAGCGCGATCTATGAATGTGACACATTTTACGTAGTTATGTAGTTGCAATCGGAATAGCACAAGAAATGGAATAGACTGGGGAATGAAAGACAATGAACTCAGAATTGGAATAGAATCAGAACTGAAATAAACTGGCGAGTGCAAGAACCATGCCATCGCATTTCATCCGCATCAGACCAAGTGACCCCCCCCCCCCCCCCCATTTCTTTTTCTCCGCATCCGCCATTCAAGGCTGCTTCCAAACAACGTTCGCAGTTTTGTCGGGCGCACTCGCGCTAAGTAACGATTAAAAGCTAGAATGCTTAAATCATGTGCAAAGCGAATACGATACACTACACGCTTTTCAGAGATGGCATGCGTCATTAATAGTGACTCGCACTGGATTTCCTTTGGGTGCAGTTAATACGCACCAGAGTCAATCTATTTCTTTTGTTGAATGCTTCATCGTCGTCATCCGTCGTATCACGTCTATTGCACAACAAAGGCCTCACCACTTACCTGCTTTTCTTATACGTCCGCCAAACGTTATCTCATGCCTCGCACATTCCCCTCTGCCTTTCTCTGCTAATCTTTGTAATATTCTCTTCCCACCTACCTTGTATACGGCCACGTGCTATACCCGCTGCCTTATGCCCTCGTATTGTTTTGTTCTGAGCATCTTACCTGTACTTATTTTTCTTGTGTTTGTTCTCGACTCGGTGGTGTCCTCGTTGCGCTGGGAGCTGCAGAAATTGGATGGTGGTTAAGCTTTGTTACGTCTCGCCTACCTACGACGCGCGGTATAGCCGGCGCGGATGCAACGGACGCCGCGGCTTCGTTCATCGCTGCCGCAACGCCTCCCGCCAAGCGCGTCCAGGCAGGTTTCAGTGCCACGTGTCGTCGTGCGTGCGTGTGTGTGTGTGTGCATGTTTTGCCCACGCTTGTCAAAGCGCGGCAGCCGGGGAGAGGAGCTCCCAACTGGGAGGCGAGGAGGTCTGACCGGCGCCGGCCTGGCGGACGCGCCCGTCACGCCTGAACATGTTCAAGCGTCGCCGTATCGGATGACTCTTCCCAAGCCGTTCCCTCTTGCCCTCGACTCCGTGGGTATAAAGGGGGCTGCCCCGGACGCCAACGAGAGCCTTCGATTTCTTCCTGCGAGTAACGTGGTCGCCCTGACCGGCTGCTCTTTTGAGATGCCAGAATAAACAAGTTGTTCTGTTGCCAGTCGACTCATCCTTTGCCGGGACCTTCGGATGTTTCCTGCTTTGCCCCAGGCCGCCAGGCCAACGCTACCCTTGGGGCTTGCAACCCAAATGCAACAACTGGTTGCCAGCGGTGAGATCCCGACAACGGAGGCCAGCAGCGAAGATATGCGGTCAACTGTATGCTGAGCAGCTCAACGACCATCCGGGAGCAGTGCAACGAGCCCTGTGTGATGACTGGTTGCCTGCAGCGGAACGACTGCGCTGAATTCGTGGCTGCGAGGTTTGGTGAGTGCGGGACTTTCTTCTTCTGAGTTTTGCCAGGCTTTTGTTAGTGTCAGAAACAGAGCTGGTAATTGTGGTTGTCGTTGCTGCCGGGTTAGTTTGCGGCAAGACAATAGTAGGCAGTAGAGAAAGCAGCATTCGGAGCAGCCATGGATTTGAAGTCGTTGCGCAAACCGAAATTGCTGGAGCTTGCAAGAGAGTTGGGTCTTGATGTCTCAGACAAACTCAGAAAACCAGAACTGCTAAGGGCGATTCTTGAGTTGGAGGCTGAGGATGACGAGCTGTCGGAATGCCTTGAGACCATTGAGGAGAGGGAACAAAAAGAGAAAGAGGAGCGCGAACGTAAAGAACAAAAAGAGAAAGACGAGCGCGAACGTAAAGAACAAAAAGAGAAAGACGAGCGCGAACGTAAAGAACAAAAAGAGAAAGACGAGCGCGAACGTAAAGAACAAAAAGAGAAAGAGGAGCGAGAACGTAAAGAACAAAAAGAGAAAGAGAAAGAAGAGCGCGACCGTCAACACGCTTTGGAAATGAAGCGTCTCGAGGTAGATATGGAACGCGCTCGTAATGGAAGTCAGGCACACGGTGCAGGAGAACGGGTATCGTTCAAAATGACTGACCTGATGCGGCCGTTTAAGCTTGAAGGGGACATTGGTTTGTTCCTGGTTAACTTTGAGCGAACGTGCGAGAAGCAGGGGTTCTCTCGGGAAACGTGGCCACAGCGCTTGCTCACTTTGTTACCCGCCGAGGCGGCCGACGTAGTCGCTCGCTTGAAGAGAGAGGAGGCAGAGGATTTCGACCAAGTAAAATCAAGTCTGCTAAAAAAGTACAGGCTGTCAGCGGAGGCGTTCCGTCGGAAGTTTCGGGAAAATGAAAAAGGCAGAAATGAGTCATATACAGAGTTTGCCTACAGGCTTATGTCAAACATGCAGGAGTGGCTCAAAGAAGAGAAAGCGTTTGGTGACCACGAGAAAATTCTGCAGTGTTTCGGGCTGGAACAGTTTTATAGTCGGTTACCTGAGAACGTGCGGTACTGGGTCTTGGATAGGCCAGACGTTAGTACAGTGGCTAAAGCCGCCGAGCTAGCCGAGGAGTTTGTGACGCGTCGGGCTCGCGGAGCTAAGGACGGTCAAAAGGGTGAATTTGGCTCCAAGTCTGAGAGGCCGAAGTTCACACCCATGAGAGCAAGGGGGGACACGCGTAGTGCGGATGCGAGTGAAAGCAGTCCGACCGAACGTAAGGAGACGGCGGCAGCCGAAGCCGAACGCAGAAAGCGGTTCGAGGCGAGGCAAGCGCGCGTGTGTTATACGTGCCAGAAGCCGGGTCACTTTTCGGCGCAGTGTCCAGAAACAAAAACAAAAGTCGTGTTTTTGTCATTATGCAGCACTGACGAGAACATGAAGCTTCTCGAGCCTTACATGCGAGACTTCCTCGTGAACGGGAAAGAGTGCCGAGTGCTTCGTGATTCCGCAGCTACAATGGATGTAGTTCACCCCTCTTACGTAGAACCCGATATGTTCACGGGCGAGTGCGCATGGATCAAGCAAGCCGTGGAAGCTCACAGCGTGTGTCTGCCCGTAGCAAAAGTGCTCATTGAAGGACCTTTCGGAGCAATTGAGACGGAGGCAGCAGTGTCATCTATGCTGCCCCCCCAGTACCCGTACCTATTTTCGAACCGGTCCGATCACCTCCTGCGCGAGAAGGGTCTTTTGTTTGGTGAGGCTAGCGTTCAGGCCTTAACCAGATCGAGAGTTCGGGAGCTCGCTGCAAAGGCGGTAGTTGCGGGGCCGACGTTGTCGAACAATGAGAAAGGGTCGGAGGCGCAGCAAGCTGATATTCAGAGCACGTCCGAACTGAATAAAATGGAGCCTGTAGCGTTGAAGGCACCAGGTACTGGAGAGGAAATGCCCGACAAGGGAAAGTTAGAAGAGCTTCCGGTCGAGCTTCCGGGACTAGGCTCAGTGACGAACAGGGAAGACACTGATCAGGTCATTAGTGACTTAATCATTAAATCACCGCTGTCGCCTGAGCAGAAAACCGAACTACACCAACTCTTACAAGAGTTTCAAGGTCAGTTCTCTGAGAGGCCTGGTAGGACTTCTGTCCTTACTCATGATATAGAACTTACCTCGCCAGAGCCAGTACGGTCCAAGGCGTACCGGGTGTCACCCCGCCAGCGCGATATTATGGAGGCTGAGGTAAAGAAAATGCTACAGCTCGGTGTTATTGAGGCAGGTGAGAGTGATTATACCTCCCCTTTGATTTTAGTTGAGGTACCGGGCAAGGAACCTCGTCCTTGCGTCGACTACCGCAGGCTTAATTCTATCACTAAGGATCAAATTTATCCGATCCCTAACATCGAGGAGCGCCTTGAGAAAGTTAGTAGCGCTCAGTTTATTTCCACCCTAGATCTTGTCAGGGGTTATTGGCAAGTTCCACTTACAGAAGAGGCTAGTAGGTATGCGGCGTTCATTTCACCAATGGGAACATTCCGTCCTAAAGTTTTGAGTTTTGGTTTGAAGAACGCGCCATACTGCTTTTCAAGCCTCATGGACAAAGTGTTGCGAGGACAGGAAGAATTTGCTTTACCGTATTTAGACGACGTAGCGATATTCTCCGCATCCTGGTCTGAGCATATGGCACACTTGCGGGCAGTGCTAACCCGCCTGCGCGAAGCGGGCTTGACAGTCAAGGCTCCCAAGTGCCAATTAGCACAGGCCGAGGTTGTCTACCTCGGTCACGTGATTGGACAGGGTCGTCGCCGCCCCTCTGAAATAAAGGTGGCCGCTGTGCGAGACTTCCCGCAACCGCGCACGAAGACCGATATTCGGTCGTTCTTGGGTGTCGCCGGCTACTATCAGAGGTACATCCCCAGGTACTCCGATATCGCGGCTCCCCTGACGGATGCTCTAAGAAAAACAGAGCCCCAAACAGTCGTCTGGAGCGAGACAAAGGAGAGAGCTTTTAGCGCCCTAAAGAGCGCCCTAACAAGCCAGCCTGTACTACGATCGCCAGACTATACCAAAGGGTTCGTTGTTAAGTGCGATGCTAGTGAGCGAGGCATGGGCGTTGTACTGTGCCAAAGGGACAATGGAGAAGTGGAACACCCCGTCCTGTATGCTAGTCGTAAGCTGACCTGTCGTGAGCAGGCGTACAGCGCCACCGAGAAAGAGTGTGCGTGTCTCGTGTGGGCCGTTCAGAAATTGTCATGCTACCTAGCCGGCTCGAGGTTTATCATTGAGACGGATCACTGCCCTCTCCAATGGCTGCAGAACATCTCTCCCAAAAATGGCCGCCTCCTGCGCTGGAGCCTAGCTTTGCAACAATATTCCTTTGAGGTGCGTTACAAAAAGGGGAGTCTCAACGGTAACGCCGATGGCTTAAGTCGAAGCCCCTAACGTGGGAATCCGCCTCAAAGTTGTTTGTTACTGATGTTTTCTTCCTGAGGCAGGATTTTTAACATATTGCTTTTGTTTAGTGTTTCTAAGTGATTATGTGCTTTCTAGTGCAATTTTCCAATTTGTGGACGCGTTCTGAGTGCTGCTTGACTACTGTAAGGAACTAGGCAGTAGTATAAAAGGGGAAAGAGCCTGGCAGAGCTTAGTGAGGGTTGTCTCGTGCTTGCTGACTGAGCGGTTGCGTTTCGGCGTAGATCTAACGCTTGCTGGGAACGAGCACAAAAATGGCAACTCTCCCGAAGTGACTTTACAGTGTCCTATGTGATCCTGAACCCGAGAACGAGGCCTTCTCTGTGCGCTGCGCTCAAGCAACGTCGAGGGACGATCGGTTTCGATTACGAGCATCATCGAGCGACATCCCTCTGGACAGCGGATGCAGTCCCCTGACCATCGGGATCTCCTTCTCCCGGCGGGGCGGTCTGTTACGTCTCGCCTACCTACGACGCGCGGTATAGCCGGCGCGGATGCAACGGACGCCGCGGCTTCGTTCATCGCTGCCGCAACGCCTCCCGCCAAGCGCGTCCAGGCAGGTTTCAGTGCCACGTGTCGTCGTGCGTGCGTGTGTGTGTGTGTGCATGTTTTGCCCACGCTTGTCAAAGCGCGGCAGCCGGGGAGAGGAGCTCCCAACTGGGAGGCGAGGAGGTCTGACCGGCGCCGGCCTGGCGGACGCGCCCGTCACGCCTGAACATGTTCAAGCGTCGCCGTATCGGATGACTCTTCCCAAGCCGTTCCCTCTTGCCCTCGACTCCGTGGGTATAAAGGGGGCTGCCCCGGACGCCAACGAGAGCCTTCGATTTCTTCCTGCGAGTAACGTGGTCGCCCTGACCGGCTGCTCTTTTGAGATGCCAGAATAAACAAGTTGTTCTGTTGCCAGTCGACTCATCCTTTGCCGGGACCTTCGGATGTTTCCTGCTTTGCCCCAGGCCGCCAGGCCAACGCTACCCTTGGGGCTTGCAACCCAAATGCAACAGCTTTCAACTTGGATTGGGCAGGTGGAAGTCTGCTGCGTTCAAATGAGGCCGCAAAATTTGGCGAAGTCATGGAATCACATCGATCACGTGATCTCTTTACCGTGTCCTGGCTTCGTTTTTGGCTCCTGGGCGTCGCAGCAGTATAGTGGTTAAAATATTCTATACCACTATATATTGTCGTTTTGTTTTGCTTTTTTTTATTCGTGAGACTCCGTGTACATACGCACTTACTTTGCCTTTCGTCCTCGGGGAAGTCCGATTTCACATAATTTTTGCATCTCGAGCAAATTTCTCGGGTTTACCCCGATTTTTACTTGAAAAGAATCCACCACAAGTAAATTAGCGGACACCTTGTGCTGACATCGAGAGGGGCTTTTCAGTCAAACGTTCATTTTTTAAACGTCTCTTAAGGGTTTTATTAATGACGGTGCTCAATTTGAGGCAAAGTTCGAACAATAAGTTTCGGAAACAAGAAGCCAAAGCACAGACACTGACCAGACGTCTCAATGACACTACTGTATCAAGGAAATCCACGCTAATGGCGACCTGCTGCAAGGCTATTTTGTGTTTACAATGACGAAGTTGACATTTAATGAATGCTGCCTCAGTGTACAAATAAAGGCAGATGGCTGCTTCACGGGCATATGAGCGCTGCGCATTAGATGGTAATGGGCGCGGCGAAAAATCTGTAATAACAGTCGAACCTCGTTATAACGAAACGGTTTATAACGAAATATTGGATATAACGAAGGAATGACGATTCCCCTTGCAAGCTCGGTCAACACTGGCTACAACGAAGCTACGGCTATAACAAAGTAATCGCCGGGCCCCTTCAACTTCGTTATGACGAGGTTCAACTGTAACCGGTTCTAAAAAAGGTTCGAAGTGCAACGTGCTATTTCCATATATTGTTTGCAAAACGTGCACTGTGCAAAAAATAGAGCCCCTTTATCCTTTCCCTTACGGCGCGGTTCAGGTGTCCAAAGATATATGAGACAGATACTGCGCCATTTCCTTTCCCAAAAAACCAATTATTATTATTATTATTATTATTATTATTATTATTATTATTATTATTATTATTATTATTATTATTATTATTATTATTATTTTGTCCCGCAAGAAAACGAGCACTTAGTGAATTTTCTCCTACAAAATATGACCGGGCAAAACCCGAATAATAGAACCTTTTGCTGAATAACCCTATTCGTACGCAGTTTAAGCTCGAACAATATCGCCCGATTTTACACCCTGAATTCGAGAAAAGAAAACAGAAACGAAGGGCTCTATAAATAACCAGGGAATATATCCCTTGCGATTGGAGGACAAAGAAATTGGACGGACGATCAGTCTGATGCGAGCAACGAGGGTATGCAGTGATGATTTTGCCTCATTGCTTTTATAATGAAAGCTTTTCCAAATTATGGCTTCTTGAGGGCCGGGAGCGTACTTAACGGTCTGGCAAAGCGCGCACGCGCGCATTTCTCGGGAGTGAAGAGTCACTTCCGCAAGCGAACAAGGTCCTTATAAGAGCGCTAGCGACCTCGGGACCTCGGCGTGGCCACGCTATATTGACGTTATCGTTGACCCTAGCGCCACCATACGTCTACTGCCCTCGCTATCTCGATCCTAGCTTTGTGCCTTAATTTGTTTACCGTCTGGGAGAGCTGCACTAAGCTTCACTTCACCCTGACAGCAGATTCCAGGCGGAGGGGGTGGGGCACCGTAGCAGTGCTTCCACACTAAAATTACGCAGTGGTTACTGCTCTTAACTCTCGGAAAGCACCTCAAAAAATGAATCCATGGAGGCATGTCTGCGAATACGTGTTTAATTCATTCATCACCAAGATGGCAATACATTGAGGAGGGGATGTGGCAATATATACAGTACAAATATAAAGGAACAGGCACTCGTACAAGAACATAAGAGGTACAAAAAGTTATGGCGTGGGTGCGAACAGGACGCTTGACATTAAATACACGTTTTGAGGTAGCATTCGTATATTCTTTCATCTACTGGTTGTTCCCGGGATCCATATCAACCATACTCGCAGGTAACTTAACTACACTTTCTCTCCAGTAGTTAGTAGCATTGGGATAGCAGCGTGAAATTACTTTCACCGCGGCTTCTTATTCATTTCGGTTCTCCGAAAGCCGTAGTGAAATTTCGGCTCGTGCAATAACACCATCATTGATCATCCTGGAATCGATGCCTAAAGTCCAAAACATAGGGGATAGTTAAAATTGAAGTTCCTGAAAAATAAACCTTGCGGTGATCTCTTGCATAAGCTGGGTAGAGGACGAATTGGACATGCATAGTTGTATATATGCAGTCACCGTCGCTCGTCAAATCCGGTACTTCTCGGAAGCCCACTGCCGTGTTTCGACGCGGGGTTTTGGCTCGGACATTGCCGCCAGGGTTGCGCCAGACGTGTGCGTGTTTAACTTTGTCGACGTGCGAGTGTCAGCTCGTTGGTGCAGACGCACGTGCCGGCAAGCGTCGACGTCCAGGACAACTGGCGTGACTGTCTTCGCGTCCGTCAAGATCGCGCTCCTGGAGCCTGCGCTGTACGGCCTCCATGTTTCTGCGGTGGCCGGGAGCTTCCTGCCGACAGAAGAGACGTCGCTACAGCGGCAGACTGCAATGCGACGTTTGCTGATGTCTACAGACGTCAACTCTTGATGTCTGTAGACATCATCAAGAGATAAAAAAAGTATACAGAAGATAAGGGCTGCAACGAGCAAGTAACCTGAGTCATGAGCACCATCCTGTTAATCAGTCATGCAAGTACACAGCGGAGCAAAGACCACTTCTAGTGACCTCCATTTAACCCTCAATCGCGCCAGATGCGGCTATATCGGAGCCCCGCAAACTTCCCTGTACTGATTAGCGCTGCAATTAAGTTACCAAATCTCAGTGAAGAGAACGTTTTTTTTAATAATAAATATTAATTAATCAGAATTTTATCATATGTGACCTGCAAGGAAAAAACACCACTTTTCTGCTTGTCGCGCAAGTCGCGAAATTCAGGCGAGAGCTATAGCGTAAACCTTGTCAGTTGACCTTGTCAGTTGACGATAGGAAGAGTAAAATTTCACAGTGCACGGTCAATCATGAGTTCAAATACATCACCTGTGCCACCCAGGTAGTGTACTGTATACACCTTTATCCTGCGGGAATATGTACATCGGGCAGACTGGCCACTGTCTTAACACCCGGCTCAGAGAACATGAAAGGTAGCTTTCCACAGATGACGGGGCGAATTTGCCTGAACATTGCAGGAAGCACAAGTGCACTCCGCTCTTCAAGAAGACTACATTTTTTGGGCGCGGTAAAGAGTCAGCGCGAAATTCTAGAGGCATACCATATCGTTAAACAAACAGATCGATGTGTAAGTGACACGGCAGTGAGCCTATTCGATAAAGGAATAAGATTTTTGAACTCTTTAACGTAAACGTGTTGCACAATGATTGCGGTCCTAATGGTTGTCTGTGATGCTGCAATCTACCTTTTCTTATAAATTTGTCATGTGTGCGCAAGCGTGGTTTGATACTGAAGGGTATAAATGTGACCGTTACTGAAATAAAAGCACTCGATAGTCCAGCGTCATCCTGTGTTTCTGTTCTGTGTCTCCGTTCTTTGCGCTGGTTTTCTTTCTGCAATCATGAACCGACTCGCACAGCTCTCCACTCTACTGGACCAGTTGACCTGCCACAATGGCTCAGTGGCTTTCGCTCTCGGCTGCTGAAACCAAAGGTGTGCGGTAAAATTCTGGCTGCGGTGGACGCATTTCGGTTGGATCGAAATGTACAAACTCCCATGTGCTGTGCGATGCAGCGCAGATTGACGACCCCAGGTGTTCGAAATTGATCCAGAGCCCACCACTACGAGTCTCTCACAGGCCATGTGACTTTGGGACGTTTAAGAACAGACGCCATACCATACCATACCATACCATACCATACCATACCATACCATACCATACCATACCACACAACACCATACCACACTGTATACCATACTACACCACACAACACAAAACAACGCACACTACACCATACCATACCATACCATACCATACCATACCATACCATGTCATACCATACGAGCAGTCTTTTTTTTTTTTTACAGCGACAGGTGGTAAGCGTCCTCTACTGAGGTTCGCGCAGTCGTCTTAGTAATACAATGTGAGCCGTCTGTGTAAGTGGTGGGTGCGTTGCCATGAAAACCATTCGGAGGGTGGCTACCTTGTAAGGAGGAGAACGCGTAACCGGTAGCTGGTTTCCGCGTGCCCACAATTGACGTGGGCGGGATGTAACGCAGCCGGGTGCAGTCGCGACCTATTTTCATGATTTTTTTTTCTTTGGCGCGTCGGCGTGTTTTAGATGAGGGGAGAGGAGGGGCACCATTTTTAATCGCTGATATCTTCGGTGTTATTGAAGCTATAGCTTAAAAATGTTTGCGGTGCGGTGATGATGCTGCAATACCGATCGCTCGTCCTCTTTTCCTGACCTAAGTAAATATCATTTCATGGCTGCTTTAACGACCATCAGTTATCTTGACAACGCATAAAATGCCCCGCCCATGGCCATTTCTTCTTCTAGATTTCGACGAGGATGTTATTCACGTTTGTGCGCTGACTTGCTCTGCGCTCTTCATGTCTCTTAATGTTACAGCTACCATTTTTCCTTTCCATAGCTCAGTGCATTGTCCTCAGTTTAAGTACAACTTTTTCGTTATCCTCCACGTACGTTTCTGCTCATAAAGATGAGTACCGGTAAGATACAGCAGTTATACACTTTCCTCTCGAGGGATATATACTGGTAAACTGCGATTCATTATCTGCGAGTACCTGCCGAAAGCACACCACTCCATTATTCTTATTCCAGTTATTTCACTCTCATGATCCGGATCTACGGTCACTACCTGCCATATACCTAGATGCGTTCTCTTACAACTTCCAACGCTTCGCTGCCTATATTAACTACTCTTGCAGTGAAAGAAGGAAAAGAGAAAGAACGAAGAAAGAACGAGGTGCCGCAGTGGAGGGCTCCAGAGTAATTTCGACCACCTGTGAATTTTTGACGTGCACTGACATCGCACAGCACACGGGCTTCTTGCATTTTGCCTCCATCGAACTTCAACCGCCGAGGCCGGGATAGAATCCGCGTCCTAGATCGAACTCGCATTCGCGTTTCGTACGGCGCGGCTGCACAGCTGCAATTAAGGCTCCGAGAAGCGAGCACTCGCCCCGTGTTGGCGAAGGAGGCCAGAGCCTCGACGATGCGCTGGCCCAGGTCGGCGCCCTCCCCGCGCAGCGCGCTGGGCTCGGCGAAGAGGAAGCGCAGGGCCGCGTAGTGGGTCGCCTCATTGAACGACGGCGGCACGCCGAGCACGAACCGGCGCACGTCCACCCCTCGGCGAGCCATTGTGTCGCCGAACAGCTGAACGGGGCAGCGGTACTTGACGTCCGCGTATGCCTCGCTCCACACGGCCGTGGCGTTGGTGCTGTTCAGCTCGCCCTGTACAAAAGAGTTTGGTTTGGTTTGGTTTATGGGGGTTTAACGTCCCAAAGTGACTCAGGCTATGAGAGACGCCGTAGTGAAGGGCTCCGGAGATTTCGACCACCTGGGGTTCTTTAAAGCGCACTGACATCGCACAGCACACGGGCCTCTAGAATTTCGCCTCCATCGAAATTCGACCGCCGCGACCGGGATCGAACCAGCGTCTTTCGGGCCAGCAGCCGAGCGTCATAACCACTCAGCCACCGCGGCGGCCTGTACAAAAGAGTGGCGTGGGATTTTTTAAACCTGAAGTGCTTTTAGCTACACTACTCGCTCTTCCGGTAACCACGGCGAACCTGATGCCGAACATGAAGCCGAACATTTCGAAGACATTCCGAAACTATCCGTCCGAATGGTATCCGGTAGAGAAAACTTTGCAATAACATCGTCCCGAGCTAGATTCCGACTAGCGCTGGCGGCAACAGAGAAGCATCGTTTTCCTATGCCTCAGACCACTCGGCTGTCGCCACTCTTTTTTTTTTCTTTGAATCTTTGACAAAGAGTCAGACCACCTCTTGTCGCCGTCTCCAAACTCATACACTGCCTAATCAGGTTGTGTGTAGTCTTTATTCTGGGACAATGTTCAAACGAGTGCAAGCTATAGGTAACGACAAAGCGGATCTCAACCATGTTCTTTGGGAATGCCCTGTTGCCCCCCTGGAGGGCAAAAAGTATAGTCGCTTGACCAATGGGAGGTTCTCCTACTCAGCTCCGATCCAGAGACTTGGACAAAGGTCGTCCAACTGGCCGAAGACGCCGCCAGGAACAAAGACCTTCTGGTCATCGTTGCAAGGGCCGTAAAGTCCCTCAAACTGTTCGAAATTAAATTTTTTTACAATCCAAAAAAAAATTGCCACTTGGCCATCCCCGAAGCCTCTAGCCAAAAATGTTCAAAATAGTATACCCCTCGCAGTACATGTCTAAAATCATCGTTTTCATCATATTTACCCGCCGAATACCTGTTTGCTCCCCCCCCCCTCTCTATTGTCGCTGTTGTTTGTGTAATTTGTGCCGCAACCGTGCGTAAACAGGCAGAAAGCATGCAGTGCTCGCGGGCAACTCACCCGGGCAACTCACCTTACAAGTCTGCGGTGGCCGCATTTCGATGGAGGCAAAATGCAAGGCGTCCGTGACGTGTATAGTGCAATATCTGTACACCACTTTAAAGAATCCCAGGGGGTCCACATTTATCCTCAGCCCTCCACTACGGCGCCTCTTTCTCTCTCTCCCTTTTTTCACTCTCCACATTGCTCCTTCTCTCAAGGCGCAGTTAAGTTTTCACTGGATCACATTCTCCAATATGCAGATTCTGTGGCCATCCCAAGGCCGATATAGCTAATATATTATACGAATGCCCTGGGGATCCGTATCCCACGGGCCTGTCTTACCAAGCAGAGTGTGAGGATACGTTGGCCAGCTCGGACCCTCAAATCCAACAAAAAAGGCCGTGCATCGAGCTTTGGAAGTCGCAACATGCCACTTCACAGGACCTCATGCAAGGTCCAGGTGAAGGAGAAGAAAACTTGACATCACTCGACGATCTGACAATTGAGCGTTGTCGAAATAGTTTTATCATCATCATCATAACTGAGAAGTGAAGCAGATACTATACCTTTCCTCGAAAAACCATAATTTTCATTGTTCCAAATATTTACCGGAGCTGTTTGGATCTGTCCGACTCTTGGAGAAGACAGTTATACGAGGAACTTCGTCTTTTTACCTGAAATTGGCAACGTTTCGCTTACAGATTCGGGGAAGTGCTGGTCCTTACCTCGTATTCGTGCAGAAAGGCGCCAGGGTCGCGCACTCCCTGCGACTTGAGCCACCGGGTCAGCAAGTTTTCGGGCTCCGCGAACTTCTTCATTAGGCGGTCCACGGAGAAGAAACTCTCGTCCGGTACGGTGCCTAGCAGCAGTGTTTTCTGGCGGCCCAACTGCGGATCGGGAGCGCGTCTGAAGTCGTCGGTCGCATCGTCCAGGCTTCTGGAAGCTTCGAGAAGATCGCCGTTGAGTCCGACTAGCCTACGCTGAAGCACTGCCGACCGCTGGTTTCGGAGGCACAGTATCTCGTTCTCGACGAAGGAGGTGTTGTCCTCGGCTTCACAGTACAGCCGACGAGCCAGGATGCGCAGTTTCTTCAACGTCACTGCCGGATCTTCCAGGTACCTGGGTGGAATCGACACAGTCCTTGTAGATGCGGGCGAAGTTTTCCACCCTCATTCACAGCCCACTACACGATATAGACGGAACTGAGTCAATGCGTAAGTTCTTGTCACCTTGTCATACAAGCGCAAAAAAAAAAAGTTCCGGCTCTGTGGTGCCTTGAGGAAAGTTAGTATGGGTCAAAACATGCAAAATGTTTAAAGTAGCCTGGCCAAGAGTGATGCGGATGGCTGTACGAACGACATTGTTTTCCTTTGTGTAATAAGTACCGCATAGAAACACAGCCACCATAGCAACAGCTGCTTAAGAGAGACTGGCACCGCTTCAAGCTGCGATGTCTCACGCCAATTAAGGAATTACGGAAAGAAAAAGCGCGACTTTTCGGTTATCTTTGGGGCGAAGAAGCGGAAGCGGTAACTGAATCATATCCAGCAATTCTGGACAAAAGCATTTTTCAACGGCAAAGAGTTTATGAGCGCAATTTTTTTCACAAATTGTAGGATTTAACTATAACAATTGTAACGGGGCTTAGGTCAGCGCTCAGACAGCGGCGAAACCACGGCGGCGAAGCAGTCTCTGGTATGTCCAGACGTCAGCATGTTTTCACTCTGAGCGATGGCAGTGCGGCTAAGCTAATGCCTCTCTTCTTCTTCACACAATCAATATATCCGCAGATCTCCCATCGGCAGGCTTGCATTTTTTTGCTATTGAAGTTTTTGCCATCGTAAAAAAAACGTTCCCTATTGGTTGTCTATAGCAGTCTTGCGGGCGATGGAAAAACTGTAAAAGAAAGATACTGCTACGCATCGGAAGAGTGGACCACTACCTTCAATATTTCCATGAGAGTGCTTTACAATATTCCAATACTCAAAAACTTTCTCCAAGAAAGCTGATCTTGAGCGCCCCCCTCCCCACTGAACCTCACGTGACCACCCACTGCAAGAGTCACTTGACTGCGTAGGGGGTATTCGCTAGAGCTGCCACTTCCCAACCCTCCTGGATAACTCTCACTGGTGCGCGGTCAACCATGCAATGTCTTTGTTCGAATCCTTGCCTCGAGAAAGTCTGGCAGGAGCGTGGGTTTAGAGTGTCGACGATAACAACTTTGCAGGCCCGTTGCACGCACAATCGCTAAACACTGATGAACTAATAATAACGTCTCGTCGAATACTTAAACGCCTGGACATCTGCTCGCGCTTTCACACTTATTCATGCTGTACAGAGCCGGCAGTTGGCGCCAGGTGAGGAGCGAAACTACAGGTGTACACTTTTCAAGCAGCGAGTACCTCTACCCGTCCAGCGTCCTCTTCCTGTTCGTTCCTGTTCGCGGCAGGATATCTCCACGTGCATGCACCATGTACTACGACTGCTTCTGTGTCACAGAACGCGCCTGTCCCGTGTCCTCGGTGTGAGTCCCTTTCGCTCCGGAATGTTCTCCATGAGCATGCACCAACTAGTTCAGCAACAAGTCCCTCTGAGAAACAGCACAAGGCCCTAGACCAGAGTACCTGGCGTAGGGGCTTCCGCTGAGCATCACGTAGCGCCGGATGTCGGCCACCTCTGGGTACTGGCCCAGCATGAAGTGGCCCACCGAGGCTGCGCCCGCGCCGTGCCCCATGAGCGTCATCGAGGACGCGTTGCCGCCGAAGAGGCCGACGTTCTCCTGGAGCCAGCGCAACGCGGTCAGCTGGTCGCCGATGCCCAGGTGCTCGCCGGAACCCGGCTCGACCGAGCAGCCCAGCAGGCCCAGTCTGTAGTTGGGTATGGCCACCACCACGTCTCCCAGGGACGACAGCACGGCTCCGTCGTACGCCCTGCACGTTTGCGTGCGTTAAGAGCTGGTCCGCGATCTTGTGCGTTCCTGTACTTGCATTGAATACAATTTAATGTTCACGCGGTGGCTGAGTGTTCACGGCGCTGTGCTGCTGACCCGAAAGACGCGGGTTCGATTCCAGCCGCGGCGGTCGAATTTCGATGGAGGCGAAATTCTAGATGCCCGTGTACTGTGCAGTGTCGGTGCACGTTAAAGAACCCCAGGTGGACGAAATTTCCGGAGCGCTTCACTACAGCGTCCCTTATAGCCTGCGTCGCTTTGGGACGTTAACCCCCAAAACCCATAAACCATAAACCTCCTGCATCGCTTGCTTTAGTAGTTTTCGTGTACCTACGAAGGCGTCAAATGTGAGTAAGTTCACTGTTACTGCCGAGGATAACAGCGAAAAAAAAAACACTTCACATTTCTTCGCACAAAGCAAAAGTTTTACCTGCAGCCTGGCGGTTAATGTTTTTTGTCGCACCTGTTGCCAGTGTAGCGGAAATCGCCGCCATGGAGGAAGACGACAACGGTGCGGTTTCCGCATTCGCGCCCCTGGAACATGCAGGTCGTGTCCGGCGTCCACAGATTCAGGTGGAGACAGTCTTCGGAGAACTCCTTCGAGCTCGCAAGCAGCCACGGGGGCACGGGACCGCCGTCTTGCGGACAAGAGTGCCATCCGTCCATCGTGGTGATGGCGAGGTCATGGGAAGAGTTTTCTAGGCTCCCTGCGAACAAGAGACGAGGCAGACGCTCGAAAGACCTCGGGATTGGGAGAGATTTGTTGTGACGTGCAAAAAGCGTGTAAGGATCGAGCGAAACTGACGTGCGCGATGGTGTACGGGTGTCGTCACGCTAGTGTTGCTACATGTTCGATCCGCGCGACGAAAACCAGCGTTGGTTTCACGCTATTCAGTGAAATATGTTAGTGTTGCGTGTAGCCCCACCAGCTTTAAGGGAAAATTGCTATAAGTGGCAGCATCACAGAAGCACACTGCCAGCTTGCCGAGTGTAAGCGGAGTGCGCAACCAATAATAAAAAAAAGTATTGGCAATTTTTAGTTAGAATAAACTGATTTTTCTAATTGTTCATTCAGCACTCCAATTGGATCCGACCAATTACCAACATGGACCAAACCAAATGGACACATTAGATCCCAGTGAGGTATTGCATCCAGGCGGTATTCATAACACGTACTATCGGGGAAAAAAGTAACTGGCCCCCCTGACGATGCACTCCAGGTGTATGCCAGTCTCAACACCAGGAGTGCATCGTCAGATGGCGCTTGCATGCAGTGCGGCAAAGGGTGTCTCGATGGCCAGCAGGCATCAAGGCACCCAAGTGCAGCACGGTTCGGAACTCGGAAGGGGATCGGTTACTTTTGTCTCCAATAGTACACCCTTTGTCGAAAGTTTAGAGCCCAGGAGGTTTGCATCGGGGCCGCGCCGTGTGGTTCGTTATGCATCCTCAGCATTAGAAACCTCTTGAAGATGAGAAAAAATTTGGTCCTCCCCGCTGCGAAAATTAGGACGTGAACAAATGCTACAGGAGTCCCACTATATACACAGCTCAAAACCAAACTCCCGTGGGCTCTAAACTTTTGACAAAGGCTGTACCGTCCAAATGCCTTGTGCCAAAATTTTCAC
Organism: Amblyomma americanum; assembly: GCF_052857255.1. Lineage (NCBI taxonomy): Eukaryota > Metazoa > Arthropoda > Arachnida > Ixodida > Ixodidae > Amblyomma > Amblyomma americanum. Next base: position 197,194,445 of record NC_135500.1, read on the forward strand.
AAGGAAGTTTAAATTATGAAAATTACACGCTTTTACAAACAAAAAAGCATGCATGACAAACAAGGAACGCTGTCGCATACAGCTTAAATGATCTGCAGTGTAGCTCTGCCAAATGAAATTCGTTGTTGCAGGTTTTCTTGTAAATTGAGCAAGGAGCACATTACAAGACAGCGTTATAAGCTCAGTTTTGATGCATCTGGCTTGTTTGATATCGTTAAACGTTAAATAATTGGAAAAGAGACTTAAGTTCCGCCTTAAGGATATGACGCGACAGCCTTAATGAGTTAATGTCCATATATGCGGAATTGGCCATTCTCATCTTTACATTCATAGGTCCCTGGGACTCCTCACGCCACTCCTTCCGCAGTGGTGGAGCGGTTAAGGGATGCACCCTGCACTGCCCCGCGATGGTAGGTGCTGCCACCGGTGTGGCTTGTGCAACCCTGGTTGCTCTTCCCGAGCAACCTGTCGCCACTAGTGATTAATATAACAGCCATCTGCCACTGTGATCAGTTTGCTCACAATCCGGTGGGCAGGTTGTGATAACATCACAAGGTCACGCGAGCTAGATGCCTCAGCTAGGTTGCTTCTCCGGTGGGTGGCCATTTGGGGCGACCCTACGCCACCCTATTTTTTCCTCACAACGCGGACAACGCCGACGCCGCATCCACTGGGTAACGAAACCTTTAACGCTATCACGTTAAAAAAAAAACTGCTTTATGGATGCTTACTTACGACGCAAGGATAGCTTCCATCGCATTTCGTTCCTCCGTCCTCTTCTTGGGCGAAATGAACGCCATTCCACACATGGAGAGGCCGGAATAGACATAGCTTGACAACTAATGCTCTCTCTCTCTCTCTCTTTGTCACTATCTCTATGGCGCACTCATCAAACTCTGCCGTTGCGTCCCCGTTGCTTTCTAACATGTCCGGTACACAACGATGTGCTCTAGTGGCTCCTGGCACGAGAAGATGTCGGCGGCTCACCGAGTCTTCTGGCGAGGACCGACGGCCTGAAGCGGCGCTCACCGAGCGGCGGCAGCGCGTACGGGATGCCGCGGTAGCGTATCACCGGCTGGCCGCCACGCACGAACACGCGCACGCCCTCGACGCGGCCGAAGTTGGACGACAGCGAGAACGAGTAGTTGCTGCTCGGCCGCCAGCTGGCCAGCCGCGCGACGATCACCGACAGGAGCAGCAGGGTGGCGATCAGGGTGGCCAGCCGGCACGTGTGCTTCTCGTACCTGCACGCAGAGAGGTCGTGATGGTTGCGCAAACGGGCCACCTGCTCATATACGCGTTTAAATGTATTTCCAATGAAGTGACCGCACAGGTGGCATGGTTACAGCGTTATACAGACCGATCGTTGATTGGTCGGTGCCTTTGATGACGTACAGGGTCGGTCAAAAGTTACCAGGCCACAGGGTCTGCTGTTGAGCACTACAGTCGGGCAATTACAACGCCCCCGAAGCTCAAGAATATCCGTAGAGGGTAGAAGTAGTATCGTTCTAACTACTGAGAACCTTGATAACTTCATCGGTATCTTAAGTGCCAAGATATACCGTTGAAAACCAGACACTATAACCTGGAAACTTCTGGCTGAACAGTACGTTGGCCGGGTTACCAGGAATTAAGGTTGCCGAAGACATTGGGTGCGAGTTAGCCGATCACTAACCGTTACATGCGGAATGCTACAGGAATTCGTTATCTTATGTGCTGGAACCAGCTATAGGTTCCACTTAAGTTTCGGCAGATTCTGGCAGGGTGTACTGAGAAACGAAGTAGAAAGTCGGTGCCCTTTCGCCGACACTTTACTGGACAGTCAGGCGCAACTGTTCCGAGCGTAATTCGAATTGTCTGTGTTACGCGCGCTAATTGTGCGACGATATACGTAACCAATAGCTCCGTCGTAAAGTTCGTGCTTAACTGCGAAATATATTGCGCTGTGCAAACAGAGTGCTTCAAAAGATGCCTGAGGGGAAGCACATAGCAAAGCGTGGGATCATTGTGGCGGCGGAACGAAAACGTGCGAAGAAAAATCAAAAGAGCTACAACTGGGGCTAGTTGGAAATGCATCCTTGAAGCGCTTGTCTTGTGTGTTCGTCCCTTTCCGTATTTTGGTAGCGCTCACCAATACCTTCAAGGAAGAAAAATCAATGCCGATGTACCAAAGCCGCCCTGCATAGTTCTCTACTGGTAGTCGTATATTGCCTTTTTTGCTCGCAGCGGTTTTGTGCCCTTCAGTTCGAACGCTGTTTACTGCGGCGTGAAGGTTGTCTTTAGGAACGTGCAAACCGGCGGTGGTGCACTCGGGGACCAACTCAGAGATCGAGGGCATTAAGCCGTCGACTGAATACATGGTCTCGGAGCTCTCATGGGCATCTTGGCCGGGCCGTTATTCTCTACTATACCCTAAGATTCTGCGAAGCCTATACCTCGGAATGGACGCGTGCGAAACCTTGGAGCTCTTCTCCTGGGCGGAGCAGGTGGCCTCCTCTTCGTACGCCTGACACGTGGTGTCGGTGATGACGATCTTGTGCACCGGCCGCGGTCTCAACACATGTAGGGACGAGCAGCTGGACAGGGGAGAGACCGTGCATGTGCCCCGCTCGGAGCGTGCGGTCCTCACGGACTGGTCGAGGGACTCTGGCGGCGGTGGTGGCCACGTTAGCGGAAGGCCTCGGGCGTCCCAGGATTGGCCGACCGCATCGTCCGTGGTGGTGACCCGCTCGCTCACCTCCGATGTCACGTCGCCTCTTCTAAGTGGGATATCGGCCGGAAAGGCTGCAGGAATAGTCTTCCAGCTGCCGTCCTCACTCGTATCTTGCATGACACGATGGCTGCCTTGCTTCGACATTATTCGCAGCAGATATAACGGGGTGCAATATCAGCAGCAGGAACGGAACGACCGCTCGGCTCGTTCGTTCTCTTTTTCTTCGCCTCGCGTGGTGGCTCGAGCTGGCAGACGGTGGTCGCTCGTGAGACCGGGAAATTTGTGTAATATGCCCTGACCATGTCGCCATGTCTTTGTTTGAATGAAAAGATGTTTTGCGGGAAGAGCTGCAGGTATCTGCAACGAAGCATAATGACATACCAGCTGCAGGCTGCTATCCGCCACGGTGTTTCACTGGCATTGGAGTTCGGCGAGGGATCGAATCCTGGATGTGGCAGCCGAATTTCGATGGAGGCGAAATGCAAAATAATTTTAGCTCATCTCGTTGTCAGTAGTATGTGAAAGCATGTAATGCATTGCAGGTAAGGCGTAGCAGGCTCTGGGACGCGGGTTCGATCCCGGCCTCGGCGGTAGAATTTCAGTGGAGGTGAAATTCTGAAGGCTCGTGTGCTACGCGATGTTAGTGCACGTGAAAGAACCCCAGGTGGTAGAAATTTCCAGCCCATCGCTACGGCGTCCCTCGTAGCCCGAGTCGCTTTGGGACGTTAAACCCCCATAGACGAAACCTAAAATGTAATGCAGCCGTTTATCGCACAGCGTTCCGGGAGGTGTCATACGCGCCCAGGGACAGTATGATTTTGCATTCCCACACGTAAGCAGTCTTAACTGTCTCTGCCGAATTTTTTCTTCTGTTGGTAACCCGCCGCGGTGGCTCAGTCTATAAGGATCGAACCTGGCCGCGGCGGCCGCGTTTCGATGGAGGCGGAACGCAAACAGACGCCCGTTTTTCTGTTGGTAACCCGCCGCGGTGGCTCAGTCTATAAGGGTCGAACCTGGCCGCGGCGGCCGTGTTTCGATGGAGGCGGAACGCAAACAGACGCCCGTTTCCTGTGCGATGTCACTGCGCGTTAGAGAACTCCAGGTGGTCTAGACTATTCCGGAGCCCTCCACTAAGGCCTCTATTTCCCTCTGTGGGATAGAAGTGGGAGTGCTTGGCTTACCGTTTTCTTAGATTCTGGGCTGCGCGCAGGTTTCTTGCCGGTCGTTGCAAGCTATCAGCAGCATTTGCCAATGCCGCTGGCTGTGACAACGGTGCATTAGGCTGCTTGTCTTTTTGCTTCTGCTTCTGAAGCTGCTGAGTCTGCGTTGTTTGCGACGCATGTCCGTGCGATTATAATGCGGGCTATTCTCCATGGTAATCGGCCGACGTTGCGTTGTGCGCTGCAACCAAGTTATAATGCTGCTATACTGGTTGCGTAACTTGATGCGTTGTAAGTAGGCTCGTTTCTTTTGCTTATGGTCTTTTTGTCTCTTGATTTTACAGCTGGGTTCGGTGGTCTTATGACCTCCGCCGTAGTACAGGCAGAGGAGAAAGCATTGATCTTCTTCATCTGGGTTTTTTAGTTGTCTCGTGCAGTCGGGACATGTGGTAACAGTTAATATGGTGGGGCTGTCGTCTACACGCTGATTATACATCAGGCATAGGGAGCAGAACTGAGCTTTGTGGTGGTGGGACAAACATCGGAACATGGCTCAGTGATAAGGAACTTCCTTAGGCCGCGGGAATGGGTACAGAGAAACTGAGCATGGATGGCGTTCGCTTTGTGATCGACGCTGTCGCTGCCAGTTGTCAGCTATGGAGAGTAGTGTGGCTAGCGTGAAACGCAATTTATTTGAACTACAGTTATATGCTTTTATACTTATTCTATAGCGTCGCCCATCAGGTTCATACCAGTCCGGAACAAGAATGTAGCAGCTACCCTACGCCTGCATAGATGTTTGTGCGCACTAGTGGCTCGCCGAAAAAGCACGTAAATTGATCTGGCTTGACTCAAAAAAAAAAAAAAGCTCGAAAAAGTGTTCATCACATCATGCGTGGGTAGCGCCATCCTACGGTAAACGGCGGAGCACAAGCCAGCCGGTCTTCTTGTCGCGTCTGTTTGATGCGATAGCTGGCGCCACCACACCGTCGGGCCCGCTTGCTGGTTTCTATGTTTGGCCTCGTTCCCCCCTCCTACCGCTATCTTTCCTTTTTTTGTTTTGTTTTTTTGCTTGTGGTGGTGGAAACAGCTGTGGTTTGCCTGTTGATAGTCAGCCACTATTATTTCAGGGCAAGTGTCAAGTACTAATTTGCCAAGGCCGGCCTCCTCTGATCACGTGCATTATTATGGCCGTTATAACCACGAAACTGTAACTATATTAGCATTTTTTTTGCTGAAACTTGCGCACGTTACTTCTAAGCCGCCTTTAAAATCAATGCACTCAGAGTCACAAGTGGGGAAACAATATTCCCTTCGAACAGATTTCACCCATGGCAGTATCGCGAAGGCACCGCAAAGGTTCGGTTTTGCACATTGTTTAGTTTATTTTTTTCCAATTTCCGCGCTGACCGCCGCCCCCTTGTGTGACTAACCTACAAATCATTTCGCGCCGCATCACAAGGTGTTTGTAAAACAACAATTCCCTCTTAAAGTCAACCCCAGGGCGTTCAAAACCGTGTTCTGTGCAGTAAAGCTATTAGTTCTTTTAGACGCCCAGTGATAATGGAATTTAAAGTTAAACTCCAGCATCCGTATCTAAATGAAGACGCTTCTTACAGACGTAACGTTAAAGACTATATATTGCATGTGTGCACGGAAAAATCTAGCGCTTTCATGCACTCCGCAACGTTTCAGGATGCATGCTGAACAATCATTTCACTATCATTTGTTACTAAATGCCGAAGGGGGAGTGATAGCAATCAACGAATAAGTGAAAGCTGAGAAAATCAACCTTAAAGTTGATTCCCTAGTTTGCTTAGTTTATCACTTCGTAGTTTTCTTCCGCTAGAGAAATTCAGCAATGGAGCCAATGGAAGCTCTGATTCTTCTTCATGGCGATACTTAGATGGCGCTGTTCCGTCGTCGGAAACCCGCGGAATTCGCGATATACCAGGAACGTCAGAAACGCGATTCCCTCACAACTTTCGACAACCACATATACAAAAAAAAACGTAATTTCTCAATTTGTGCTGCACATTTCGCTATAATTTATCATCACAAAACAGATGAAGAAGCGAGGATAACGAAAATATATAAAAATTGAGAAATCGAAAATTTTGACTAAATTGGCCATGTTGTTTCCCTTGTACATCCTTAAATGAGCGTACTTTTTTTTAATCAATAGAACATGCATATCTAAGAGCACTGGATGCTCCATTCATATGGATGCACGAGGCGGTGAAAGGGAAGGTTATTCAAGAATTCGAAGCTATGAAGCCTCTAGGTAAAGCATGCAAAGTAGCTTTGCGGTAGAATTTAAAATGGTGACGTAATCACCGATTAAAACCGAGACGATATTCAGGCTTCTCCTCACTGCGTTGGAGTAGTGCGTGGTGACGTCATTGTTGCTTAACTTAAGATGTCCGCTGCCTTTGTCTACATATACTGGCCTGCGTCTTCCGGTACCATCAAACAATGTTTCGTGAGCTTCACCTTCGACGCAATTCGTTTTCTTCTTTGAAACAACCGCTTCTGCGCTGAAAATTTAGCGCCGCCGTACGTGACGTCATCATTGCGGCCTCTGCCTGTAGCTTTGCACTGCAGAGAAGCCTGAACGCCGACGCCACTTGAGTCGGCGCACGTCACCATTTCAAATGCTAGCGCAAAAATATATCGAATGCTTTGCCTCTAAGTTTCACACATTCGGCTCGTTTAAACTAATCGAATTCTAAAACCTTTTCAGTTGCCCCGTAGACACGATCGAGGCTCTGCTGCATGCTCACACACGTTGCTATCCGCCCGTATTACGTAGCGCATGCGTAATACGGTCGGATAGCAACTTCGAAGCACGTGAGGAGGAATATTCTATTCAGATGTCTCACCACGGCGTGACAGCTTCAAGAAAGCTGTTGTCACATGTGGATGCTTGCAACACTTGCAAGACACCTGCAATAAGGAAAGCGTCTCGTGCGGCTTCGTAGGTCGACTTCAGTGCTACACATCTTTTCTCTGCGTAGTAGGCACTGATGAAATACGTGCGCATGCATCTGAGTTGTTCCTTTTCATTTCCCGTTGCGAATTTTCTTTCCTCCAACTTAGGAAGAAGGCTGTAGGCCCCATCCCTCCTTCTTTGTTATTTGTGATTCGTTATTACAGACGGCTCGCTTATGAACAGGTTTGCTAGGGAACCAAGGTCTACATGTTGCAACATTAGTGTGCTCGCTGTCGTCGTCAGTTATAGGAAAAGATAATTTTCCTATGCGTTTGACATGGAGGTCATAGCGTTAATATCCTGTCTTCATGTTGTGTGTCCTCTAGCGGGGATAGGAATAGTCCTTTCGAAACCGACAGGGTTAATTCCATGACTTTTAGCGATAGCCGATTCATTGTTTCGCATGAATGTTGGTGAATAATCCCGCAATTATTCGATTCAATCCTTTCAATACTCGATTGGTATTCGATTCAGTTTCTAAGCACACTATTCGTATTCGATTCGGCAGTAAAGCCAGCTTATATGTACTCGATTCTGTTTCGAAATAGTACTATACTCAAACCCCTACTTTTCTGGGTACAGCCCTGCCAAACCCGGATGGGGCTTGAGGAACTAGGCTCGGTGAAATCGACAAAGCGACGTCGACAAAAACAGCAGTATGACACCTTATTGTTCAGTTCTCTGAGAAAAAAAAAACATTCATGGTTGGACTTTTCAAGTAATCATACGGAAAAAAAAATATATCCCATGCTCATTTTGTCACAAGAAAATCGAGAACATGTATCCACAGTTGTAGACAAATTAAAAGGTCAAATATAGTCAAGTCAACTAAGATTATTTCATCAGAGCACCGCAATTTTCATTGAATAACCATGGCTTAGCATAGACATCAAACTATGCGTATTACGAAAATCAGAAGTTCATAAATTATTCGTTAGATAAGCCATAAACATACTGGAGAGGTAAAGCACGGTACACGGAATTGTGCTTAAAGTATGTAATAATGGTAACTTCGCGTCACAAAAATCAGAAGAGAAGAGAAAAATGGCCAAAATAACTGTAGCAACGTTCTGAACTTATATTTCTTGCCTGATAAAAAAAAAAAAAACTTTCATCTGGAACGACATTGAAAATTTTAGTGATGTAGGCACACTTTCTCGCTTGTCCGTAACTGGTCGAGTTCCGCTGTGCAAAATATCCTCGTAGAATGCGCAGCACTAGTGGCGTCGCGTACCTTGTTTTAAAGTCGGAAATTATAATGTCTGAAATAACTGGTTAAACAGAGATTCAGCTTGCTACATACCTGAGGACTGAAAATTATCAGAATTAACCCAGGAAAAAAATGTAAGCGGTGCTTTTTAACATATATTTTTTTTGGTATCCTATTTATTCAGTTTTTCCAACGAGCTGGACGGTGAACGAAGACAGTGACTCCGTACCGTAGCCACTGTATAAACTAGCGCATGCGCCGTACTTTTTTGAACCAGCAATGGAGCTAAGGATTTTAACTTGAATAAAATTCCGACCGTACTCCTCAGTGTGCCGCATTTATAAACCAAATGATATGGCGAGGCCAGACCACTGTCGAGGAATACATCGATATATTCAGCGAGACGAGTGCAATGAGAGGAAGAACAAGCACTGTTGTGCACGAATAACGTCCTATTAATTAAAACGGGTTTTAGGAGATTCCTAATGCCTATCATTTTAGCTTTATTTGCGTTTATGATCAAACGGTTATCATCGAAGCTTTTTTTTTTTTTTTTGCCGAGCGTACACTCTAAACAGAAAGGAGCAACTAGGGAGTAAGCTGTAAAAGGGTGTGCGCTAGGGGACAGCTTACTCCGTTTTTACTCCTAAATAGGCGTATTTGTGTTTACAGTGCACATTTACCGGTCGCTGTAAATTTTCCGCGGTCTCGTGCTCGTAGCACGTGTGTGTATAGTGAGTAAGTGTGATCAGCGTATTGGAAGGTCTGGCATCTTGTGGAAATTGAAGGGAAGCTGTTCACGTGCACGTGAAGAAGGAGAAAAGAATGAAGCCATGCACTACACCTGCCTACAGACACGGCACATTACTGAATGGCAATTGGTTGCCGATATTAATTACTTGTGCGCTCCCCGAGAGGTGATCCTCAAGAATAACATAAAACGGACCTCTGAAACCAAGCCTATTATATAACAAAATCTCGTGAGTAAAGGTGTGGAAGGCTTTTGATAAATATTAAAATAACGCTGAACTGAATAGTTTTTGTTCGAAATAACTGAAAGTTCGTCGAAGTAGGGAACGTACAGTACCCCAAGGGACGAGGACACAAAACAGGAAGACAAATAGGACACACAACCCTAGGTGCGCTGTATGCTTCCGTCATGACAAACCAACGCGCCCAAACTGTGACGGTATTCTTACAGAAGAGCGATAGGGACATTTCCTGCAACAAAACAGCTGTGACGCCCTGAAAGAATAGAAAATTTCTATTGAAAAATGATGTCATACTCTTGACAAGAAACTTTTTCCAATATTTGAGCCATAATAGGCAGCACAGAGATGGGCCTATAATCCTCAATGTTGTTAACCTATTTCAGCCTTCCTTAAACAGTGGCCTAACAACTGCCGTTTTTACGGTATTTGGTATCAAAGCGTTATCTAAAAAAGAAACATTGAGGATGTAGAGAATATCTGCAAGAATATCTCAATTGCGTTGAAGTAGGAACGAGAAAATTTTTTTTTTCTATGCCAGCCGGTTTGCTATGCCTAAAACTGAAAATGATGTGGGTTATCTCCTTCAACCACCTTGGAAAGAAGGAGGGTTTATGGGTTTATGGGGGTTTAACGTCCCAAAGCGAATCAGACTACGAGGGACGGCGTAGTGGAGGGCTCCAGATAATTTTGGGCCACCTGGGGTTCCTTAACGTGCACTGACACCGCACAGTACGCGGGCCTTTAGAATTTCGCCGCCCTCGAAATTCGACCGCTGAGGCCGGGATCGAACCTGCATCTTTCGGATCAGGTAGGTAAATGCATATTGCTGTCTCTTTTACAACGACGGTGGTTGATTAATGCCCATGTTTTAGAATTGTTCTTAAAGACCGCAGCGGTGGCCAAGTGGTTGAGCATCCGCCTCGCATGCGGGAGGTGCGAGGTTTGATCCCCAGTGCCGCCGGGTACCCACCATTGTATCAATATGTATTGATACAATGAGTACAAGCTTTCCCCTGGTCTGGTGCTCGGCTTATTTAGGGTGAAATGCTTGGGAAATGGGTCTCTGACCCCACCTTGAGAAAAAGAAAAATACCTTGTGTCATGGCGCTCTTTGGCCTTAGATGCCTTTGCGCCATAAAAATCCATCATCATCATCATCAGAATTGTTTTTAGAACATTGTTTAAAATTTTGCTGAAAATACTGACGTTTCGCAGAACGAAATGACAGCAACCACACTATTCCTTGCGATCCTGTAGCCGCCGCGGTGGCTGAGTGGTTACGGCGCTCGGCTGCTGGCCCGAAAGACGCGGGGTCGCAGCGGTCGAATTTCGATGGAGGCGAAATTCTAGAGGCCCGTGTGCTGTGCGATGTCAGTGCACGTTAAAGAACCCCAGGTGGTCGAAATTTCCGGAGTCCTTCACTACGGCGTCTCTCATAGCCTGAGTCGCTTTGGGACGTTAAACCCCCATAGACCACAAACCTTGCGATCCTGCAATCTGTGCGAAAGCCACAGTTTTTGGGTGAACGTTTGTAGCGCGTCAGCAAAAAATCTCGGGCAATAGTGCTAATTAACTTCCCCATTTTACTAGTTTTGAGCCACTTTTGCTTTCTCAGAACTAGACGCGTGAAGCTTTTTTTCAGGTTGTGGATCTGGTTGCAAAACTTCGTGCAAACTATTTTTTAGTGGCTGCGAACACGTTAAAGATCCCAAGTTATAACATTTCCTGAAAGAGCATATTTTACGTCAATCGAGAATGAAAATATGGCCTCTATTGCTTTGCGTTCCTTCTCTCCCGGAAGCGGTCTTCACCTGCGCAAGTGTTAGAGGAAGTTCGCATATCGTAAGGTAACGATCTGCCAGGCGCCATGTGATAATACAAGCAGTTAAATAGTACGTAATTATGTCTACGAATGACTATGGCCAGTACAAGAGTTAACTAATATTTTGCTCACTACGTCTTCGCGTGACGTGTAATTTATTGCGCATTCCAATTATTATGAAGTGAGTGTTGATAGATAATCAGACAAGGAGATTTTGTAGCGATAGCTACATAATGGTAGCATTTCGAGCCTTCAGCGTGGCGGCGCCGCGACGCTGACACGTGGTTGGTCACGTGGTGCGGAGCAGCTGCCGGCGGCGTGAAGCCGTGGCTGATCACGTGGTTGATCACGTGACCAACAACATCGTGCGGAGCAGCTGCTGCTGCTGGCGGCGCGGCGCGCCGGCGAAACCGAGCTGCAACACCTGTGCGCGCATGCGCGGTGTCAAGTGGGACGAAGATGAAGAAGGAACGCCCAGCGAAACAGAGCGGCGAAAGACTGACTTTGCAATTCAATTGAGCGAGTTCCATCCGGCCAGCTCTACACCTATCGCCTCACTCCAGGTTTAAGCAGAGCTAAACCATTGCCATTTTTTTGTTTGGTTGCAATCTATCTACGTTTAAGTCTCCATGACCACGGAGAGCTACAATCCTCGAGCAGAGAGCGTAGTCGGGACTGTAGGGTTAAGTAGGACAGTGTGCAAAACCGTTCACAGTGAGCCATAACTGTGACTCGCCTGCTCTGTGCAAGTTATGAGAAACGCTCTTAATGGTGGCCAGGTTGTAAAGGCGCTGCCGCGCGAGGCGTTACATGCCACAATCCCTCCCCCATCAAAGAAGACCGACGCCTGTGGCGTTATCAACTTTTATTGGCGCCCTCCACCACACCGTGGCGGCGACGCCTACCGAAGGCGCGCGACGGTCGCGCAATGCCGCCGGCAAACAACGCAAAAACCTTTATTACCTCTTTATTGGTACGGTAGACCGGCTTTCCTGTCGCGAATGCCGTTGTCTTGTTGTAGCAAAATTTTCGCAATGTTAATGTTAAGCGAAGCCGCGGCTGGCCTAGAGCAAGTCATTTGGGGTCACTTTTTCTTTATAAAAATGGTAAAATGGTATATAGACAGTCTATAAACTTTTATAGACTCTATTGTCTTTCTATATATATTTCTTTTTGTCTACTCATAGTCTATAGACTGTCATAGAAAAAAAGGTCTACTGAAAGTACTGAAAGTGTATGGCCACTTATCTATAGATTGTCTATAGACTGTCTATAGGATTTGTAGTGCCTATAGACTGTTCTCTATAGGGTTCGTCTATAGAGAGTTTATAGACTTTATAGACAGAAGTCTGTGGACAGTCTATAGACTGTCTAAAGAAGTTTTTGTGGGGGTTATAAGCTGTTTGTCCGCCTGTAGTAACTGAAGTGATCATGATGATGATGGGGTGACGACCATCCCTGAAGGAAAAAAAAATGTCATTAGATTTGGGTAATTTGGGTGTTTCGGTGCTGTGCTGACCTCCTAGGTTAAGGTGGTTGTTGGTGTGTGTGTTCTTTCATGCAAAAGTGAAAGAAGCGCATGGCAACACCTGCCATTGCACCTGCCTTGTGCCACTGCTCACCTGCCCACCGGCTACACCTTGGCAAGTAAGCCACCCGGTGGACAGGTGAGCAGTGGCGCAGTGGCATAAGGCAGGTGCTATGGCAGGTGTTGCCATCGGTGGGACCTGGGTTGCTTGCGTTGGGTTGCGACTCAGGTTGCTCTTCCTGAGTAGCCTCAGTCGTCTGTTATATTGAATCAATCGTCTATCCTCTCCTACCACAGCTGTACTGTTGTCGCTCATGGTTTGGCGTTCTCTTTCTTAAGCTGATCACTCTGCATTATTCCCGCCACCAAATATTTCTCCCTATAGATAGCCTTCCAATTTTCTCTTCAAACTTCGCATCGGCTGCCGGGGTTCCGCATTTGTCATTTGAAGGCGCTTTGCGGTGACTGTGTGTCTCTTCTGGAATAATATGCAAAAATGGCTACCTAGTGCTATCGCAAACGTTCACACAAGCAAAAATAAAAAGATGTCAAAAGCGACATTCTTGTTACGTTCTACGTTCTAAGTCCATGTGCTACGTTTACCATAGCATCATGCAGGCCCTTTAGCGAATGCCAGCCAGCTGAACTTCTCATCCTCACGTAAAAATTCATGAGCTGATTCGCCTCATTCACATGCATGTATTACAGAATCTAAGTCCAGCTTCTTTTTGTTTGTTTGCACGAGCATAACGACTATATAAAACCGTTCTTTTCTTTATTTTCGATTTTCAAGAATGCGAAGTTTTGAAACTGGCCACAAGCTTCGAAAAGCCATCATGAGTTCCTGTGCTTTTTGACATTTCACGCGGGACACGTTTTCTGTGGTTGTCTTCTCGTGGAACTTTTGGATCTACTAGCACAATGATCACAGCTGCTACTCCATACATCCTCGACGAAGACCTGTGGACCATAAGGTATATATATACATTATGTGAATTACTCCAGAACCAGCTTAGACCACGCATCTTTTAAATAAGCTCGCTGCTGGTGTGAATTTCAACTTGCGCCTCGATAAAACGCGGTGTGATATCCCGAAGGCAGGCCAGAGACCTTATGCCTTGGAACAGAAACGAACTAATCAATGAGCCACGGAACAGAGGGAACCTCGCGGGGGACTGAAGTTCATCGCTGGAAAGCACCCTTGGCTCACTGGTGAGTCAACAGGTTTTCCTACACCAGTGGCTGTCGCTTTCCCCTGAACCGCATGAAGAAACCATTCTGTCAACATAGAGCTAAATATATATCTTTCGAACTATCTTGTCCCCGTGAGTCGTCTTTCTGAGTTAAAGAGAGAGAGACAACCTCGTTGTCATAAAATTTTATTCCTAAGATTTTCAGCTTGCGTCTTCAGCTTGTTAACAAGTATTTGTTAACATTCGCCTGTATTTTTCGCTTTTTCACGCTTTTTTATAGCTCTTCCCAGAACTCTCAGAGGGATCTGTTGGTTCAGTCAAACAAAGACTGTCACTAGCGGAAATTTTCAGTTCTAATCGCCTAGGCGGGCAAAAACTGCGGCTACAAAAGAACCGCAAAATAAAAGGCGGGAACAAAACAATAAGTTCCTTGCGTCTGGTGACGCGTTGTGTCGTCTTGAGGTGGTCGATGTAGGAACCATCGCCATAGAAACCACACGACCGCCTCGACCGGGTTCGAACGACAAGGGCTTCATGAACCAGTCGCCCGAATCGACGAGCCTTCCGGTCCACAGCGACGTCTTGCTGACGTCAGAGCCACGCAAATCAACGTGTTTTGCTCTGCGCAATCAATGTTTCTGTCGTCTGCGCGGTACTTCCACTCTTCTTTGAGCAAAAAAAGAGAGAAATAGTCTGGAAGGAGATTCGGCATTGATTGCTGATTCTAGCTCACGCAGACAATGGCGTTGAAATGAGGTTGAAGAGTACGGGCGGTCCATGTATTGATTTTATTTGACCGAGACTACGTTATAGTCGGCTTGCATGGCTCGCTTCTAGGGAGGGGGGGCTGCGCTGAAATATAATGCGCAGATGATGAATCTGAGCCCAGCAAAATACAAAATTAGCTGCAGATAAACTGAAACTGGAGGGAGGTGCAAAAGAAAAAAAAAGTCTTCATTGGGGTGATCAGACCAGAGCGCTAATGCCTGTTTGCTCCCTTCTTATTTTCTTTTTCCCTTGGCTGGCGCGTTTGCTCAGAATCAATTTTTGGGTTAGTTTACTCTAGAAGCTCGTGCTAATTACCTCCGTAATTAAATGCTCGTCAAGGCACTGCCTCAAAGGAAACGAGTAGCCGGCTTCTGTTTTCGTGTGCAGCCAGCTGTAGAGGGTATACACGAGCCGCGGGAAGAACACTGGCCTTTCTTACAGCAGCTGAGAAGGGCGTTTCTTGGCCACATGCGATAAAAACACGATTGCACTGACACGTGTAGTGCGACACGTGGAAAGCGTTGACGTCCAGGCGAGCATAATAAAAGCTCGCAAGCAAAAGATAAAAATAAAAATTGACTAGGGGTGTAGCATTAATTAAGCACGAAATATAGTGCGACAGCGCGGTTTCTTGCTGTTGGACGCCACCGCCACGTACCTCAAAGCGCGATTGAGGTGATACTGACCCAGAGAGCCAGTTATGCACCTTTTCTTTCCTCAAAATAAACGTAGTCTGAACCTTCCGCTGGTTTTTATATATAATTATAATTGGTTTGGGGGGAAAGGAAATGGCGCAGAATCTGTCTCATATATCGTTGGACACCTGAACCGCGCCGTAAGGGAAGGAATAAAGAAGGGAGTGAAAGAATCAAGGAAGAAAGAGGTGCCGTAGTGGAGGGCTCCGGAATAGTTTCGACCACTTGGGGATCTTTAACGTGCACTGACATCGCACAGCACATGGGCGCCTTAGCGTTTTTC
Source organism: Amblyomma americanum (assembly GCF_052857255.1). Lineage (NCBI taxonomy): Eukaryota > Metazoa > Arthropoda > Arachnida > Ixodida > Ixodidae > Amblyomma > Amblyomma americanum. The sequence goes on from NC_135500.1 coordinate 197,209,801, forward strand.
CTCCATAAAAACGCAGCCGCCGCGGTCGGGTTCGAACCCGGGAACTCCGGATCAGTAGCCGAGCGCCCTAACCACTGAGCCACCGCGGCGGGTGCTGGTTTTGAGAAAAGCCTCAATTTCTTCCGCTGGTTTTGAGAAAAGCCTCAATTTGTAGTACCCGCCGCGGTGGCTCAGTGGTTAAGGCGCTCGTCTGCTGATCCGGAGTTCCCGGATTCGAACACGGCCGCGGCGGCCGCTTTTCGATAGAGGCGAAACGATAAAGGCGCCCGTGTGCAGTGCGATGTCAGTGTACGTTAAGGATCCCCACGTGGTCGAAATTATTCAGGAGCCCTCCACAACGGCCGCCTCTTTCTTCCTTTATTCTTTCACTCCCTCCTTTATACCTGACCTTACGGCTCGTTTCGGACGGCCACCGAGATGCGAGAGAGATACTGCGTTATTTCCTTTCCTCAAAAATAAATTTATTATTGAAGAGAAAAGCTTCACTACGCTGGGTAAAGCAGTCGTCGGGTAGGCCGGAGAATGACCTTCAACGACCTTCAATCGGGCAAGCAGACGCGCGGCTTGTCGTCTGTAACGTTGAGTGCGTTGCGCACACTGGATAGGCAACGCGCCCACCCTGCAGCCCTGACAAGTGGCGGTTAAATTAATGGTTGATCGCGAGAGGTTGGTCACCCAATGAACGCTGCGGCCTATTGCTGCAGTGCCGCGTGTCAGCCACAACGTTGTCAGCGCTAATGCATGCAGCCCACATGCACCGCCATGCACGTACCTCAAAATGCGACTGAAAGGTCCACTGACACAGGGAGCCAATTATGCTGCCTTCCTTTAATCAAAATCATCCGAGTCTATAGAACGTTGTCAACGCCAATGAGCACAATGAACGCCAACGGCGTATAGAAACAGAGGCGAGCGCTCGGTTTCGGAGCTCCCTGGGGTTCGAATGCGCCAGTTTACTAGTTAAGTACAGTGCCTACTCACAGCGTGATTGAGGTGTCCACTTCTGGCGTTGTTCGTCGGTCTCTGCAGCGCGTCTCACCCGCTGCCGTTTCTGTTGTTGTTCTTGGCCTCAGGTGGAGTGTAAGTACAGTGCCTACTCACAGCGTGATTGAGGTGTCCACTTCTGGCTTTCTTCGTCGGTCTCTGCAGCGCGTCTCACCCGCTGCCGTTTCTGTTGTTGTTCTTGGCCTCAGGTGGAGTGGCACATAAACACAGTGGGGGATTGGCCAGGGTGCCTTGCACATTCAAACAATAGTGACACATTTACGCAGATAAGGCTGTCGTGAGGGCAACTTTGTGTGAAAGTAAATAATTTGAATATTATAAGAAATGAATCTTCCTGGCGCAATGACGAAATTATGAAGATAATCGCATACTGGTTTTACGACATATCCCCTGGCTATAGTGAACTAGAATATTCTAGTTCACTGTACCCTGGTGGTGTTGGTGTTCTCCCTGGGTTTCACTTGACCGGGCTTCACACACAGACACCGCTGGAACGCGGGGAGTGCGGCTAGAAGATCTTTCGCACAAAGACGGGTTCTCGCTTTGGCGTGTCCCCAAAAAAATCACAGCCGATTTAGCTTACTCGGCCAATTGCGATGTACGTGCGCTAGCACATTGCGATTTATTTCGCTTTGGGTTCGAGGCCAGGGTTTCAAGGTCAGGCTTCAGGCGAAGTCGGCGAAAGCGGTGATTGGTGACCTTAATGGTACTGCGCTATAAAAAATTGGCAGTGGTTCAACTTGGTCAACTAAAGGTCATGGGTCAAGGGTTCAACACCATAACTGTACCACATATGGTCATACACGACTATCCTTGGTTGGGCTGAAGGTCGTTTGAGGTCGTTGTGCTGCCTATCCCGAAGACTGCTTTACCTAGCGTAGTGAAGCTTTCTGCTTCAAAATTTCGGGGCCGCTTAGCGCACCTTACGATCGCACAGCATTAGCGGTGTGTTCTGGATCAATTGCGCGCGATTGAAAGTTGATGAAGACGACGACATGCAATGCGAAGCGCGAGGGAGTGGCAGTTAAATACGAGGGGTGATCGATTGCGGCCAGATTGGATTGGAAAACATTTAATTCGTCAGAAAAGGCAGAATGCAGACGATCCGTGCTAGGTGGCTATCAGTCCACGGCTGACAGCGACCTGGGTAGCCCATACAATGACCGGGTTTGAACTCCCAAGTCTGAGCTGACCAACACGGCCTCCCACTGCTCGAGAGTAGGAACCTGTATTAGAGATTTCGGGGGCGGCTCCTCTTTACAATTCCACAATAGGTGATCATAAGTGGCTAAATCACCACATAATGTACATGCAGGGTCGTATTCACCGGGGTAGAATTTTGACAACAGGTAAGGCGTCATGAAGGATCGCGTCTGGAGTCGCCTCCAAGTGGTCTCCTGCTCCTTATTAAAGGCTCTGTCTGGAGGAGGGAATATCCTCCTTTCAAGTTTAAAATGATTAGTAATATCGTGAAAAGATGATAGGCCGTCCTTCGAAAAACTCTCAGCAACGACAGCGTCCCCTGCTCGGCTGACGAATCCTCGAGCTGTTATGTGGGCCGCTTCGTTACCAGGGTTCCCCGAGTGAGCCGGGACCCATATCAGTATAGTCAACAAATTGTAGTTCTTTCTAATTGGATTACAAGGTCTCTGGAAAATGCGCATGATGTACCGACATTATGAATTTGTTGTTTCTGCAAAATACCATTTCAGTAGAATGACTCCTAAAAGAAGTGCATGCCTAGACAAAGCTCGAACTTCACTCACTCTTAATGCTGCGCTCTTCATTGCTTTTTTTCTAGTCCTTTGTTGCTTAGGTGTGGCGTATTATGATGTATTAGTTATGTGCTCTGAATTGCCTCTTTTATCGCGCCTGATTGCTTAGGTGTGTTTATTTGCCACTGTTTTCTTAATGTTTGTACATAGACCATGTGCATAAAACATTGCATCACTAATAAATACCGTGCACGTTGAAAAAAAGCGCCGAGAGCACAGTGCTCCAGCGCAGTGGTCAACGAAGCTAATCTGTTCGCTCCGCCGCGGGTTCGAACCTAGGCGCAGCGCAGTCGCAACCATATTTATTTATTTTATTTTATTTCTGCAGGTCTAGTTGGCTTCAGACAAACAGACAACGAGTTTTTAGTGCGAAAGCAAGCGAAAATTAAGTCTCAACCAGACTCTGCAAGCAAATGATTGTGCATGGCAATAGACCAAGCAAAGCTAAATTTTTGGGATGGCCCTGCAGGGTAAGGATGACAACACATGGTGTGGCACATGAGACATGTCCCAAATACGGTTAAAACACCAGAAATTGACCTTGGAATGACCTTGGCCGAATTTGACTTCCTCCCGTCTTCCTCCTTTGCAGCGTCTCTGTAATAGCCGATCATCGATGTCGCCAGCCAGATTAAAGCGCCGTAAAGACGTATGGCCACACCGAGGGCGCTTTTGCTGCGAAGGTCATGCGTTCAATTGCGCTTGCAAGAAGCAGTAAGCGTAGTGTAAATTCTCCAAGCTCCTGTTTCTGGAGGTGGGAAGGTGATTTTTAAAATCATCTGCAGTCCCTCTTTCACAAGAATGCTTGGTGTATTTACGAAATAGACTGCCTCAGGCTCTCCCCAGAAAGAAGTTCGTTAAATATTAACGCGGATTTTTTCAACGGTAAGTCCCGCGCTTTCTGATATACAGTCTAACTAAGCGGTACTTGAAAGGATCAATGCATGCGCATTCCCCAACCATGATACCCGAAGCACGTACTCTCTTACACATACGAACGCTCATACAATTTGATGTCAGCAGCAATAAAATGGAATGCGTTTACGTCAAACGCTCGAAATGCGGATGCTTCAAGGAGAAGCCACGGTGCAGGAACGTTTTACCGTAATGTTGAAAGAAAAAAGTACAGAAGAACAATAATTATTTTTCACTTTTTTTTTCATGCTCTACATAGATGCGTGTTGTCGCTAAAGGCGCGCGTGGCGTATGTATTTGCCCCCTTGGGAAGAAGGCCACTTCGCAGGTATACGTCCAGCCGAGACTGGAATGTGGCCAAGTGGTCGGTCTTTTCCCGTGCACATACCTTCACACGCGGAGCGAGCCTGCGCAAGCATGCACTGATCCTTACGGGAGTTTCATCCCGGAAGCAGGACCGGCATGCCAGTGATTGCGTGGCTGCCTGAAATGAAGTGTTCCCCCGGGCAAAACCCATTGTGCAGTCGACTCAAGTCCGCTGTCGTAATAGCTCCCAAAAGCGCGAACATGTGTCCACGGGCTGCCACAGGCTGAGGTTTTTCCCGCTCTCGATATTCTTTTTTCTTATTTCTTCTTTTTGCGCGTGTGCTTGACACTATGGGCTTTTCATAGAGCTGCCCAGAAGAGGAACAATATTGTGGTCCTCTTGCGATAGTGTTTCCATAAGTGAGCTTCGCCTTATCGACGTTCCCTCGGCTCTTAAGAGGTGTGACCTTTCGCAGCTGTCTAGACCCCAGCAATTTTCCCAGCAGCCGCTCTCGCCATTATCTTTTTACCCAGTAACAAAGTCTTAGCGCTCAGAAAATTTAATTTATGGCTCATTATGCAACGAAAAACACAGAGCTTTTATATGTGTACATTCATAATCATTTTCTATTTAAGCGCCAGGCGTTCGCTTTTAGTGCATTGACTTTGAGCGCAAGGCAAAGACTGCGCTTACGCTGGCGAGGCTTTTTGCAGGATCTCGTCTTGAACAACGAAATGTTTGCGAAAACGAAGCTATAAACTTGGAAGCCTACTTTTTTCTTTGTGGACAGCTGCCTAGAACCAGAATCAACTGCAAAATGTTTTCAAAGCTGCAAATTGGATAACGTGTTATAGCCTATAAGCGGACAAAGCTAACCCACAGGGTTAGCTGCTGTACAGGTTGTTTCGCGTTTAGATGGAACATGGGAGGGCGTGGCCGCGCTCTTCGACGCGCCAGTGCGCCCGACACGATCGCTCACCGAATCAAGGTGGCTCAGGCGCAGAGGGACGTGGAAGTGGTTCTTAGCGTTGTCTGCCACGTTGCGTACCAGTGCGGCCGTGGTGGACGCACTGGTGCTCCGAAGAGCACAACCACGCCCTCACATGTTCCCTCTAAGTGTGAAACAGACTGTACTGTTTGGATAGTGACAGCGCTGTTGTGTTTCGCGAGGTAAGCAAATGGAAGCGCGGACTTTCTGAAGCGGCTAATGCCGCAAATTTGATCCTCGAGAAAACGCTAAGAAGCCCCTTTGTCGACATTTTTAGGGTCGACACGTTTTAGCGGCCGCACTGTCGAGAGTTTTCAGCTCGTCTGCTATGTTTGACTCCCCCACACTTACAAGCAGAAGCAAGGACAGACATAACTTAATTGAAAAACAAAAGAAAACGCTCGAATATGTACAAAGCGTAGGCAGTGTCCAGTTATTTTCCACCGGTTTCTTCCATATCTTTCATTGGATGTCGCTGACTCTCTAGCGACGCCCCTGACTCTAGTGCTGATTTCGGGTCGCATTCTGCCCTGTTGTCTTGCATCTCATGAAATCAATCTCCGTCGGCCCGAATGATCGCCCCCATGGATTCTTTCGTGCAACTCTTCTTCTGCAATAGGTCTCTTTGCTGTCTGCGTGGCTTAAGTAGTGCACGCGCATGCATGTACGAAATGGCATTGTTATATTACACTTTCTAACAATGGCGCTCATAAAGGGCGGGAAGCCTATTGCATGAGCACTCGATCTGTCCCGCCACTATTCGCGTCGTCTGTCTCGTAATATTAATCAGGGAACACCGAGCGCTCTTCCCTTTTCTACCCTTTCTTCTTCATAGAGACCCCCTTCATGACCATTGTACGCTATCTTCTCCCCCTTGTTCATGTTTTGCTCCCACCTCGATAGTAAATGGCATTGCATTATTCTGTCGAAGGCATACCAGACATCTGAAAATCTTCAGGGTTTAAACACTTTGCATTCGTAAGATTATCAGCAGTCACTGCTTGCCAGATACGCGAGTCAGAGCAGTCACTTCCTGCTTTTGCATTCGATGCAACCGTGCACGGACACCGCTGCCAGCGAGGTTATACGAGTGACCAACTTTCGCACTAGGCTTTATCTGAAACCCCGGCTGTGGGAACTGGAACGGAGCCACACATACGCACACGTGCATATAGCGAGAGACAGCGTTTTAATTTTTTAAGAGTCCCGCTCTGCTTCGCATCTTCGTATGCGGGCCGAGGGAAGTCGGACACGTCGATTTGAATAGCAGGATACTTTGTATGTTATGGCGATAAGGCCCCATGGCGGTAGGCAGGTGTTTTGTTTACGTAAGCCCCTGTTAATTAACTGTATGGAGGAGATTGCACAGAAAGGCGTACTTGCTCAGTTTGTAGCGTATACGACAGCCTTCTCCCAGTGCTGTTTCTCTGTAAACGATATTCGAACTATAGGCGTTGCGCATGTTTGCGAAATTCGCGGTAGTAAGGAACACCTTCAAGAATGGGTCTGGGGAATACTGCGCTTGCAATTCATTAGACGTCAAGGGGTCCTGACTAGCTGATCGCTAACTTACTTTTGGAGGCCTTGATGATGATGATTATGAGTTGCCCATTGCGAAATCTTCGGAAGTGTAGCCTTACCTGAAGTCAAAGACGGTTACTGAGGCGTGCCTTCAGCGGTCACACAGAGGCAAGTCTAAAAACTGGACCTTTGAATTTAGGAAATTCACTTTTCCTTAGGGTACTTGTGCCAGCGAACGCTTGGAGCCCGGTTTCCTCACTGCTGTGTTAATAGTCTTCACCTATCTACTGCCAGTCCTCGCAAGAATTACAAAGCGCCCAGGGATAATGAGAGATGGAGGAGGATCCAGTGCGAAGCACCGAAATGAGCCCTCTTATTAGTAAGTCTATAAACGCTAACACATGTGCAGAATTTAAGTTGCAATCCACATAAACATGATAAGCAGTCTTAGAGCAATTAACGAAGATATACAATCACCTGCATACGAATGCCACCGGAAAATGTCATGGTATCTGGCTGAACGAAGGGAAAGTATGAGCAATAACAAATGTGGGCCATTCATATAACGAAAGGTAGCTAGTTTATTCCAGATAAAGTAACCTAGTGCTGGATGTAACTATGCGACAAAGTCTGGTGTTATAATAGTCGGATCCTTCTTGCCGATAATAAGCATGAATGATCTGACAATAGCATGCTCACTCGTAGCCTGTGTTGTACGATAGGCAGCGGTTATTTACTACATGAAATGGAGTAAATAAGCGTATTCCTTAAATCGAGTTGTTAACCACGTGCAATTAAGTATATCGATCTTCGCCTTCATTCAGATCTAGCGTGGAACCACCATATTAACCTTAATCTTGCATCCGATAATCGGTCATTAGGTACCTTAAAACACAACTTAAAGCATGCTCCTTCCCACCTTCAAACACGTGCTTGCACCACACTAATTAGACCTAAACCTGAATATGTTCCGTCTATTTGGGACCCTCATCAAGCGTATTTAATAAATAACGTCGGATCATTGCAGGAGCGCGCAGTTCGTTTTATTTATAATCACTATATATTCACGTCATACCAGCATCACAGCCTCGAAGAAAAGAGCAGGTGTTCATGAATTATGTATCCGCCGTAAAGTTGGGCGTTTATCATTCTTTCATAAACTGTATCATCACTCAGCACTTCATAACAACTTATTTTGTTTGCCTTCTTCCATTTTTGGCCGACGCGATCATCCTTTTAAAGTCAAGCGCGTGTCATGTCATACATTTACCTATGCCCATTCATTCATTCATTCATTCATTCATTCATTCATTCATTCATTCATTCATTCATTCATTCCACGCACTATATCTGATCGGAACGCTCTGCCTTCTCGCGACTACCACTGATCCGGATAAATTTTTCAAACTGTTTGCCATTATTACCGCTTAACTTCTTGCGTTCATTAATCCATATCAATCGATTGGGTCTTTTTGCCTTGTATTTTTATTAACGATGATTCACAATGTTTCATTTTAGTGCTGTGGTTTCTATGAAGTTGTATAATAGCAGGGTATAATTTTTCACTGTCTGCTGCTCTATTAATTTTTCTCATTTTTTTGTTTCTCATTTTCGCTTGAATGATGAATTATCACTACTAAGTATTTTATTCCAAAGTCCTATAATGTGCTTTGTTTGTTTTTCTCGTTTATTTGCGTTTTTTTCTATTGTGATCGATTTTCTGACCCCCCCCCCCCCCCTTCCCCTATGTAATACCCTTAGCCGTGGGGGCATTGTGAATGAATGAATGATGCCGCATCATATGCAACGATTTTTTTTTTTTCGCGGTGAGAACAATAACAAAGGTTAAAAAAAACGTGATCAAAGACTGTACGAATCCTGACCTAAGATATGATCTAGCCAATCCAAATTGTGAGACGCGACAATGCAGTGCAGTAATCAACGTGACTATGAATTGATTCGACGTAAGGAGTTAGCACAGATTGTGGATATTGTAAAAACAGCCTGCTTTTAAGAGTGTATTCTGATGCTACAATATGTAAGGACTTCTACTGCTGCACCAAAACAGTGCAGCCCATAGACACGTGGGGAGACTGCAGCCGCAGCGCAGATTTTTGAAAACCTAACGTACTTCCTCTTTTTCACAATAACAAATCCACTGCGTTCCAAAACAACATTCCTCCTGTTCAGTGATAACATAAATGTACGACCGGACTGCGTTGCTTCACGCTGGTTATTTTTCGGCTTTCGTTCGTGTTAAAAGCTTCTTTTTTTCTTTTAACCCGTAACTTTATCGCAAGCAGGGAATGTCCGCTGGTTCCCTGACGGATTGCACGTACTTTCCAGGCGGCCGCAAGTGACTGCTCCCCCCGAGGTGTTGTTGCGGCAACGCAGGCAGCACCTGTACATGCCCACACCTGCTGTTCGACCACTGGCGCTTTTAAAAATCGCTCGGGGACAGGCGTCGAGTGATCGTCGCCGGCCTTTGCACGTGGCCAGAAGCCGAGTGGCTTTGATTCATTGAGGCGCCGGCGCTAATCGCCAAAGGTATGCGTCGCCGGAGCCAGGCGTCGTGCCATGCCGTCCGCAGCGCGGCGGCGGTTGTGTGTATGCAGTCGGTGCGAGAGAGACGCATCAGCATCCCACTCGCGTAGGCCTGTACCAGCCGCGATACATATACACCGCTCTACAAGTAACTACGACAAGGTTTTTCTTATAATTTTTTTTAGTCTTCAGTTTGCAGGGAAGTGTTCAGTGCGTTGCCTGCCGCGTGCCTACCCGTATACTTGTAGAAGCTCGTATGTTATCAGTGGTTGCAACACGCTGTTCGCATACCACAGCACGCAACATCGCGCTCATACCTCCAGTCTTGATCTTAAATCTTCAAGTAGTACAAGAGAAAACAAGCCTGTGGGGGTGCAGGTTCGACTGCGTATGGCTTGCGAGGTCCCATGCTCACTCAGCAGCCTTTGCTTCGAGACGGAGCGGCAAACGAGATAATCTCGAGTGATAAGAGTTAACGGCAGGGTCGCACTGGAGAAAAACAGGCCTGCAGTGAGTAGCCTCCGCGGCTGGGACGTGGGAAAGATGAATCTGCATATTTTGGACCAGACTGGGGAACCGGCTACTACTGGCGGGAGCCCATGCTGAGCATAACACGGTAAAGTTGTAGGGCGGGGCAGATGTCCGCTTACACGGAAGTGGCTGCGGACCGCTCAAACAGGTTAGCGGCGTGACAATCGCGGGAAGTGTGGTTTTCGAACTAAGACAATGGGCTTAGCTTGATGTGAGCCGGGGGTGGACACTGTGAGGCCGCCAGTTAGGGCACCTTTTCTGTCTTACTCAGCCAAATTAAACGCGCATCTAAAACACATAAAATAATGTCTGAAACCTGTGAAAGGCTAAAAATATGAGAAAATTATAACCGCTCCGTCGGTGATTTCATTACCTTTGCTCTTGAGAACAATATTTCTTTGGGACCGTACTGCTCGCTCGCTATCTATGCTTCGTGACGCACACTTGGGCCTGCTCATTTTGTTTCTGCGCTTTACATCGCTCAGTCTGTGTGTGTTACGCAAGATCTATTTGGCGCTCGTGTCGGGATGTGAAAGCACATCCGTAAGCTTCACAACGACGCTCGCGTACCAGAGTTTCTAAGCCCGCTCTGGCGAGATTGATTGATTGATTGATTGATTGATTGATTGATTGATTGATTGATTGATTGATTGATTGATTGATTGATTGATTGATTGATTGGGCGCCTACGAATGTCTGCGAAAGAGGAGTGTCGAGGGGGGGGGGGGTATGGGTCTGAAGCCTCGGCTTCATGACCCTTGATGTTTCCCTGTCGTAGTCTGGGTTTTCCTTCTTTCAGGGGGGGGGGGGGGGGGGGGGGGTAGAGCAACACCAGGATTTGAACGCTAACGAAGCATTGATCATATTGTTTTATTATAATACAATATTTTACCGTTTTCCGTTGACTGCGCAACAGTTTGCAGGGTGTTATTAACCAGGAAACAGCCAGTATGACTCCTGAAATACTGTTTAAACCAGCCCTGGGAGTCCTCTGAAAGTACTCGGGCACGATGGTTGCGAATGCTACACGCCGATTAGAGAGAAGTGCACAGTAGCGAAGATGTCTAGCCAGAAGAGCATGTATAAATGGCGCTCTCTCTTGTCTCACTATTGTGTTATTCGATCGTGAGGCATTCTGAGCCCGATATGGAGAGAAAATAGGGAGAAAACATTTATTATGAGCAAAGGTAAGGAAAGAGGCCCCCAGAGGTAGGAACACTTAGTCCAGGGCCTCATTTGCCGTATCTGTTTGGGTAGCCCGGGAGATCAGGTCACGCTGGTCGTCCAGGGCGGTGGCTGCGCTAGACAGGACAGCTTCACACTAAAGTACGGGGAGGAATGGGGGCTACTGATGGAGAATTGGGGCATTCCCATGTGGAATGGTAGGGGGTCAGATGTGCGCTACAAAAAGGGCAATTTTCGGGGTAGCGCGTGGGATAAAATGTGTGCCAAGATGGGGGAACGTTAATATTAGTCTGGATTTGGCGCCAGGTCGCCGCCTCCTCTGGACGGAGTTTTACAGCAACAGCTGTTAAGTGCCCGATCCTGGGTTTCACGTCGTAGTAGTATGTCGTAGTCATCGGCGTAGCCAGTGGGCGCGTTGCCATGGGAGCCACTCGGAGTGTTGACCCCCTGGAAGGAGGAGGGTATGACGTGAGCTGATGAGCGCGTAACCGACGGGTGCACGGTTACCACCGGCACCACCCGTAGGAAGATGTAGTACGTGGAAGAAGGAAGGTATAGCCGCCGCGGTGGCTCGATGGTTATGGTGCTCAGCTGCCGGCACGAAGGACGCGGGTTCGATCCCGGCCGCGGCGGTCGAATGTCGATGGAGGCGACATTCTAGGGGCCCGTGTGCTGTGCGACGTCTGTGCACGTTAAAGAACCCCAGGTGGTCGAAATTTCCGGAGCCCTTCACTACGCGTCCCTCATAGCCTCAGTCGCTTTGGGACGTTAAACCCCCCTAAACCAATAAACCATAAACGAAGGAAGGTATACGGCGATAAAAATAAGGCGCAAACGGAGGGTGGTTGGCCCGGGAGCTACCCGGAGGCTAGTTACCCTGGAAGGAGGTGGAGGGTGGAGGAAGGTTACCGAGAGCGGAGGAATGTAGCAATATCCATCTGCGGCGGCGACTGCGAAAGGCGCCGCCCGAGGACAAGGTCACTGGTTGCGCCGCGCGTCGGACTGGAGAGGAGACCTAGACGGAGAGCAACTATGTGGGGAAAACTAAAAAGAGCGCTCAAGGCTCACATTATCTACTTCAACATGTCGTAAAATAAAAATACCTTAACAGCTGTCACTGAATGTCGCGTCGCACAGTGTAACCGTCCTGTAAATTTTTTTCTGAGGTGGTGGGCATGTTCTGCCTCTGCATGCAGGGTTTCGCATAGCACTCGCTGCCCGCTTCGCGCTTTTCCTTGGCGCGCCAAACAGGACACATATGAATTAAATATTTACACTTGTGCATCGATATATATATATATATATATATATATATATATATATATATATATATATATATATATATATATATATATATATATATATATATATATATATATATAAATTGGTTTTTGGGGAAAGGAAATGGCGCAGTATCTGTCTCATATATCGTTGGACACCTGAACCGCGCCGTAAGGGAAGGGTAAAGGAGGGAGTGAAAGAAGAAAGGAAGAAGGAGGTGCTGTAGTGGGGGGCTCCGGACTAATTTCGACCACCTGGGGATCTTTAACGTGCACTGACATCGCACAGCACACGGACGCCTTGATTTCAGTTCCTCATTTCTGTGTTTCTGCCAGTCTGCCGTTTGTTACACCAGCTTTTATTGCTAAGAGTAACATATATGATGCGTTTTGGTTCAGTGCACAGAAGAACAGGCAATAATCAAATGCCGCATGATAACTTGTTGACCAACTAGGTTTAAACGACGTCCATATACAGTACCGCTTAACTTGCGAAAATACATTACTGGCACGCAGAGATCGTTTAGATCCAGTTCAGTGCCACTACAATATCTGAGCAGTGTTATTACTTGCGGCATGGCGCGGTTCTGTCTCAATCATCCAAGGCGCGCAACGCAAGAAACGAGGGCAGTGTCACATATCAACGCTTCGCCGTATCGAGTTCACAGCCGTGTCTTGCAAGGAGCGCCCTTCCTGACTGCTATCATCAGAGTTCATAGTCATTGCGTTACTTTGACGCGCAAATTTCAAATAAAACCCTCGATCGATCAGTGAATCAATGCATTAATCAATTAGTCTGTCGGTCAACCATTCGATCAATAAACCAACCTTCTTTCCTCTCAGCAAGACCTCTCTGCCTACTATGCTAGCAAATCCCCCTTTTCCTCGTTCATCTGCGGCCTGCAGAAACAGACCTCGTTTCATTCTTTTATCACGAATTCCGGAATTCACTTCTGCAAAGCACCAGCCGCGGTGGCTCAGTGGTTAGGGCGCCCGGCTGCTGATCCGGAGTTCCCGGGTTCGAACCCGACCGCGGCGGCTGCGTTTTTATGGAGGCAAAACGCTAAGGCGCCCGTGTGCTGTGCGATGTCAGTGCACGTTAAAGATCCCCAGGTGGTCGAAACTATTCCGGGGCCCTCCACTACGGCACCTCTCACTTCCTTTCTCCTTTCACTCCCTCCTTTATCCCTTCCCTTACGGCGCGGTTCAGGTGTCCAACGATATATGAGACAGATACTGTGCCATTCCCTTTCCCCAAAAACCAATTATTATTATTATTATTATTATTATTATTATTATTATTATTATTATTATTATTATTATTATTATTATTATTATTATTCAAAGCAAAAATTGCCTCCTGAATTACGTTTCAAAAAGCATCTCACTGTCGTGCTAAAGCGCCCTGAGGTGAAACTAGCAAGGATTCTTGCGCAGAACGGTTGTTGAGTTGTGCCGAAAGCGTGAAAGTTATATGCGCACAGGTCGGCGGAGAATCTTTAGACTCGTAAACCGGGGAATGCCATATTTCGCGCCTCAGAGCGGGCGACAAACATTCACGAGGGCGGCATCTTATCTCTGCGGGTCAACAGCAACAGTCGCCCCCCTCGGAGGCCTGCTGCTGCTGTGCGCTGGGCTGTGCCAGGTTTTGCCCCCTGAAGAACCGGCCGCGACCGGCGCGGAGGGTGCGTCCGAGCGGTTCCACGTATCGCTCCCATCATTGCGTGAACGCCTGAGATGTTATGGGGCTTTCCGTGGAACGAGAAACAGCTGCACTGGTGCGGAGGAATCTCGTTGACATCCAGATGCCACGGCTTCCACGCATTCCCCGACAAAAGGAAAAGAAAGAAACTGAGATATGTATTTATTTTGAGCAGTTAGAGTTGTTTGTTGTCTGCGAGTACTTATTGTGCTGCCTCTTTCATTGTTCAGTCGTTTTCCTAGCGCCATTCCTGTGCCATTTGTGCTAGAAGCGCAGATAGAAAAATTAGGACGCTGTTTTTGTCTTGTGCAGAGTACTGCCTCAAGGCATGGAAGAAAAGAATTACATAATTGTGGGAACAGTTTGCCGATTAAGGAAGTCTTGCAGAGAGAGCTGAAGAGCTCCTGTGTTTATAAAATGCTGCCCCAGTCCAACGAGAGTCCCGTTGCTTCCAGATGCCAAATCATGTTTGGTCGCAGCATAGTCCTTCAGTCGCAGTAAATGTTTGGCAGCAGTCGCTGGATGTCCGCTAAGAATCTATAGGGCGGGTACGTATATGAACCTCGAGTGAAGTGAGGCCGCTTATGGATGATCACCGCACAGAACTGCAGTGTTTTTCACTTCATAGAACAGCAGTGCTCATCAAGGACACTCTCTGAACGCCTGCAGTGCCGCCCGAATACGGCGACGTAAGCAGCATTAAAAAAACGAAAACAAAAAAAAAAGCTCCCAGACTTTCCTGCTTCATCTGTTGAGAGGGTGTCAGAGCGACAGTTTTTTGCGCAGGCTCATTCTATCCCATCTGAGCGCCTTCAGGGCCCATCTTGAATAGCATTATCGCTGTTTAGCTGCATGCTGCACGCGACCATTGTCTTTTACGACGTCCTACGACAGTAACCGCGGCGCCGGCGAAAGTCCATCGTAAATGCATCACAACCACGATGCCGCGCTGTTGTCTCACTCCGTCCGCGCAGCATGCCTACTGCTCGTGTATGTTGTGCAGGATCTAGAAGCTCGTCGATCTGTCCCTGCTCTACGCATGCGCATATTTGCGGCACACACGCGCATACCTCAATGGCCGCGAGCCAGGGAGGATATCTACACCGCATTCATCTCGCGTTGTCCTTGCAAGCAGCATAAGCGCGCCGCCGTCGCGAGCCTGCATAATATACGAACACAAGGCTCGCGCTCACATATATAGTACGCACTACATACGTAGCGATACACCAACCGCCGGCCCTCATTGCGCGAGTACTATTTACGAAGCGCACGCGCGCATCGTGAATGTATGTATGTGCGTACAAGCCGCCGGATTCCGGCCCTTCATACAGACTCACAAACACACACGGGAAGTGACCCGAACGATTGTCTGCCGGGGCAGGTATAGGTCGCGCCGCCGCTGCTTCGGTGCATATGCAGCTCAAAAAAAGGGCCGCTCGCCGACGCGCGTTGAACAAAAGTAGCAGCAGCGGGGGAGCGATCGCGGAAGTCGCTACCGTGGCGGAACCGCATCGAGCCGAATCGTTCCCGATCGAACCACGCGATCGACCTCGGCCGGCGTCTCATTCACGCTCGCTCCCCTGTGTGCAGGCTTGCGCCAGGCCGGAAGCCACGCGGCTCCGCTGTCGACGGCTCCTCCTAGTCCAGTGCCGATGTTGGTAACGTAACAAACTGCGCCGCTGCGAGCGCGTGCGACCGGGAACCAGTCACTGACCTCGGCGGCAGCTTTCAGCAGTGCTTCGCGCTCCTGTTTCCTCGCCCTCTCCACCTCCCAACTCCTTCGCACCGGTTGCTGCGGCTCGTCTTGTTTCCACGCCAAGGATGAAAATGAGAAGAAGCTGTGCTCCGGTGACCTCTCGCTCAAAGGGGGGGAGGGGGGTCCGTTACTGACTGACCCCGTGAGCAGCGAGAGGCAGGGGAATATGCTGAAAATCCCAAGCCCCCGCGTATTTTTCTATAGCCCGTGCAGCTATTCGAAATACGATTGGGAAATAGTTTTGCGATACTTTGTTTCTTTTTTAAGGGGGGGGGGGGGGGGGGTGCTGGCTGGGACGAGTACGGCTATTATAGGCAACGATAAAACAAAGCGAAAGAGCCGCAAGCATGATAAGTTTCGGCTGCTTCACAAGTGCCTAACAGGGGCCCGCTATCAAATACAGCATACAATGCTGCTTGTACGTAGTTTACGTAGTTTGCAAGCCTCTGTATCGACGTGCGAACAAAGAAAACTTCCACGTAATTCGGGGTTCAACTTGCGAGTTTGGGAAAGAGAGAGAGAGAGGAATAAAAATAAGTTGTCGTGGAGAGATTTGTGGAAGTTTGAGGCAGAGAAGTTGTGCGAAAAATTTCCATTACCCCCGGTTATTTCCGGTTCTAGTTCTTCCCGCTGGATGGGACATAATGTGACGCCAAATCGTTACGGTTTCGACGAGCATCGACCAGGACGCGCGACCCAGAACGGTCACCTTCGCTGTACTCCTGTCAGAACCTCCCCCTAGAGCTGTCAGTTGCGTTCTTGCAGGAAAAGGTTTCGAGCGCCAAGACTCGTTGAGAAGGAAAAAAAAAAAACAGCAAATCACGGTGACCATCTTGGCAGCCCCAACCCTGTGTTTTGCAACCCGTGTCTCCCATGGCTTTGCTAGGAGCCCCTTCTCACATCTGTTCGGCCGTGGGCGGTTTTTGCGGGCGCCGTCCGGCGGCGGTGGTGGATTGCACGCGATGCAGGGGAGTAGGGAGGAGGGCCACCGCGTCCAGCCTGTATCGTCACCCCGGGTATCATCTAGTGGCGCGTCTCCAAAAAACAGGAAGCGGCCGGGTTGCGCCAATGCCGGCGACTGCGAACGACGACGACGCTGTGGATTGAAACACTCGCGAAGACAGAGAAGGGGAGGAGGAACAGCGTGACGTTACGTAAAACGTCTGAAGAGCAGGAGGAAATGAACGCCGCGGGGGGGGGGGGGGGGGGGGGGGGGGGGGGGAGGCTTGCGGGTCGTAAAAACACGCCCTTCGAGACCTTGAAAGACCAAAGCGAAGAAAGACTCAGTGGACATGCGCCTCAAATTTTAACGCCGCCAATGACGGGAAGTTGTCCCATGGCTGCACGACGATGTTCGATGTTCTTTCACATCCGTTGTTATGAAAACCGGAAAAGTATTTGCGTTGAGGGCAAATATCTGTGACCGTCGGGTCAATGCGCATGGTGCGGAACTACTCAAGAACAAAACCTTGGATTCGACTCTAAGTTCCATTAGGTTGTTTCCTCTTGCTTGACTGCGGACAAATGGGTACTTTCGTACTAGGAAATTTCATTACCGGTGTGCAGAAAGCCTGGTCGCCAATGTTAAGGCTGTTTGGAAACCCACCTCCTTGCGTGATTAAAAGAGTGTGGCAGTAAATAGCAACAATTTTTTCTAGCTGCCTCTATGAAAATCCCGACCACTTCGGGTCAGATCCAACGCATGTATATACACGTATTCCTTACTTTAGACGGGACTGACAGCATGCAGGACGAATTCGGTAGCTTTTAGTTATTTATTTTTATTATTTCCATGACTAATCTTAATTAGTAGTTGATTTACTCTGAAACAATTGCTATTTGTTATTCTTAAAGCTTACACCATGTTAGATGCGAAAATAAAAAATAGGTGCAGAGAAGCTGGTGCCCTTTATTATAACACAGCGGTAAAAGGACCAACACGACAAGCGCTATCAGCCGACAGAGCACGAACCACTGAGCATCTGGACACTTGCCACGTCACTCACTCAGCGTCTCTTGCTTACAGGCAGCAGCGAGATGCAGTGTGGCTCATCTTACGCAGCCAGCTTGCCTTTATTACAGCCGAATAAAATCTGGCGTCGCTCATTTTCTAACTTTTAGCGATGCCTTGCTAACTCTTACGTATCGGGAAGTATCGAAGGTTAAGCGAGTTGATGGCGTTGATATTGCGAAAAGAGTAAGAAGACATAGTAGTAGCGCTAAAAAAAAAACACACACAGGGACGACAGGATAGAAGTAGACAACACAGGCGCTAGACATCAACTGACTTTATTCACGAAAATACCACGCGTTTATAGGTGACAATCAGGTGCCAAGACAATCAACAATGAAATCGCATGCATGACGGCACTTCCCGGTACAGGAACCTCAATTCTTTGGTTGAAAGATAAACATATGGTTTGCTAACCCACGATTGCCTTTGCACGTGTATAAGAAATGCTTCCAAAACCTCCCGCTCCTTCTGGTCTGGATTTACATATATCACACGTGTCTGCTCAAAAAATGGGGCACATGTCTTTTCATTATGTATACATCGTTTGCAGTGTGCCGAAGTGTCCAGGGCCTGATACAGCATCTGCCAGATTCTTGTGCTCCATGAGGCGAACACTGATGCAACGACCAGTTTGGCCGATGTAGCATTTTCCGCAAGATAGCGGAATCCGATAGACCACATTGGTCCTGCAGGCCAAAAACGGTTTCCTGGGAGCTATACACCGAGAGCTAGAAACGACAGACTGCACAGAATAGACAGCGCTTGTCTTGTCTGCTTGGTCTATGCAACTAGTCCGCAGTCCTTAACGCTGGTTTCCCAGTATGATCTCCGATATGTGCACTCACATCCGTGCAAGTCTGCACGCCCTGGCAATGCAACAAATTTCAGCCAAGCGTATACACTGAGCGTTACTGATGAGCGAGCTTCATTGCAGAGCTGCTGTTTCAATTCGAGGCAGTTGCACATTTTGTAAAGAGGAATTCATTATGACCACCGATGGAGCTCCCCTGCCTTGGAAACGATATCATATACAGCCACTCCGATTCGTCATGAATATATAAATGTATCATGCATATGAAGGAAGCTAAGAGTCACCAAAACAAAGAAGCATTGGGGAATGTTTTTATTTTTTAGAGAATATATCATGATTTATAAAATATATCATCATTTTATTAGCAATACATTTTACACATTTTAGTATCAAATGTATGCTTATTAGCAATTCGGTGTCCTGCGTTTTATATCGCTCGTTTTGGGAAAATATATATTGATGCTCACATTAGCAGTCCGTTTTGATATTTGTTATAATAAATTGATGCTTAGCAGAGGTCTGCCAAAAAAAAATAATTTTTCCAAACTGATTCGAACACGAATAGAGTAGCTAAAAAACCGAGGTGGGTGACAGCTAGTGTACCCGTATGAGCCATGGTCTTCGATATCAGGCATCGAGGAAGAGGTTGCTGAACTTGCCTGAGCCCTGCCGCATCGTCCAGTGTTAGATGTTATGTATGAGCATTGTGAACGCCGCCACGCGAATGCACCGCATCGCGGTGCAGAACCTTTCGTTCCGCGCATACTGATCGTGGCAGGCACTGGTACGGGGCGTTAGTGTCGGCCCTGTTTTTGGAACAGTCGTCGAAGAAAAATAGGGCGGGCCGCAATCGAACCTCGTGCCAATTCGAAAGGTTTCGATCATATTCGATTCGTTTCGAATAAATTTGAACATACACTGTTTGATTCGTTACAATAATCGGATAGGAAGATATTCGATTCGTTATTCGAACTTTTCGAATATTCGCACACCGGTACTTATAAGCAACGCTCTCCATATTTATTAGGAATGCACGTTTATCAGCAATGCGTTTCCAAATGTTCTCCGAGCTATGAGAAATCACGCCGTATTGGAATGCTGCAGATTGATTCCGGTTTATGGGATGCACATGCATTACAGGATACGCAGCGCAACTGCAACGACAGACTGAAATATTATTACAAGACGAGTGCTGCGGTTACTTACACGTTTAAGCCGCTCTCATCGGGTGATTATTTCTTTAGGTCCGTCGTTATAATAGAGCTTTGCGTCCCATAAAGGACCACTCGACCCCTCTAGTCTCTTTCTACAACGTGCACCAAAGACTACTTACAGGGGCGTCCCTGTATCTCACCTCAGTCGAGACCCGGGCGCCGTAGCTCCGTATCAAATCAACCGGGCCGCAACTTCGCGCTCAACAGCTGGCCGCCACCCTCACAAAAACACAGCGCGGTAGGCTGCTAAATTACCTCCGTATTTGGATCAACTGAGTCCGCCGTAGTACGTCCAAATGCGACAAAGGTTGCTCAAATTAGCGCCCTTTCACGCAAGTGCACAATCGAGCTCATCACCCGGGTAAAGGAAGTCGCCCGCAGAAACCTTGAATCGGATATACGTATAAGGCCTTCGTTTACCGAAGGCCTTATACATGTATAAAAGTCTACCATCCTGGACCGAAGAGTCAACGACTGAGCTATTTACGAACATGGCTCTACGGAAGGAAGGCCCAGACTTACGTATACACGCGCTGCGTTTACGTCGGGGGTATATCTATAATTGGTCGCTCACGATGTCAGTATACACGCCTTGGGGCTGCGCGGGATGAAGATATGCTGCCGATATCGGCAGGCAGTCGGGCGGACGATCTTATTCGCCGCGCGCGTCATTCTCGGCGTTTGTGTTCGGCAGCGGCGGGCATCCGCGAATGTTTCCTTGGCGATATCGCGCTGCCGTGTAATTTGGTGGCGGAATGCGAGCGGCGAGTTCGTGGCCACTGCTTGCGCGAGCGAGAGCGCGTACGACGACGAAGCCAGCTGCGGAAGACGAGGTCAGCTCGGCCATGACGACGGGTTCCTCCCCTCCTCGCCACGGTCACCGCCGGCCGCTCTGGCGTTCGCTTTCCGCCACATCGGAAGAAAGGCGCTTTGCGCACCGCCAGACTGGCGCCGTCGTTCACGCCGGTGACGGACGTCCGCATACGTCATGCAGTCGCGCCCAATGTTAGCTGCAACTCGCGCTTTGGAGGCGCTAAGCAATGTTTTCAAGCGTCGGCAACGTTTCGCTGTCTCTTGGAGCCATAAGATGTCATCTATATTGTTGTTGGGCAGGCAGTGACAGAAGATCAGGACCACGAGAGTGAAATAACTAGAAGAGTAAAAATGAGGTGGAGCGCATTTGGCCGGTTCTCTCGGATCATGATTGGCAGTTTACCAACATCACTCAAGAGAAAAGTATACAACAGTTGTATCGTACCGGTACGCTCCTATCAGGCAGAAACGTGAAGCCTAACGAAAAGGGTTCAGCTCAAGTTAAGATAGCAAGGCGGGCGAATTGGTGATACATATTTGAAAGATTACAGCGCGGAAAACAGGTTGGTTGTTGCCTGTTCGCTTGTATTTGCTTGTTTGCTGTGATTAAACTTTAGCTGGGAGTCAGCGCTTGTGCTGTGTTTTCACCCTTGAAGTCCCCGTTTTCCACGCTGTAATTTTTCAAATATCAAGTTAAGAACAACGCAGCGAGCTGTGGAAAAAAAAAAAGATGACAGGTGTCACGTTAAGAGACCGGAAGCGGGCAGATGAGGTCAGGGAACAAACGCGGGTTAACGACATCCTGGTCGAAATCAAGAGGAAGAAATGGCTTGGGCAAAGCATGTACTGCGAAGGCAAGACTACTGATGATCAATAAGGATAACAGATTTGATATTAGGAGAAGACAAGCGTATCAAGGGCTACAGAAAGATGGGGCGATGAGATTAAGAACTTTTCCAGGATAGGGCGACCGCAGCTGGCACAGCGCAGTGTTAATTTGTGAGATACGGGAGAGGCATTTGTACTGCAGTGGGCGTAGTCAGGCTGCTGCTGCTGATGCTGATGTTAATGTTCAATCCCAAACAATGTGTACATTCACTACTGTTAACTATCTCACACCGAAGTCGCCTTATTTACGTTGCTTCTTTGGAAGAAGTTTCGTTGCTGTGTTTGTTCCGGCGACATTGCATACTGCGATGCGAAGGTCGAGTGCATAAAGATGTTATTTGCTGCGACTGACCTTCCAACTCCTTAAAACCGCGAACTGCATACGCATCGATTCACAGCCCAGTAAACGATGGTTTACGAAGTCACAGTGATGTCGCAGTGATGTCACAGCGATGCACTGGGTCTCGTTCCACGCCAGGGGTCATCGGAAGATTCCATCGCCTCACAGAGATGCGCGACACTGATGACGCTCGCGTCTCTCGTGGAGCGGCGCAGCAGCTCATCTACGTCTTGTTGTTGTTGTCGGCGGCAGCTCGCGGGCAGCCAGCGAGGCACTCCCCGGAGCGCCAGCTTCGAACTGCCGTTTGTGTTCGTGCGTGCGAAGCCGAACAACAGCCGAGTCTTCTGCCAAGCGTGGCACCGCTCCCAATCAGGGCTCGCGACGCATCGCCGCCGGCTGCGGTTGTTGTTGGCGCACGTCTATAAAGGTGCACGGGCGCCTCCATGGCTGGCATCGAGCGCCAAGCGCGGAAGCACCTCTCCGGAACGTTCATTACGAATACCTATATCCAGAGCTACTGCACGCACAAACAGACGCACACCTGCTCGCTTTTAGCTCGGCGGTCACGTCCGAAGGAGCGGAGTTTTGTACGTGCTCCTGGATGGCTTTTGTACGGTGACGTCGAGATTAGGCGGGATGTGAACGCTGTCTGTGGCGTGCAGTATGTGGTCTAATTGCGTAGGCCGCGCTGTGTGCCTGCACGCTGGCAGTACACGCATAACACTAGCCGCGCAATTTGGCTTTTCGACGCTGCGATGTTCGGCTTCTGGGTCGACAGTTATATGTCTGCAGCCTTGGGTAGCAGATATCAATGTAGAGCCCATCACTGTACGGTGTATTTCATATATCCTCAGCTACAGCTTTTGGACGTAAAAGTCCAATGTTCATTTTTTTTAGAAGATAATATGGATGTCTTGTTTCCCACGTTCCACTTTGGATACGGCAAAGGGAGAGTTGTATGGGTGCAGTAAGGTAATGGGCTCACTTTGGAAGTGCGTGAAACTGTAGCGCGCAATTGAGTCCTCTGTATATGCCTCCTAGAAAGTCGCTCCTTGTGAACTTATTCGACTTATTAAACACGCCTGGTGGTGTGGCCAAGCAACATTAATCTTTACTTTCTTTCAGAAAGCAAGGCCATCACAGGTACACCCCGTTTAAGGTCAGGCCTCCAAAATGCGACGATTACAGCGGTGCCTATCGGATATACGAAACGAACAAAGATGAACCGAGCTATTCAGCGCGCAGCAACAGGGCTAGAGAACACTCTTACATCTATTCATAAAATATACAGTGCTGGTTTTGGGGGAAAGGAAATGGCGCAGTATCTGTCTCGTATATCGTGGCACACCTCAACCGCGCCGTAAGGGAAGGGATAAAGGAGGGAGTGAAAGAAGAAAGGAAGAAGAGGTGCCGTAGTGGAGGGCTCCGGAATAATTTCGACCACCTGGGGATCTTTTAACGTGCACTGACATCGCACAGAACACGGGCGCCTATGAAGTGATTTTGAACTGAACAGTAGCCAGCATCTGGAAGCGGCCTTTAGTAATAGCACAAAATAAATTCCAGTGCGCAACCTCCCTTGACAACAACAAAAAAGTGCGAACACTGTCCCTGAATAAATCAAAGGCAGGCTACACTGGCAGATAGCCCCAGGCAGGGCGTTTTGTTAAAAGCGTACTGTCTATTTCTCTCTCTCATCTACGAGAGTCACAACGGCTATGACGTGCAGTACAGACAGCATGGCACACAGCAGTGCGTGGTCGTTTTCTTCGCTTTTTGCTTTCGGCTGTGAGTGAGTGAGTGAGTGAGTGAGTGAGTGAGTGAGTGAGTGAGTGAGTGAGTGAGTGAGTGGATGAGTGAGTGAGTGGATTAGTGAGTGAGTGAGTGGATGAGTGAGTGAGTGGATGAGTGAGTGAGTGAGTGACTAAGTGAGTGAGTGAGTGAGTGAGTGAAAAACGTTATTGTCGCAAAGGGATTCTTCCAGCGAAGGCGGGGCCCCAGTGGTCTTTAGCGTCTTGCGAGCTCTGTCGATCAGCTTGAGCTGTTCTTCAGGCTTCGAGGCGGACAGCGCAACCTCCCACTGCTCCGGTGTTGGTGCATTGTGTATTGGCACAGCCTGTGTTTTTTGACAGGCCTATGTAGCGTGGTAAAGCGTTGGCTGCGCACCGCGTTTTAATGTGCCCAGTCCCAACAAGGAGGCAAGGAAAAGTATCAAAAGATCGTGATGTCACCTTCAATCGGCCCGAGAAACCACGATAGAGCTTCTTCGGCAAGTCAACTAGAGAGACCTCAGGATTAAACGATTGTACCTATACTCTTAAGGCAGGCGGTGGAGGAGGAGGAGGAGGGGGGGGGGACTTTAATGAAACAGAAGTTGCGTGGCATACCTACACGCAACTATCGCTGTTAAGTCCTCTGCCGGAAGAGGGCGAGAGGTCTCGTAGCTTCTGTGCATCCCCTCCACAACCTATCGATACCTTCACCTACCTTCCCATGGGGGTCAGTCCCCTCACTCACTTCTTCATCCCTTTCCTCTCAGCGGGGTTGGGTCCACTGAGAGTGAGACAGTTTCTCTCTTTCCCTTTCATCATAGCCAATTTTCTTCCCTTCATAAGTGCATTATAGCAAATGGACGTACATGCACGATCGGTTAACTTCCGTACTTCCCCCCTTTACTTTTCCCTTGCATTCCCCCATCTGTCTCTCTGTCTCTGCAAGCATGGATATGCTTGACGCAATTGTTGCGGTGAGCAGCGTCGAGAAAAAAACTCTGATCTTCCTAGCTTCCTTTCAGGCAGCCGATTTCAGCCACCTGCTATCGTTGAAAGTGTTAACACCGAGGGCCGTACGAGACGGGGTTAACGCGCATGCTAGGCGCCTGACGTTTTTCATAGAGGTTCCAAAAACAATAAACACACTTAAAAATGTTCTATCTGGCGTGCTCGGCTACTCTGTAGTTTCTCTTCAGCCTTCGTCTTAGCGCAACTTCGACGATGGTGAGTCAAGCAAAGTAACGATCAGAAGGTAGAAAAAAAAAGTTGTCGCCACGGTCTGGAAGATGTTGAAGTAACGAGCGTTAGCTGTTTGGTTTAGTAGAATTGATATGAATGAGATTAAAGTGAGGTACGCCAATAGAAATACGAATTTGTACGTTTATTTTATTCATTTATTTTTACTTCTCCTTTTTATTATTGGCTGACATCTTGGATTTTTAAGTGACATCACCAATCAATCACTAATTGGATGTATCAGTGACGTTACCAATCAATCACCAATTCGATATACTAGATAGATAGATAGACAAAGAGGAGGAGGGAAAGGCAGGGATGTTAACCAGAAAGGGGTTCCGGTTGGCTACCCTGGGCCCCGCCGCGGTGGCTCAGTGGTTAGGGCGCTCGACTACTGATCCGTAGTTCCCGGGTTCGAACCCGACCGCGGCGGCTGCGTTTTTATGGAGGAAAAACGCTAAGGCGCCCGTGTGCTGTGCGATGTCAGTGCACGTTAAAGATCCCCAGGTGGTCAAAATTATTCCGGAGCCCTCCACTACGGCACCTCTCTCTTCCTTTCTTTTTTCACTCCCTCCTTTATCCCTTCCCTTACGGCGCGGTTCAGGTGTCCAAAGATATATGAGACAGATACTGCGCCATTTCCTTTCCCCAAAAAACCAATTATTAATTATTATTATTATTGGCTACCCTGCACTGGGGAAGAGGAATTAGGGGGCTAAAAGGAGGAAGAGAGAAGGGAAAAAGGCATAACACACACACACACACGCACAACGCTGTCACAGTTTGTCACTCAATCCAGTCGCCCTCAAGTAGGCAAAGAGTGCCTTGTATACCTTGAGGGCAGTCGACTGCTGTGGCCACGGACCGAGGACCGTTTGCTCTGTTAATGGGCGAGGATCGAGGCCGTCCAGGGCACAACACAGTGTATGTCTCTCACTCGCAAATTGGATATACTAATGCCGTGAACAATCAATCCCCAATTTGGTTGCTATATCGTTTTATTTCCTTTTTTTATTACAATAAACTGGTTCTGAAGGACTCTTCTCTGCAGCGCAGCAAGGCGATAAAGGGTATAAACTCGAAAGAGACCCACCCGTCGCCGTGCTTCACGCGGAGGACGCGGCCATTACACGTGGAGCGGTGACCTTCTAGATATGCATCTCCCTTTCGTCGCACTGCGCAGCGCGGTCCCGAAGCCAGCGAAGTATAGCAGTTGCAGCTGAATACATGCCTAGCGAACAGCATGTATACATACGTGTGGTGCGCCACAGCGTCACCCTTTAAGTCAGACTCAGCCATGGTTGTTCTACAAGAGACACGCCGAGCAGCTGGAGGGTGTGTTATGTATATCTAGTAGCTTCTTTTAAATCTAGCGATAATGCTACAACTCTGAACTTTAAAGCTTTTGGGGTTCGAATAACAGCGGAAAAATCACACAGGGAGAAAACTGTTTAACGATAACAAAAACATTGGCCATATTCAAGGGGAATTACACACCTCTTCTTCCGACGACTGTTCTTTTTGCACTGGCCCTGTCCACACGCTTTTTCACACTCACTGTCAACGAGGCACTTTTTCTCTCTTTCCCGCACGTGCACATGGTTCGGTGGTCACGTCCCCCCCCCCCCCACCCACCCACCCACCCACCCCCACTTGCGCCGTGTTTGACATCTGGAGTTCATTCGGGGTTTCCGGGTTCGAACCCGACCGCGGCGGCTGCGTTTTTATGGAGGAAAAACGCTAAGGGCGGCCGTGTGCTGTGCGATGTCAGTGCACGTTAAAGAACCCCAGGTGGTCGAAATTATTCCGGAGCCCTCCACTAAGGCACCTCTCTCTTCCTTTCTTCTTTCACTCCCTCCATTGTCCCTTCCCTTACGGCGCGGTTTAGGTGTCCAACGATATATGAGACAGATACTGCGCCATTTCCTTTCCCCCAACACCTATTATTATTATTATTATTATTATTATTATTATTATTATTATTATTATTATTATTATTATTATTATTATTATTATTATTATTATTATTATTATTATTATTATTATTATTATTATTATTATTATTATAGTCATCGACTATCGCCAATAAAAAGGGGAATGGTTGTTTTCTGTTCATATATAGGCGGTGTTCGCTTTTGATTGCGGCCTGATAGCGCGTGTTGGAAAAGCGCGGCGACCTGTGTATCCATCAGTGGACTTGATGTGACTAAAATTGCTTATTCTCTATCTCTACAGTTCAACGGCTCTGCGCAACTGCGCGCGCTTCGGCAAGGTCACTCGCGAGTCACAAGAAAAAAATATGCAGGGAATTAAAATAAATAATTAACAGGAAGCGAGGGGAAGAAAAAATAAGCAGGTGAAATGCGCCGATGGCAGAGTTAATTTGCATGAGGAGCAGATTAGACGCGCATCCTGCAGAGACAGTAATCAAACAGCGATCACAAGTGCACAGATGCACGACGCAAGGAGGACGCCTTTGTTGCTAGCGGCGCCCCTGTGTGTACAGCAAGGCGATCGAGGGCCGTGCGCAAGCAAGGGCAAAGGGTGACGGTCGACTGCGCTTGCGTGATGAGTTTTGGGCTGCAGTGCGCAAGGGCGGAGTGAGAGGCATTGGGAAACGAAGAGGAACAGGAATTTATTAGCTGGCGCCCTTGCGTTCTTATAATCGGCCAGAACCAGCCACGCGGGGAGAAACAAATAATACCCCAGAATATATCGCGGCGGCATTGGTGGAAAGGAAAAATGAGAAAGCGGACCACAAGCAAACCTGTGCCCCTTTCTTTCTGGTCAGTAAGAGAATGTCCATACCTGTGTCGCCCTTCATTGACTGCTCGACCAAGCGGCAAGATAGGACTGGAGCATTGAATAGATACTGAGGACAAATAGAAGCTGCCTTGTATCGGCAGGGTACCGCGTTATAATTACAAAAATACCACTCTCAGTAAAAACGAAGCGTTTATAGGCTAGAAAAGGGGAAAAATGAAATACAGTGGCGCCACCGTCGGCCGATTTCGCAAGTAAAATGCATGCGTCGACGCCGTTTTCGCCGATCCCTGAGGCTACGCTACAACGTCATACACTTTAAAACGGAGGCAATACTCCTCTTCGGTAAGGATGTCGTGAGTTTGAATCGACTCGCGGGCACGTCTTCTGCTGTTGTACAAACGTCAACACGGGCAGAAAGAGGAGCCAGGTGATCCATTTTTACCCGGAACAATAATTGAATAGAGTTTACATCAGTGTTCCTTTTAAATGTGTCCCTCGGTGTAACTTATTCTCCCCCGAGACGTACCGAGATGTTCCACTGCCTTCGTATCGCGATACATTGTTCTCTTCACTTAAGACAGCATATGCGCCGCCTATGCCTCGTACTGCCAGTTCCTCGGAGCACCTATGCACAATGATGAGGCGCAGCTTGGTGAACGAGGAGGCTGAGATCGCCAAACCGGCTTAGTTTTCGTGCACTGAACTACCGCTACATGTTAGCCTATTGTAATGTTTCCAGCGTTTTAGTGCACTACATTGCGCACGTGCATTTTATTATTTCCGATTTTTGTTCCGTTCTGTATCCCCCGCCTACATTAACACCGACAAGGCGCTTCAGGCTAGCAAACAAACACTCCATCCCTTGTCCGTTTTTATTTTCCAATTGTTATTCTGGGCGAGACAGGCGAAGATTCACACCCTAAACATAAAGGAGTAAAAAGAGTGTAAACTATCCTCTAATACACACCCCTTTCACACCCTTTTACAAAAGGGTGTGAAAGGGGTATGAAGACACCCTTTTACAAAAGGGTGTGCGGCAGAGGACAGATTACTTCCTTTTAACTTCCATATGGGCGTATTTTTGTTTACAGTCCACGGGTCGGAGTTCGGGGCTCGGACGTCATTGTAGCAGGGACACGCACTTAAAAACAAATACTGTCGCCGCTGTTGACAAGCAAGCCGAGCCGGACGGCTCTCGCACGCGGAGCGGAAGCAGTCGGGAGTGCCCCAGCTTCAGCTTCGATAGGCGACAGAACGGCGCACAAGCGATAAGAGGCGCCAGAATGTGTTGCCAGTGTGCCTCAGCTCAAAACACTCGTGTCGACAGGCGATGTAAACAGCGTGGCCTGGGCACAAACTTGACCGGGGGAGGGGGGGGGGGGGGGAGGGCATAGAAACGTTCTGGACTTGGTTCGTTTATTGTTTCGTTGACTCGTTTATTACACCTCATAGTGTTCAAGTTGATTGTTTATGGTTTATGGGGGTTTAACGTCCCAAAGCGACTCGGGCTATGAGGGGCGCTGTAGTGGAGGGCTCCGGAATAATTTCGACCACCTGGGGTTCTTTAACGTGCACTGACATCGCACAGCACACGGGCCTCTGGAATTTCGCCTCCATGGAAATTCGACCGCCGCGGCCGGGATTGAACCCGCGTCTTTCGGGTCAGCAGCCGAGCGCCATAACCATTCAGCCACCGCGGCGGCAGTGTTCAAGTTGAATAACTCAAGTAGATTTTAGAAAATTGACAGTGGTGAAAAATCATCGATTCCAACTAACTTTAAACTTCTGGCTCTTTTGTTTTTGTAGGCATTTCGTGCTGTTTTTTTTTTCTTTTTTGCAGTGGAAGTGATAACTTTGACGGAACGACACAGGGACGAAGAATAGAAGGACGAAACAGAACGCGTGCTGGTGTCGTCGAGAACTTTTATCGCCGTTCCATTCATTGCCCCTGTGTCGTTCCGTCAGAGTTAGCGCTTCCATTGCAGAAATGTTATACCAATTATCCCCAGTCGTGGGTTCATTATCTTGTGCAGCGTCAAAATATAAAAAAAGGAAACGAAGAACCAGATAGACGAGGGTCTATAGACTACACATGCATGGACGCACGCATGAATATGCTTCGTGCGCGCTGGCGTCGGTGGGCACTTCTCGCCCGGATAGGCCTGGGACCTTGAAATTACAAACAAGACCTTGCGAACAACGCTTCTTTGTTTTTTTTTTGCCACACTTCCTTTTTATGCTCTAGGCTTTGTAGTTGCAAACCAGGGCTTAAATCACCGGAAACCTCCACGCAGTGTTGAACATCTGAGAACGTGAAGGAAAAGCCCCGTCCTTACGAGCAAACAGCAGCGGAAGAAAGGCCGTTCAATGGGCGAATATTCGTCCCATTCACCTTGTGCCTAACAACTACCGACGCAGTGGGCACGAAAATTCGTGCTAACTGCATGCGAAACCTTGGCGTGTAGGCGGGAACGCCATTCGTGGATGGATGCAACTTCAGAAGCACGCTCGTGGAATACGTATAGAGCCACAACTGCAGGGCTCTAAAAATTACCATATCCTTGGCATCATTTTCGCTATTAGATAAGTGTGCGCGTTCGCTCGAGTGCACGAGTGGTACACGTGAGACTTTGTTTAACAGACGCCGGTAGTGTTTTCCGCAGGAACGCCTGTGTCGTCCAGATGGCGTTGAGCAAGAGCCCCTTTTGTCCCGACAGCGCCGAAGCAAAGGAAGCAACAATAAAAGATGGCTGATGCAAGCGTCGACGCACAACAACCACGCTTTCACTGTCGACAAGGACCCGCCTCTGGAAAGCGCTCGGCCCATCGCATAGCCGGCGCCTGTAGGGCGTAAATTGACTTTTAACACAAGTGGCTACACGGACGTGCGATATTGCTCGAAGCGGCGGGATGACGTCGGCTCCACGGAAGAGAAAAATAAACGCCTCGGAAGGGGATAATAATCGAATGAGAAACTCGCGGTGTCGCTTTATAAATGCGTTCCGGAGACCTTGAAACGTGCGAATGGCATTACCGGGATGTTGGCAACAACGACGACGTCCCCGCGCGGCTGGTCGTTGTTCAATGATCCGCTCTTGAGCATGACATACGCCAACTCGCGTTGTTACGCGGTTGTGTACTGCAAGGTTCTTCAACAAGCCGATGACCCGACCCTCAGCCTTAGAAGGCAAGACTACGGGACCTAGCCCGGGACGTCGGTACCTTGGCATACACAAATTTCCGAGTAGTGATGTTTTAGCGCCTGGTGAGGACGTCCAGCTGACGTCCAAGAACTTCCCTTCGCGGTGCTAGACATCATCAATTATTACGGAAAGTTGGGCAAGTTGATACACTCATTCACACTGGCTGTAACAGAGAGAAGCCTGTTTAAAGAAGAAAGACGGGCTGGTTGATGTTTTTGGTTCACTGGCTAAAACGTGGTTACTAGTGCTAAGTACCGGATTTAAATATGAAGTCAGATATAACGTACGTAACCTGGATACCTTGACGCATTTGGAAAATAAAATGACCAAATTTATGCTACCAGACATAGAGAATCGGAAAGTTGCCGCATATCGTTTGACTTCCGGTATGAAACGCGTATGTTATAAGTTATCATCGCTTCTGAACCATTACCAATTTATTAATTTTGATTTATTTCTTTGTTCCACTACTAAACTTCGATTCATGTTTTCAGACCGAGAAAAGTGAAGTCGCTTATCCTGGTACTTGTTTTCTCAACCCTATATGTGTTTTACTTCTTCTGCACTGACCGAATGTTTTGATTTGTTTATTGTTTCTGCTTTTTATTGCTGTCGTTGAAACGCCGCTTAATATAGGGTTAAGGACTGGTCAAGGCGCCTATTGGCAGTTCTTGTCCCGTTGCCCTCCATCTGCAGAGTAAATCGTGGAAATAAAGATTTGATTTAATTTGCTTTGAAAAAGCACAAGGGACAGACAAAAGATGCCGACGGGACAAACTCTCACAATTATGTCGAGCTGATGCCTAACGCTTGTACCGTCGGCATCTTTTGGCTGACCCTTGTGTCTTTTTTTTTTGTTTAGCGCTAGTAACCATGTTTCAGCCAGTGAATCTAGAAGAAGCCAAGACGACAGAAGAAAGGCGGGCGGGTGTAGAGCGCTGTCCATTCCTCTTCTCTTGTGTCGTCTTGTCGCCTGTGCACTGCTGTACCCAGTTATCAAGGCCTCATAATTTAGTGGAATTCGAAAATGGCTTCCTCGACCGACCTTCCCGCGCGGTGCACACGGCGCACCGAGAGATGCGTCGTGGCAAATGCTCAGCGTATTAGGGATTCTGCGCAGGACGAACTGCGCGGTCACGCGCTCCTGAACACGTCAGCGTCACCCCCCCGCTCCAAGGGCGTCCATTATTTCTTCGAGCGAGCCGCAAAGTGCACTGTTGCGCGCCACTTGGCCGCTGATGGCAGGGCCGACCTCGTCTTCCATTCACTCGTGACGCCTGTTTACGCTCCGCCGTTGGAGCGCACGGCCACCTGGCTGCACGCGGACAGCCCACGATAGCGCGCCTCTGTTTATTTGTTTGCGCGAGGACGGCGTAACGCGACCTTTGAGGTTTCACCTCCGTCCGATATTAAACTGCCACTTTGTTCCCACATCCGACCGCGCCCCTCTCAGCCACGGCGTCGGCATCCGGAAGCTCTATTCTTTTCCCCTTCATATTACTAAAGAAGAATATCTTTTATTAGACAGTAGAAGTGATGAAATCTAAGGTTCGACGAAATGTCGTCTGGTCGGGTGAATACATTGGCGAAAATAACGAAGCGCCGACCAAAAGGTGTTGTCAAGATGGAAGGACGTTTCGACTTCCACACGGAAGTCTTGTTCACTGATGGAAAAATTTCCATCCTTCCATCTTGACAACACCTTTTGGTCGGCGCTTCGTTATTTTCGCCACAGTAGAAGTGAGTAGCGCAGTAGTGGCTAAGTGATTACGGCGCTTGGCTGCTGGCCCGAAAGACGTGGGTTCGATCCAGGCCGCGGCGGTCGAATTTCGATGAAGGCGAAATTCTAGAGGCCCGTGTACTGTGCGATGTCAGTGCACGCTAAAGAAACCCAGGTGGTCGAAATTTCCGGAGCCCTTCAATACGGCGTCCCTCATAGTCTGAGTCGCTTTGGGACGTTAAGCCCCCACAAAGCAGAGTGTAGAGGCACTGGGACACGGTAAGACAAAACAGGCGATCTCACCATGACTTGTTCCTTTCTAAAACTTTCCATTTCCTGACTATCAAGCCCTCTTTTCACATTCAATTACTTATCCACTTACTTCGCTGAAATCAATCGTTTTTTACGTCAAAAAGTCAACCTTCGTCTTTCAAACACTTAATTTCAAAATATTTTTTTAGTCATCATGGAATCGCCGCCCTTGTCTTGGCCATTCTCGAGGACAGCAATAACAAGTAGAGATGTCATGTGTGGTGTGTGCAGTGTCTAAGTACATGGTGCGCGTGAGCTTCCCGTTTGTGCTTGTCATAGTAGCGATACAAAAACAAGCAAGGAATTAAGAGCGCTATATGTGTTAACAATTAATGACTCCTAAACAATCTCCCGTTTCCCGAAAGACCGCACCACGCCAGAACGTTTCGGAGATAAACGAGATTCTGGGAAATTATACAGAAGAAAGGAAGAGAGAGGTGCCGTAGTGGAGCTCTGTATAATTTCCCAGAATCTCGTTTATCTCCGAAACGTTCTGGCGTGGTGCGGTCTTTCGGGAAACGGGAGATTGTTTAGCTTACGGCGCGGTTCAGGTGTCCAACGATATATGAGACAGATACTGCGCCATTTCCTTTCCACCGAAAACCAATTATTATTATTATTATTATTATTATTATTAATTATACAGAGGCCCCGTACCAGCTGGGAGCCTCATTACGAAGTGCTCTTATTATCGTTCAAACACTTAACGCGGCTACCCAATTAGAAATAATTGAGTGTCGAATGCTGCCGCGTCTCAAGCGAAGCAAAGTTTCTGCTTTCCTTTCTCTAATTCACTGCTTCCCGAGCAAGCTTTATCGATACCTGCAGTAGCAACTGTTGTGTGAAAGACTAAGCAAGGGGAGTAAAAGTTGCGTTGCATATTTCAATTATCCGCCTTGAGACCTTTCTCATCGGAATTCGCTTTTTGAACTTTGCGTCGGCTTGCGCTAAAGGTTAACGTTGCAGCTGCGGGTATTGTCTGAAGCGAACGGAACTTGCATGAATCCTTGTGAGCGCGTCTGGCGAAAGACCTCATATTTCCACATGAGGCACTTAGAGAACGGAGAAAACAAAGTGATATATAAGCCCCACATATGGAGTTTGCTTTTCTCTTCACAATTTTTTGCGTTGAATGAAAAGGGCGATCTGGGTGCTTCCAGTTGGTCTGTGTTTCCTATAGGGCAGTTAGAGGACTAACACATGAAGACACAGATGAACTGCATATTTCTCTGCAAGCAGCCATCCCAACACATGAGAGACAAACAAGTAAGCGACAGGGCAGGCCATTTTGGAGCCTGAGAAATTAAGAAACAAAACAAGACAAAAATCTCGCTGAACTGCTTCAGGAGTGTGCACTTAGTTTTGCAAAAGATAACCAGTTTATCTCCAGCTGCTGCTGCTTAAAAAGAACATGGTCCAGAAAATAGACCTCAAGCGCGATAAACATCTCGTATGTGTCGCCGACATTTGCTTGACCTTTATTCGGACATGCCGGAATAAAGGCCATTAGGTTATCAAGAGGTGGCTTTTTATAAAAGTAGATATATATTTTATTTTGCTTAGATATTGTTGCGATAACAAGAATGTTCACCGGGCGAGCTCTTTTCTGAACGTAATGAAGATCCTTGCAGAATATAATGAGCTCGAAACTTGAATGCGGAGACTGTGACATGAGCAAACCCTGGCAAAAAAAAAAAAAAAAAATCACATAGCTTGGTCGCCCCTCGTACAGCGAGACACTGCCAGATGGTGTGCGCAATCTTTTTCCAGTACGGTCTTGTTTATTTTTGTGTATTTGGCGTACGAACCATGTACAAAGCGAAACTAGTATAAATTCCACATTTATATTGCGAACGGGTAGAAGAGGGGACAAGCAATCATCGTCATCATCATCATCAACCTGATTACGCCCACTGCAGGATGGACAAAGGCCGCTCCCATATCTCTCCGATTAACCCTGTTCTTTGCCAGCTGCGGCCACCCTATTCATGCACACTTCTTAATCTCATCCGCCCAACTGACTTTCTGCCGCCCTCTGCTACGCTTTCATTCCCTTCTTTCCTTAGAATCCACTCTGTTACCCTTAAGAACCATCGGTTATCGGGTCAGGGATCAAACACGGGTTAATGACATCCTAGTCTAAATCAAGACGAAGAAATGACAAGCAATACATATCCTCAAAGGTACCTTCCTCTTACTTCATCCGTTTATTTCGCACTGGTTTCTTGGAACATGCAATTCCACCAACTCAATAACCTCTTTGCTACTGTAATGCCTAATTGCTTTCTTTATCAAGCATGACGCTAATGGGTTGCTTCTGGAGTCAAAACACGGGGAATAAAACTTGCATGTATTGAAGCGTAAGA
The DNA here is from genome assembly GCF_052857255.1 of Amblyomma americanum. NCBI lineage: Eukaryota > Metazoa > Arthropoda > Arachnida > Ixodida > Ixodidae > Amblyomma > Amblyomma americanum. The sequence continues at coordinate 197,244,765 of NC_135500.1, forward strand.
GGAAAAAGATCAGAGGTTGTCAAATCTTTTGTTCAAATGCGCAAAGCCTCACTAACACTGTTTCTTTTTTTGACTTCGCGTTAAAGCTTGCGGCGACATTGCTCGCGCTTGTGTTAAGCGCTTTGTTTACAACCGACGTGCACGGTCAATGTTTTCGATGCTGCTCGGCGCTCATCTCTGACGTAGGCAAACGAGAGAAATTAGTGTAATGGCCAACGTCCCGCCGCCTTGTTTTCGTTTCTCCTCGACTGCACGGCCTCTCGGCCTGAATAAAAGCCACCAGATGTGTCTTGCGGTCACTAACCGCGGTCGGTGGACGGGAGGCGAGCGGCCGAGCTAGAAGGGAGGAGAGATAGCGAAGGGAGCAGAAAGATTGGCCGCGTGTTTGTGTTTTTGTGTGGGCGCGCGCGGGACGTGTATCGGTGGCCGAAGCGAAGAGAGAGAGAGAGAGAGAAGAGACGAAGAGGAGGAGACGCTTTCCCGGTTCACATTTTTGTTTTGCATTTTCTTTTTTCATCGCTGAAAGTCTGGCATCGTAAACAGAAGAGGGACTGCGACTAATGTAGACGAACTTGTTGAGAGAGCGATGCAGGCCGGTTGGCTGCCTGACCTGAGCGCCGATACGATCGCAAGCCCGGTAGTGCGACTACGGAAAATTTCCACGAAAGACAAAAGCGGAGGAAGATAAAAATTGTAAACAGTAGAGAGATCAGAGTGGAATGGACAGTGCCTGGAGTATAAGTAGCAGTGTCAGACTCTCTCTGCAGGTTTATTTAAAGAAAAAAAATAACATCCGTCTGCATCGCGCCGTCGCGAGAAGGCCAAAAGCATGAAATGCTTTCTTTGGATGGCATTTTTCTTGAGCGGGTATTTTTTTTCTTTAAAAGGTGTTTAACCTAACGCGGACGAAGGTTTGAAAAATATGCTCGTCAATTTCGCTAGAATGAAACTGTAGTGCATTAACGGCCACCTAGTGCACACAGGGGCCATTTTATATCTTAAACAGGTTATGCTGCAAAGGCTGAGTTAATTTATAATATCCAAATAATACGGCTAGTGAACGCATGCGAGAAAGTCTGAACTAGAAACTTTATAGGCGTCGCAAAAACACACAAAATAGTGAAATTTTTGTAACGGCAGCTTTATTGAACATGCGAAAAAAATATACAGAAAACGTTTATAACGACAGTCTGAAAGGCAAATTTCTGGGAAGAAATGAACCCGAAAGTCATTAAAATTTCAATTTCGGAGGGGCCCACCTGTACTGGTTGCTTCTGTGGCGCTCAAAGCTGGTTGCAATGTTGACAGTCACCGGCCGGTCCCACGCAGTTGCTTCAATGCCAGAAAAAATCAAAATCAAAATCATCCAATTCTCGTTAGAAATTTTCTCTTTTTCGCCATGATATTGATGCCCTTTTGATGATTCCTATACTACTGCTATAGTAGTATACAACTTTAAAAAATAATAACAGAAAAGTGGAGCACTTGGCGAGTGCTCCTCTTTTCTGTTATTATGTTCCCTCCTCTCCAGACGGGATTCCGTCAAACACTCGACAACTAAAAAAAAAAAACAGCACTTGCTAGCATTGGGCCATGGCCCGCAGCGTCCTGTATTACTCTACTGGCTAATCACATTAATAAACAAAACAACTTCTTACTGTTTGAATGGACTGTATTAAACAAGCCATCTATCAAAATTCTGGAGATTACGACTTTTTCCCCCTGTGATTAGCTTTTTGTTTAGGCATAAAGCAACATTTTAGATAGATAGATAAAGAGGAGGAGGGAAAGGCAGGGATGTTAACCAGAAAGGGGTTCCGGTTGACTACCCTGCACTGGGGAATTAGGGATTAGGGGACTAAAAGGAGGAAGAGAGAAGGGGAAAAAGGCATAACACACACACACGCACAACGCTGTCACAATTTGTCACTCAATCCAGTCGCTCTCAAGTAGGCAAAGAGTGCCTTGTATGCCTTGAGGGCAGTCGACTGCTGTGGCCACGGACCGAGGATCTTTTGCTCTGTTAATGGGCGAGGATCGAGGCGGTCCAGGGCACAACACAGTGTGTGCATTTTAACGGATTACTTTTTGTCCTGGAGGAATTCTGTGCGGCTGTACTGAATATATGGGCGGCGTTTCACTGCAGACTTAAGTTGTATCTGACTATAGTCTGCACTACAGCTACCCTGATGCTCTAAAGCAATCGACCTGCCCACGTATCTTCATTCGTTAAAATGTTAGGGCAGTTACTTTAACTAATCAGCCACCGATAATTTGTAAATATTATTCTAATGGTTCAGTACTACGGCCGTAAATTGTTTCGCCTTTGCTGTACCAATCTATGTATTGAAACCGAGTGAAGTGCAAAGCTCGAAATGGAACCAGGAGAGCGATCAGCATTGCTTGTAACATTAGTAGCGGAAGCTAGTAGGTGCGGAAAAAGCACCATCGTCATCGTCACGACCACCACGATCAGCCCGTCTATGTCCGTAGTACATAGACAGAGCCCTCTCCATTTTTTTTCGTGCAATTAATTAGCCCTGTGCCTGCAGTCGGAGAAGACACAACCACCCGACATGCTTCGCAATTCTCTGAGCGATGTATTACAGCAGTGAGTTAAAAGCATGTTAGCTTTTCACCCGCGGGGTCTGCGCACGATATCGACATTGTAGCGTGCCGTATGAGAGAGTTTACACGTGAGCGTAAGTGTGTGTTCCTGCGTGCCACGCGGAATTCTTTTCCCAGCCCAAGGCATAATGTCAGAGTGTACTGACCGGCATTCCGTATTCCATCGCTCCGCTGTTCCCGTCTTCCAAAACATTCTTGTTTTGACTTGGCTGCCCGTCAGGAAGTGTTTGTTCTTCCTTATTTTTTTTACGCGTGGTACCGATAATTTAGTGTTATTTGTTTCTTTCTTTCTCCTTGTGAAATATTGTGCGCGTAGTACGTGCTGCTGGGACAAGCAATCAATACTCGGAGCACAAAATGTCACCGGCACTGTTTTTATTCTTTATACCTCATACCGCGCTTCTAGTGGGAAGTATTAATCGAATAATGGTCGATTTTTTTAATCGATCGGTCGATCGAAAACTGGCGCTTGACGAAGCTGCTCTTTTGTTTCTTAAAAGATGTCGATAGCGCTTTTCCCGGAAGTGCAGGGAGGCGATGTGTAACTGCAGCTTTGCAGCATTCCAAGTTGAGATCCGCAATTATTGCGGAATCTGACCTTTCAATATTCGCAAAATTCCATTTCGCGGTCCTGACACTTCGAGAGAAGCAAGTATCTAACATAAACGCGCCATAACTTTGCGTTCCGCAGAAATGCCAATGACTCGGTTTTTTAACGGCCCGTCTTAAATGGTATAAATAAATATTTACACCAGCTGCGCGGCGTTTTCTGAATGCTTTCCTGCTGAGAAAGTTTCTCTCTTTTGATGTTGTCCGATATATAGTTATATATACAGCTAGAACCTGCGGCGATAAACTGCTAGTGTCGTCTGAAGCGGTCCGCATTTTCTTTTCTTAAGACGGATCTTCGAGTAGAAAATACGCTGCAAGTTTGGAAATTATAATTAATCAAAACTTAGTAGCTGGAAGCTTTGCGTCCGCTGAAAAGCAAAGACAGGGACCCGCATGTTTCAGGGCGCTCACCTTCACATTTCTCATGAGCTGAGAGCATTTAAACTTATCCCCCCCCCCCCCCCCAAGAAAGAAAAAAAAGAAATGTCCATATATTACCCGAGGACAACATTGCCATAATACCTAAGAGTATCATGGCAATTTCTGCGTCACGAAAGTAATACGAATCATGAAAAGCTGTCAACCCTTAAGTATGTACGAATAATATTGTAAATCGCATTGCGAATGTCCCATAGTCATATTACGCAACCACTGATCTCTAGTGCGGCGTCCTCAAGCGAGGCTAATGAAGCTCTTCGCGCGTGAAATTTTGAAAGCTTCATTGTATACACAGCAACTAGCCTGATGGAAGCTAGGAGCATATGTTTGGTGCCCGCAAATCGTCGTCGCAGTCATAATCATTAGCTTAATTAAGCCTCCATCACCAACATCATCGCGAACCCTTCTCCTCTACACAACAGTCTTATACCAGCCTTACTGTATATAATGTCAGAGACATCACAAGGGTGGCCTATGGCAGCCAACGAAAAAAGCTTTTGATCATAACAAAAGCATTTAACAAGGCGACACGAGAAGTCTACTTGAGTTTCATTACTTGGCCCGTTGTTCCCTAAATCAGAAGTTAGTGCGCGATTATCCATAGGCAGTGTCTGAAACGTTTTCTAACTCGGCGCATATGCTTGAACAGAAGGGTATGTTTCGCTGAAAAAGACCATAATAAAATAATAGGAACTTTATACACTGCATAATGTGGGAGCAAGCGAGGCTGTTCAAGGACAAAAGTAGACGCCTAGGTGAACTGACACGGAGATCCGGCGCGGTCGGCAGGTAGCAACAGAGCGATGCTGTACACAGGACGTGCGCGATCGTCAACGACGTAGGCGTATACCTAATACGCCCCGGAGAACAACACGCACCAGGTCCGACCGACCGGACTTCGGCGGCGACGGCGGCGACTCCCGTTTCGAACCGGCGCTCACGTAACCCGAGCGCCAACCGGGACTGGTCCTTCCTCGCACGGCGGCCGCCGACGGGGCGCCCCGCGAGACGATTGTACCAAACGCGCACCGGAGCGGCCGGCTCTGCGTTGTCGGTGAAGATGATGCCTCCTCGCCTTGCACACCGGCTAAAGAAATGCGGAGGCCGAAATGGGCTATTCACCTATGCATGGTACCTGCATTGATGCCGAGCGAATAAGTGTTGTTGTTGATGATGATGATGATTATACTGTCTGGTGGAAGGATAGGAAGATAAAAATAACGGTGATACCCCCCTTTCGATGTAATATAATCATAATCATCATCACCAGCTCATCTGTGTGCAGTGCGCCGATGGTCCGTTAGGGTAATGTGTGTGTGTGTGCGTGCGTGCGTGTGTGCGTGTGCATGCGTGTGTGCGTGCGTGTGTGTGTGTGTGTGTGTGTGTGTGTGTGTGTGTGTGTGTGTGTGTGTGTGTGTGTGTGTGTGTGCGTGCGTGCGTGCGTGCGTGCGTGCGTGTGTGTGTGTGTGTGTGTGTGTGTGTGTGTGTGTGTGTGTGTGTGTGTGTGTGTGTGTGTGTGTGTGTGTGTGTGTGTGTGTGTGTGTGTGTGCGCGCGCCAAATGTCAAGGTTAGCGCATCTCAGCACGGCGCAACAGGTAGGCATTTTCTTTTTTTTTAACGCCGATAACTGTACAGGTTCCCACAAAAGTTTTCGGAACAAGAAAATTGCATCACATCCTAATTACTGGACAGCCTACGCATGCAGCCATGAAGTACACGAAGCACCATGAAGTACAGCCATGCAGCCATGAAGTGAAGTGCGTGCTTTGTAGTTCCCAGTGCGACCTGCACAGTGCACCCCTCAGTGCCTGGCTACGCTTCTAGTCAGTGAGGAAATCGATGTTTTTCGTGATTTCGGCGTTCCGAAAACTTTTGAGGGCACATGTATTACGTACGCTCATAATCACGTGATCTCTCCCCGACCGTGACTCGCGCTACCTTTGTCGGCTACGGGTAGGGCGCGCGCTCACCCCTGATCGCGTGGCCATGTGTATCTCTTCACCGCGATCACGTGATCACCTCGTACACACATCGCCTCTTACAACCTCTGCTGTCATCTGGCGGCACGCAGGGTTGTAAGACGTTGCCAAATGCTTCGAAGCGCCACTCGGACGCTCTATTCGCCTCTGTGCTACAAGGTTATAACTTATTGATTATAAGGAGACGCCGAAGCACTCTTGCAGATCATGCACACTGGACCGTGCCGTGAAGGAAAGTATAAGGAAAAGGTGAAAGGCGAGCAATTTGAAGAAAACACACACACACACACACACACACACACACACACACACACACACACACACACACACACACACACACACACACACACACACACACACACACACACACACACACACACACACACACACGCGCGCGCGCGCGCGCGCGCACACACACGCACACACACACACACACACACACACACACACACGCACACACACGCGCAGGCACACACGCACACACACGCGCACACACACACACACACACACACACACACACACACACACACACACACACACACACACACACACACACACACACACACACACACACACAGAAAATGCATTGCTCTGATTGAGTTTCGCGACTTGCGCAGCATAGCTTAAGCGTAGCCTTTCGCTTTTATTCTACAAACCATCGTAACTGCGCTTCTTTTGCTTACTGTTGGCTCATTTTCCTGGACGGCGCCCTGTGTCTTCGTCTACCACGACCCGCTCTTCTTTTACTTGTCGCTCGTTATGCCAGTTTTACACCGCATCCGGCCGAAATTGGGCCGCACCCAAGACACGAGCGAAGCGCGGCGTCCAAATTGCTCGAGCTAACCCCGCGTCACCTGACAGCCGCGTGCACGGGGGAGAGGAAAGAGGCGCACATCCTGTTCACGCCGTTAACCGCAGGGACAGATTTGCAGAAACCTGAGCTCTAGGCCTTGCCACTGATATCGTTCAAGTGGACCCCAGCGGCACTTTCAGCCTGTTTCTTCGAAGAAACAGTCTTGCTTCTTCGAAGCACTGAAAATGTCACTTGCAGAACCATCTGTCCCAACCTCATTCAAGAGAGAAAACATCTAAGTAAATTTGTATGGTATGGTATGGTATGGTATGGTATGGTATGGTATGGCATGGCATGGCATGGTATGGCATGGCATGGCATGGCATGGCATGGCATGGCATGGTATAGTATGGTATGGTATGGTATGGTATGGCATGGCATGTTGTGTTTAACGTCCGGAACCCGAACCTGTACTACGAGAGACGTTGTAGTGAAAAGCTCGATCGACCACCTGGGGTTGAAGGACGCTGTGAAGATTTTGTAAGCGATGGTGTCGTAACAGTTGAAGCAACTGGTAATGAACAACGTGTCCAGATTTAATCTGTGTGATTTGGAAGAACGCGCTCGCGTGCTGCGCGATGTCAGTGCACGTGAAAGAACCCACGGTGGTCGAATTAATCCGGAGCACTCCACTCCGGCGTCCCTCATATCCCATGTGCTGCTTTGGACGTTAAATCTCACATCGGTTAAGTTCAGTTCAATTCTGACGTGAAGAGAAGACCTGGTTTGTGCAACGCCGGTATCGACGTTAACATATCGCTGTAACACATTGGTGATATTGAAAAGAGGAGGTTAACATATTAACCGCACATAAGGAAGGAGAGAGCAAATAAATAAACCAGTCATGGGAAAGCGCAGCGCCATCAGTGGATTTCGCTCACTTAGTGTTGAACATTTGAACATTTATTTATTTATTCCACACAAAAAGTGAAAAGGGAGGGTGGAGAAAAAGCTGTTTTAACACAGCTTGACAGCGCTCCATCCCCCCAAAGGCAGCAGTAACAGCTTGCATATATCTCGTTACAAGATTACAGAAGAAAAACAAAAGATTAAATACTGCATACAAGACTACAGGTTTCAAAGCCTAGAAGTTTACAAAGGCACCAGCTAAAGGACAATCATTGTTTACAGGGAAAAAAAATATAAAAAATGAAAGATTCGGACAAATATACGTGGAAGGGAGACATACATACGCAACGCATCTGTCTAATGCGAAAACACTAATAATTTCAATGAAATGAAAAACTTATCCGCATTGATTATTTCTCTTGACATCACATCGGAAGTATAGTCACTGCAGAAGCTAAAGGTTTACTACAAGCAGAGACTTTTTTTAGCCTTACAGCATCCTAAGCGTTCAGAAGCGTACGTGGCATCATCGTTTCATCAAGGTCATGCTCGGACTGCACTCGAACTCCGGACGAGAACAAAAAGAATTCCCCTGAGATGCGAAGGTAATCCAAGGTGGACAAACCTTATTATATCCATTGGTGATTGATTATTTTGGGCCTACCATCCAATTAACTCAGTCAACCGTATCAGGAGGAGCAGTGTGCGTAAATGTCCGAACCAACTTTACTATTCTCGATTTGCTGATATCCGAATGGAATACTGACGTCGCCTAGCACAGAGGGCGCCAGAGTTAAGACATAGGTGTAAACCTCACCTAACGCAGCGTTCAGGTCGCCGCCACCAGTGCAAACGTGCGCCAGGAAACCCCGACGCCATGGCTGGTCACGTCGCCAGCGCGCCGATAGCGCCGGGGGTTCTTTCACTCTGTGTATACCCAGAGCAGCGGAGCGACCGCCGCCGCTTCCCGTGAAAGCTTTTTCCGCGCGTATGCAAATGGCGGAACGGGTGTGGTCAGCCGAGCGTGCGATACGGATTACCTCTCTCGCCTGCACATCAAGCTGGCTTCTCTATATACGTCGCCTGCCGTCGGGGAAGTACTTTCCACAGAAAAACGCCCCAAGGCGACGAGATGAAGGGTTTGTTGTTCTTGCTAGGAGATGAGTGTGGTATTAATGGGGTGTACATGTGGGGATTTTCACCGTCGTGGAGAAACGATGGGGGTTCGGAGAACAGCGCGTGTAGGCTGGGGCGGGTTACAGACTGCGTCCCGACAGGCCAAGTGATTCGTTGTCGCGCAGGCTCCAGTGTGCCGTTACGCGGGCGTTTCCGCAATTCGCCGCCCTCTCCGCCGCGTGGGGGAAGGAAGATTGACTCGTGTACGACCGGTGGCTGTGGTGTGTAGGACACACGAACTCCGGAGGGCTCTGGGCGGCAGAAATTGTTGCTTCCCCGACGCGACTCCTGTCACGTAGACGCCGGGGCGAATTGGGGGCGACCGAGGTGCCATTAGCACGTGGAAGGAAAAGGGTGTTAGCATGTCAGGTGTATTCTCGCGTACGTTATAGTTATGCATTGCTCGGCATGCGTTATATCCCGGCCTGCCGTGTTTCGCGAGCTCTCTCCACCAAGACCGTGGAGTACAAGTAGTTGGAATCAGGTGGTGGTTTGTGTGATCAACAAGAAGTTAGAGGTTCGTTAAAACACGGTGTAATTTGTGGGACGCCGCAGTGGAGGGCTTCGGATTAATATCAGCTACCTGGGGTTCTTTACTAACGAGCACTGATATTGCACCGCAGGTGGGCCTGTTTTCTTTTCGCCTCCATCGAAATGCGGCCTCCGCGGCCAAGATTCGGAATACGAATAAATGAGTTTGCAGCTGAACGCGACATCGCAGTCGTTGAACATTTCGATGAAGTGTTTTTGCTTTCGTGTGGCTAAGCGTGGTAGTAATTACTGGAGCATTTAAGACTGTAAAATTCGCCCCATACGGCGGCATTAGGCCAGAGTACACTCTGACAGCTCAATTTCGCATTTGTATGCAATATTGAAAGTCTTGCTGTGATTAAACGCGATTAAGAAATAGCAAACTTTTTTTTAACGGGCATATTGTTGAAACCGTTCCCCTTAAATATCTCTTTCGGTCAAGGTGTCACCTTGGGTGTACGTAACCTGTCTTATGTCGGTTCTACATTTAGAGCCCTTTGTATGAACCTTGGTGGAACCAGCTCAAACTTTGGTGGAGCCAGCTCAAATGAACGAAGAAAGCTACTTTTAATGCGGACATCTCCGCGCTTAACGTAAGCTCTAAAGTGTGGCCCCGGAAAGTGTGTGGCTTCGTTTGTTTGGTTTGAGCGCATCAGGGTTCTAAAAGGCCTAAAAAAAAAAACGAAAGCTGTATCATTATCGTTTACCCAATGGGAAGCCGGTGGTATGCCTGGTGGCACTGGGCGTCGAACCGAGCACCTCGCATATAGGAGTCGACTACACTGCTACAGAGAGCAGCTGCAACACTACACATATTTTTGTTACATAGTGCATATAAGTCATATAAAATTTGGGGCAAAGACTTGAACAACGCAGAAAAAATTAAGGTGGGCTGTTTTAGCGCAAAAGAATAAAGCACGACATTGGGACTCCGGGTGAGGCAGGTCGATGCCGTTCAAGTGAGTCATAACGCTTTCCTGCACAAGACAATACCGGCGATGCAATACTTGTCTCTTCCGCGTAAAAGCTTTTACGTGTGAAGTCCTACTTGTATTTCTTTCTGTCACCTTGTCTTGGGTCAAGCAGTCTTATATAATTACCGTATCGAGTGTGTATGCATAACGGTGTGAACAATGCCCGGAGTGCATTGGACGGGTTTGTCCATCGAAGGAAAAACCAGCTGCTTGAAGACGTGCTAAGAAGATCACGTAAGGCGACCGATAAATGCCCACTCCGACGCAACACACGGGAAGCCGAGCTCTGCGGAAAGGTCAGCGTCTTCGCTTCGCGGCCACCGCGCGGAGATAAGCTGGACGTGTCACTCTGCTGGAGAAACACAGCTACAAGTGTCTACTGATGCAATCTAGGACATGGGAAATACGCGACACAGAAGGAACAAAAAGAGTGGTGCAATAGTTCCCAAATGAGCAAGCATACGTCAGAAATTGATCGATGAAATAATTAGGATAGGCTGCTTTGGAGAAAGCAACCTGTAGAGCATCGCAGTGATAGCTTTATATGTCACTCACTCACTCACTCACTCATTCGTATTGCATCGCAGGATGTAACTCCATCTTGCGTTAAAAAAATACATACATGCACCAAAAACGTGCAGCGACAGAGGATTAGGCTGCCCAGTAACAATGTAAAAAATAGCCATAAGTAAATAGAGAATAAAAGTTAAAAAGTACGTGTTCGGGCTTGGTTCTGCTGTTAAGGCGCGACCTTTTTTTTCTAATTGCTAGTCTAATGTATAACCCGGACCATTTCAAGAAAGCCATTGAAACAATGTTTTATAACACCATGTTGCTAGCCCAACCCTCATGTAAAGCCCTCACCCAAGGGTCCTTGAAGTATCTGTAATAAATAAATAAACCTTTTAGATGTGTGCATGTTTCCTGAGATTTCGATTTTCTCTGTAATGATTTAGTTCGTGTTAAAGCCTCACCTCGCGTGAAGCGATATACACGCGGCCTCTTTACCCCGTTATGTGCGCGCAGAGTTCACAATATCAAAAATAATCCTTCAAGTAACATGCGAACATTTGCTTACTGAATACGCGAACCCTCCCAGAAGAACTAATTGAATAGATCAATTTGTCCTGTTTCACCAGCTTCACGTAATTCAGGAAATATTGTTTTATTAATTCCTTTTGAACTCAGGAGAGCCGTTTGATTGGGGGGGGGGGGGGGAGGGGGGGGGGAATGAGCTGCGGCATTTCTTTTCTGGTTTTCTTGCACATAGGGATTTATTATTAGGTGGTGCGAAGTAAAGTCGGGTAGCAGTTAACGTGATACGTGTCTGTGCGTGTGCTCGCGTCCTGACACTTTCAGTGCGATGTTCAAGATCGCGCTAGAGTAATTCAAGGCCAGCGGAGAACAGCAAGCTCCATTTCGCGCGATGCTGAGAGTTTGCTTCGGAAAGTTTACACGCATGTGCTTTGAGAAGGCGCAACGCACTCGGAGTAGCGTTGATACATCCCTTGTGCCATGATGACTTGCTATAGTCCACTGTGGAAAAGTACGGCGTTTTAAGTTTCAAAGCTGTTTACTTCACATACAATTGAGGAGAGCTGTGCATAAGTGCAAAAAATAAGTTAAAATGGTGGCGGAAAAAATAAGTAAAAGAAAGGAAACATACGAAGCACTGCTCTCGCTACCAAACATGTGCTTGCGCGCAAGGGAAAAACATGCCCTCTGCGTAGTTCGCGTCTGACGTCAACAGCGCCATTTCTGCGTAGCGGAGCTCGCAGCTTTTTCGCAAATGTTTTATAAAAGATCGGCAAATAAGGTCACGTTTCTATCGCTCTTCTGTAGCGCACACAATGGCTTCGGCGAGAGCCATTTGATCCATGACGTTTTCACCTATTTGCATGGCGCGTGACCCGACTGAAAAACAATTCGACATTTTATTACGGTAGTTTTCCTCGAGATCTTTCCGAAACGCGCCACCGCGGAGAACAAACAACGCGTAAAGATCGCCCCACTTGCTCTGCATCTGTATTCGAAAGACGGTGAGAGAGAGAAAAAAAACGTGACTCTCGGACACCGATCCACGTGCGTGTGACTTCAGCAGACGGTCCGCTAGATTCGCACCGATAGTGCGCAGCTGTTCACGACGACGATCGCGTAAACAATAGCACGTGGTCGTCACGTCGCGAAAGTGACGAAGGCGCGGAAATAAATGAGGAAAGACTAAGGAGAAGTGAGAGTACGGCCGACAGGGAGGGGGAGCATGAGGTTGCACATGGTCGACACCGCGACGCAAGCCCTCGGGGACCCTTCGCTGGAACCAGAGCGTCCCAGGAACGTGCACCACGCACTGTTTACCCCGGACGGTGGGGCAATTGCAGCCGAAACGTGTCAGCGCGTGGCGAACAGAACCCTGGCGGGGAAGCCAGGGGCAAACCACCACAGACCGACGGGCCTCTCCCCACCGTCTCCGGCGTCGACCTTGGTCGCTGCGCCGGCGGCCGCGTCGCAGAGAGAGATAGAGAGAGAGGGTGTGAGAGGAGACGGAGGGAAAGGCAGAAAACCCGCGCCGGCGCTCGCCGCCGCTACCGCTTCTGGCGGGACCGATCCAGCCGCCGTCACGTGACCTGCGCCGGAGCGTTTGAAAAACGCCGCGCCGGCCCCTGCCGCAGCCAGATCGAGCCTCGACGGCGCAGTGATCGCATCGCATCCTCTGCGGCCCTCTTGTCTCTGCCAGCCCTCTGCGTACTCCCTCGAGCTTCACGCCCTGTTCATCAGCGATGGAAGTTGCCATGCCCCCCGCTTTCCATCAACGCCTGTCGCTGCCCACCACCGCCCGGCTTCCGTGCATCGCGGAGGAATCCGCCTGGAGGCCCGACGCCGGAGAAGTTCTGTCCGGTGCCCTGGACATCGTGGGCAACGTCCCCGGCGGCTCCAGGCGCGTGTTCGTTCGTGTCTACCGCACCAGCCGGGAGCACTTCGCCGTGCTGCTGCCGTTGCGTGGCCTCGCTAGCGCCTGCAAGCCCTTGGCCAGCCTGAACTTGAGGACGTGCGCCATCCTGCAGACTTCGCACGACGAATTCCGCGTGTCCCCGCGACCCCTGGAAGGCACCACGCTGTGCTTCAAGTCGCCGGCCGGATCGCCCCCGGTGGCCCTCTGGATCGCCGCTCTGCAGGAGCCGCGACACCAGCGCGGTCGGTGCCCCGGCTCGCCGCTCCTGTCTGTCCACAAGATGCCCGCCCTGCTCGAGGAGGATATGCAGCCCGTGTGTTGAACAGCTTCGGCGAGAGCGGAACTAACGCCGCTGCTTTAATCCTGGGGACTGTGCAACTCGCAGCAACCTCGAGTTCTGTTTTTGTTTTCACCACGAACGAGTTGTCGGCTGCCACCTCTCGACAACCGTGGAGGCGCGACTTGGCGAGCCTCGCGGACGTCCGTGGATGACCCACTTGGACGAGCAGTTGTTGTCTGACCACCACCACCACCGGCAACAATACTGCTGCTCCTAGACGCCCGGCCTGGTACCCGGCCAACCCGTCCTCCATAAAACCGCCGATCGCGTCCTGGGCTACCGGCGGTGCGAACGGTTCTTCGGGCATTCTCTGGAGCGAGCGACCTTTCCTCGGAGGCTTGACCTACTCTCCGCGGAAGAAAACCAAAGCTGCAAGGCCAAAGTGCGCGTGTGTTTGTTGTGTATATAGCTTGTTCGATAATGAGGGACCTGTTTTACACTGATATGGAACTCGCTACGCTTTCGGTGCCACGGCGGACTCGAATGAACGCTCTCCTTCACATGGTGCCGCAGGCGTTGTTGTTGGACGAGCGCGCGTCGCGCCACCGTTGTTTCTGCTGCCGGTTTCTGACGACCTGCGCTATACTACTACACGCAGCCAGGACGGCCCTCGGATAGCGTGCGCCTCTGCCCGCCCCCTCCGTCGCCAGGCTCGTCTGCGAGAAAAACAACCTGACGACGCAGCTGCTGCAGCTAGCAGTCGCCACCGTAGCGGAAGCCAGCCGCGATTAGGGCGGCATCCTGTGATAGAAACACGTACACCTGCACGGAGAGCATCGTTAGCAGTCAGCGTACGGACCATGTGGGAATAATAAAACCACTTTTGTTGATAACTCTTGGTGTACTCGCACTTTTCTTCGAGCACTTGCTCTAGGAGCTCGTTCGCAGCTATAGATTGCTGTTCTCACCACAGCAGAGCCGGTGTTATGATGACCTCATACGACACTCGGCCGCTGGCGGAAACAAATGTACGGGATGTGTGTGTTTTGACGGACGTAGCATATAAGAGGTCGAACGACTCGTTGCTTTTTCCGGCTTGCAAAGCTGCATGGGACGTTACGGGACCGCCTCTCCTGCCGCCGCCAATACATGGTAGCAGAAATAGAAACACCAACGTAATTTCCCGGAACGCCAAAGCAAACTACTACTCCGGCTGGGACGTTTCAGGACACTAATGATACGCCACTGGAGCACGGATCAATACTAGAAATGGCAGACAGCTAGCTATCGAATCGCTATCGAACGCAGACAGGCTGCGAGGGAGTATGCCATTTGTCTCGTCTGCCATGTAATTACGAGTCGGGGAGGGAAAGTACAAGGAAAACGGTTTCAGCGCCTAGACGCGGGCTGTGTGTTTCTTTAGCTCGACGAGCCGTGTACGTCTTAGAGAAAAGTGACGTTCTGCGAGCGGACTTGCACTTTGTGAGAGCAACCCAGACGCCGGACGTTCCGGCTGCTATCTGAAACCGTGCGTCGCTCGTATGGGAGGGGCAAGGGCCGTTCAGACGGTGCGAAAAACAGGCGAGGCGATAAACAGCTTCCTTTACGGGTTGCTCTCCGAATGCGCCAGCGTATCTTCCGATTGGCAGATCAGCCCTTTTTCTTTCTATTATCCGACAATATTATCCGAAACTATAACGACAGCGAAAACGAGCGCGGCTGGTCGCCGTTTAATGCGACGCAACAACAAGAGCTGCAATCTGTGCGCTACATTAACTGCCAACAGATTATATCTATTCTTCCACCTGTAAGCTTATTAATGTTATCTCACGTAATCGCTTGTCGAAAACAACAGGTAGGTGAATATTGATTAAACGAGTTGTTGTTTGTAGTGGAGATAGAAATAGAAGAAAACAAGGGAAAAGGCAAGGCAGTCAGCGCCCGAATGAATGTTCTGTACTTGCTGATGGAATTCACTGGGTCAAAGGGCAGCGCGCAGAAAAACCTATACGCACTCAGAGGGGGAAAAGACAGCGGCAGTTTTCAAAGTATCACAGAAATAAACCTGTAGCTTTCTCAGACCGGACAAAAGTAGTATGCACAGTTGACTGGACTTTTGTTTTTCTACCTCCAGCGTTTTGTCTTTTCCGGGAGTAGTCCGATGCGCTTGATTAGCGCAGACGAACAAGCAACTTGAATCGGGTGAACATTTTTCTCGTTGTCGCCAGCAGAACTCGCTATGCGTTGTCTTGGAGCTAAACAAGCCGATGTCATGCGTTACACGGCTGTTTTGGGCCACCCCGTGTAAATGTTACCTTTCTGTCTTGCCCTAATTCCCCATATCTCTCCTTATCATTGTATATAATTCATATAACAGTCTTGCTAACGTTGCTATTATGTTTTCATTCTTTCTATCTCTTTCTCTGGTCGTAACTGCACAGCTGGAGCTCAGAGCATATATATATATATATATATATATATATATATATATATATATATATATATATATATATATATATATATATATATATATATATATATATATATATATATATATATATATATATATATATATATATATATATATATATATATATATAATTCGGATATGAGCCGCCATTTGAGAGTTCCTTTATCGTGCATTGAGCCTAACTCAGCATGGCGATGATTATGCATGAGCCATAAACAACGAAGGGAAAAAAAAACGTAATGCAAATCGTAATGCAACGTAACTTGACGTTACGTTGAGATCAGCCTAATGGTATACTTCGCTGCCTTGGCAACCGGCTTCGCAAGAGAGACCATGCATCGTGACACTTCGTTACAAAATGTTATAGTTTTTGTCGTTTCTCGCTGCACTGACGAAAAAAAAAAGAACTTCCAGGTTATACCCGGTTGTGCGGACCAAACACCAAATCATTTTAACGCGAACCTGGGCAACTGAGTATTCTACCTATGGTCCAGGCACGTAGCCAGAATTGTTTGCGGGAGGTCCTAGGGAAAATAATTGTATCGATGCCAATCGGCGCATGCCCAACAAGAGCGCCCCTGCCAAAAGAAGAGAAATTCAGGAGGTTGGTGGAGATGCACATGATTTGGAGGGGGGCTTGGATAGGCCCTATGGAAATCACTGAAAAGCAGGATGACCTCCAGTTTCAATGGCACCACAGATTCAAGGGGCTGCTGGTGGAATATCAGAACACAGCACTACAGTTACTACGAGCAGGGCGAATTTAAGGAATCACCAAGCGAGAAATTTTCATTGAGAAAACCGCATTAGCCCTAATATTTCGAAGGAAGAAGGAAAGTCAAGTTCTCTCCCCCCCCCCCCTTTTTTTTTTAAAGTCTCCCATGGATCCGTGCCTGACTTCTCGCACAACTTTAAACCACCTCACGCGCGATGATGGGCTTTCTTGAAGCTGACTGGCAATGTATATTCGCTGCAAGAAAGAAATCCAAATTTTAAGAGAATAAAAAACATTGGAATAGTGTACGACTGCAAACATGCCCTCACGCGACCAAAAAGAAGCCTTTTCTGCAGCCAAAAAAACACGAAGCGAGGCCCGCAATCTCGACAGCAGTGGAGTCGCGCACTTAGGCCATCGCGTCTTCGGCGCAGCAAAGGAAAATGAGGCCGGTGCATATATTTAGAAGGCTTCGTTTTATTTTTCGGGTGTCCGTGCGGTCCATCTTTGTATTTGTCTTTGTTTTAGTCGTGAGCAAAGAAAATCAGGGATAAGCCGTACAGAGGTTGTGGAGCCCTGCTTTGTCTTACTCTGCCGATGCCCACCAATTCCGAGCTTTTGCCCACGACTACCATGTGAGGCCGATTAGGGGTGGCTTTTGCGTAAACACAGTTTGAGCCATTATTTGTTTACTTATTGCGCAATAACTCTGGGATTTATTTCTGCTTAGAAATCTGCAATTTATCTTAGTGGTCGAAGCTTTCTCTGTGCGACATATGGAACACTTTCATTAGTTCTTTTAATTTAGAGAAGTGTTTTTATACCACAATATTGCGATAAAGCACAATGCGTATAGCTTCGTTTCAATATTAGTTTGCTGCTCAGCACTAATAATTTTGTGTAAAGGTAGACAGTTGCTTCGGATTATTTATTTGTTTACTTATTGCGCAATAACTCTGGGATTTATTTCTGCATAGAAATCTGCAATTTATCTCAGTGGTCGAAGCTTTCTCTGTGCGACATATGGAACACTTTCATTAGCTCTTTTAATTTAGAGAAGTGTTTTTATGCCACAATATTACGATAAAGCACAATGCGTATAGCTTCGTTTCAATATTAGTTTGCTGCTCAGCACTAATAATTTCGTGTAAAGGTAGACAGTTGCTTTTGTACCTGAATTTACATCTGATTCGTCAGCATTACTTGCGACTCCTGGCTAAGGAAGTATAAGCTACGAATAATCCAGAATTAGCCGCCGTGGTGGTACAGTGATTATGGTGCTCGGTTGCTGACCCGAAAGACGCGGGTTAGATCCCGGCCGCGGCGGTCGCATTTAGAAGGAGGCGAAATGCTAGAGGCCCGTGTACTGTACGATGTCAGTGCACGTTAAAGAACCCCAGGTGGTCGAAATTTCCGGAGCCCCTCACAGCGCCGTCCCTCATAGCCTGAGTAGCTTTGGGACGTTAAACCCCACGAAACCTGAAACCACAGTCCAGAATTACTGCTGATTCCACAGCTTGAAGCAACACGACACAGGAGTACGTCTCGTGGAGCAAGTTATTAAGGCCCTACAGCGTTCTGCCCTTACGCAACCGAGCGCGATAGTGCGAGATGTGCGCAGGTGAAGCCTCCAAGAAGGCCCCGAGACTATAAGCGCGCTAGACAAGTTGTGTGTTCGTGCGTGCGTGTTGCAAGGGACAGTTTTGTTCCTAGTGCACGCACGCTGAAATTGCAAAACGCCCGCACGGCTGCATTTTGCATCTTTCTTGTGCCAAAATGCAAGCGCTGAAAATAGAGCGCACTGGACGCGAGGTCGTTTCTTCAGACGCCCTAATCGTAACGTCTTTCGTCGTCCCACTCACTTGAGGACGCGTGGAGGGCGTGCTCCTGTCACAGGCCGGAGTTGATGCTCAGTGTTTGCGGGAAGTTTATTCAGAGCGTCTACTTAAATGAAAAACTGGAGCGGAAACTTAAGCCCCGCCTTAATGGTATGACGCGATAGCATTAATGGGTTAGGCTTTCCATTCTGAGCAGTTCGACACCTTCGAACGCATTTTTCACTTTTTTGAATTGCTTCAATTAATTAATTGATCAATTCCACACTCTACATTTTCTTAATTAGTACTATCAAGCATTGACTTTTTAGTCTGAGCACTTTGACACCTTTGGACGCCCCTTTTCCCAATTTTTTCATTTATTTAATCAATCAACTAATTACAACGATTTGGGCCGCCGCGGTGGCTGAGTGGCTATGGCGCTCGGCTGCTGGCCCGAAAGACGCGGGTTCGATCCCGGCCGCGGCGGTCGAATTTCGATGGAGGCGAAATTCTAGAGGCCCGTGTGCTGTGCGATGTCAGTGCACGTTAAAGAACCCCAGGTGGTCGAAATTTCCGGAGCCCTTCACTACGGCGTCTCTCATAGCCTGAGTCTCTATGGGACGTTAAACCCTCATAAACCAAACCTAATTACAACGATTTCACTAAGTCGTCATCGCCTAGCATACGCCAATCTATCACTGGAACCACACATTACCATACGTTTTTTCTTTTTTTTTTACGCGGCCCCCGATTATTTCCGACAAGCGGTGCCGACTACTATATACTACGCCGACGGCTTTTCGACCGAGTGAGCTGTGTACGCTATCGCGTAAAATGTTGCTGGCTCAGCTAAACTGCAGTGTTTCGCGTCTCGCAGGAACAAACACAGTGTATGATACGCAGTGCGTGGCGTCTGCGTGTGGAGCCCCGTCAGAATCCTTATCCCACTAACAGATAGCGGCGTCTACGGCCAGCAAGACGCTGGTCGTCCGACTGAAAGTTTCCAGAGAGGAAATTGCACTCTTTTTCATAGGATTTCCACGCAGGGCAGTGAGCAAGAAGTAACCAAAGTACGTGCACTTAAAATAGACTCGGCGCTGTCAGTAGCAGCCAAGTGCACTTCACTTATTCGACGGTCACCCTTCCTTTCTTGATTTCCCCTTCCAGCGCTGGATGCTCGAAATCAGGGGCGACTAAAGCGCAGTGTGCTGCTCGATCCTTTCGTTGCGGGACGGCTTAGGACTTTCGCCAAATTTATTCACTTAACTGCAGAAAAGGTTGCGAATAAATGTGCTCATTAAAGCAGTTTCTCATGGCTACAATCAAGTTCTTGCGTGCTATCAATTGCTTTGCGGCGTTTTCGGAGACGGCTGTGACCTTAGGGCACGTGCTTGCGCAAGTACAATGTGTGCGCCCTTCTCGGAGATGGTGTTGCTTGCTGCGGTTGTTGACGTTGTTTACGTGCTGCCTGATGCCATGGAATGGAAATTACGGTCACCGGACACTGTGTTGCCCTAGCTGGCTCAGTACATTAACGCAAATGCCGTCAAGCGCGAAAATTAATCGTCCATACATGATATGTGAACCGCTTGCTAATTTCACAGACGCGCAAGATGTGCCCAGGCATTGAGGTAGGTTGGTGAAAAACGTTTCCAGAATTGTTAAAACTTTATTCGAATTGATTGATAAATGTATATAAAAAGAGAATGTAACGGACCAAAAAAGAAGTGCAAAGCTGCAACTGAAAGTTCACGCACAAATTCAGTGTCACATGATGCAGTCAGTCTTTTTTTTCCATGTGGCACCCTGTCAAAAAAACATAATAGGAAATTTTCTGTTGACACAGCAGATCTTCCTATTGTATTTCGAGGCTTGACAACAGAAATCCTAGGAGTAACAACAGGATTTTCTCTATTGTTGTGCAGTCCCCGGTCGTAGCGACAAAGCCAGTTCTCTCGCTACAACAGTCTACTTCGCAACAGTACAGAAAGATCTGTCGCAACGACAGGACGACAAAAAAGGAAGTCGTATTTTGGGACCAGCTTTGTCGTATTGCAAAAGCACTGAATGCAGTCAATGCTTTTGTGTTCTGTGCTGTAAACACAGTCCGGATTTCAAACCATGAACAGTGTTTCTGGATTAAACACAAAACAAAAATAGCAGTAAATATATTTGTTTAGGAGGTTAGTCACTCAATGAGCTTTTCAGCATCGCACTGACAGAAGACAGCATGAACGCGAAAGATGGTTTGGTTTGTTAGTGACTCCCACAACTCCAGACGAACTTGTGTATGCAAACGACTGTTCGGTATGACAGACTTACGGAGGCACCACTGCGCGTTGTGGACTGCAGCCTTTCTAGTCTTATCACTGCTTACGCACCTATCTTTAAGAGCAGCAGCTTGATGTATGAGTGCGACTGAGATATGTGACACTCGTACGACTTTAGCTTGCGAATCCTGCCGTTGGCGATCCTATATACACGGGCAGACGATGCGACCATCTATGGACTACCAAGTCAAGTCAGTTAATGCTGCTCTGAATGAAATAATAGCGCATAAATAACATTTCCATCAAATTAATTAGCTGCGACCGTTCTGAATGCTTTCAGACGTGTTTCGTTATTTATAAATAAAGGGAAAGATTTCTTGAGACGCTTATCCTCAGTATTAAAAGCTGATGTTAAACTCAGTTGGTGACATTCTTGAGGTCGGTGTGGGATTTTCGCGACTGCGCATGTCTAATAATGCTGCATGTGACATTTTTGAAGTCGATATGGGATTTTCACTACTGCTCAGGTCTGTCCTATCTGTGCCGCTCATGATCTCTTGATATAATAAGTGTTTATAACCGGTTCGTTAACTAACTCCCGAGAAGCCATAACTTGGCTCCGCTGTAAGTGCGTCCTCATATACTTTGTTCTAGCATCTAGGCACCTGAATGCCACTAGGCACAAGTACAGATGATTTGAATCGAACAAAGAAAACGCTTTCAAACTGCGTATTTAAGTGTTTAATTATTAATAATAATAATTGGTTTTTGGGGGAAAGGAAATGGCGCAGTATCTGTCTCATATATCGTTGGACATCTGAACCGCGCCGTAAGGGAAGGATAAAGGAGGGAGTGAAAGAAGAAAGGAAGAGAGAGGTGCCGTAGTGGAGGGCTCCGGAATAATTTCGACCACCTGGGGATCTTTAACGTGCACTGACATCGCACAGTACACGGGCGCCTTAGCGTTTCTCCTCCATTATTCGATACACTTTCCATGTGGTCATCTATATTTACTTTTCTCCTGTTTCAGCGGAAAGGGAAGCGAGCAAGTAACACGGAATCCTAAGAGACCAACGCGGTCGGGATTGCTCTGCGTTGGCCTTCACGACGCAACGTCCGTGAAAACGACGACGCGACCGTGCCAGTTGTCTAACAGACGCCGGAAGGCGCCCCCGCAATTCTCGCAATCATAAGGGCGCATGAGTCTCGGCGCGACACGCCTACGGGTGTTCTTCCTTTCAGCCTACAGGCGCAAGGTGTACGGGCCCCGGTATAGAAACCGAGCGCTGACGCCTGTCTCCGCTGACGGTGGCTCTTGGGGGCCCGCGGGAGTGTCCCCCACCGCGTCACGAGGCTGTCGCGATTGGCTATCAGCGCGACAACACTCAGCATTCCGCTGCTCCCGCGTGTACGATCCGCGTGGACAATTGTGTGCAGTAAGGAGGAGAGACGATTACCGGGACGCCTTCCATTCAAGGCAGGTATAAGCCATTCGGACCTGCACTGCTATCTTCGCACCACTGCTACGTACTGGATGGCTTTAATCGTTTCTGTGTCAGGTTACGCGTTTCCACGGAATCAAAGGGGCTTGCCTGACAACAGCGTGCCTCTCAGATATGAGCCTGCAGCTTGAGTCATCGGCGTACGAGGCAGGGCTTTACTCAGTTGCAAGGTTTTCCTAATGCGATGATCGGGCAGTATAATACAATTCTTTTTATTCATTATATTCAATCCTTATCATCCGCCGTGCAGACTGATAGATAACACCGATATCGAGGGCGTGGCGGTGGCTCAGCTAGTGAGGACGAGTCGATAGAAATAGGATTGAAATGGAATCGTTGTATTTATCCGGCACAGCGCGCGTTTCTTCACACAGGAACATACGAACAGGCCCTCGTGACACAGGAGTTATCCAGTCAAAAAGGTGTTCGTGTATTTTCCTGTGTGAGATCGAATCCTGATGATTGGCTAGTCCCCGCGTACTGACCAATCACGACAACCCGTGAGACAGATGACGGGTGACGCGATTAGCCCCTCGACTAACCAGTCAGTGTATCTGCCGAGGTGACAGCCTGGGTAACGGTTGGTCAAGAACCGATCCCAAGCAGCGAATACCTCCAGCGATGCCACTATAGTATACTGTGCGCAACTGCGGACCGCGCTGTGGTGAGCGAGCGCGTGGTGTGTGTGCACAAAGCGACGGCCCTTGTACCTCACCGGAGCGCTCCGCCGAGGCCGCGATAAGCGCTGCTGTGCGGCTTCGTGGGGCCAGGCCTGCAGAGCGTCGGGATTGCGCAGGCCTTGAGGAATGCGGCGGCAGAGGCGAGCGTCCCTCCGGAAACTTCGCCGCAGAACGCGACGGGAATGCAGTGAAACGGCTGCAAAAGAAGAAACAAACAAACAAAAAACGCGAAGAGAAGATGACCGCGGCAAAACGAGAAGCAAGAGCACGCGGGGCTCTGGGTAAGAAACAAGAAGACACCGGTGGATGAACGAATTTACAGGAAAAGAAAAAAAGAAGAGGGGAGGAAAGAGGAAGAGTGTGGTGGCGACGGAGAATGTACTAGCTGTATAGTGACCGGAAGGTTGTCGCTCGCAGGCTCCCAGAAAGCGCGTATGCTGGAGGGAGGCAATAAGACGCATGACGTGTCCAGGCGCGCCTCTGCGGCCACGATCACGCCCCTAATTGCAGCGCGATGACGCTCTGTCATGAAATTCGAGGCGCAAGTGCGCTGTAGTACATGCGTAACGCGTGGTCTCTCGAATGCACGGCAATCAGCACTGTGTGTATAGAAGATGCATGCGATACAGCAGCCTTCAGTGGGGGCAACTGTTGACTCTGTAGACCGACACCACTTTTTTTTTCTTTTCCACGTGCGGTGGCTCTCGATACTTCGTCCTTAACCCAGTTTTCTTTCTTCGTTTTTTTTTTTTGCGTTGCCTCAAGTTACAAGTGCAGCTTCAGCACGGACACTCTGCGCTCGCCAACAAGCGGATCTTTAACAGCGTACGCAAACTGAAGGTCCAATCAAGACGTTTTGAAACCGATTTCAAACCGATGTTCGCTGCATGCAGTGTAAGTATACATTCCTGCAGCGAACACTTGATCTCGAGCAGCTGTAGAAAAATATTGCTCGAGTGGCGACAGGCAATTATCGAGCGATGACGAGGGCAAGACTCGCTGTTATCTTGACTTGGGAATGCAGTGTCTCGATATCGAACGACGTGTTGACATTGGCGCGTGTCTTCTAGCCAACGAATACTCTCTTTGTTATTCAAGCTTGTTCCTGGAAATCATGCACATCTTTTCGTGTTGGCTGCAAGAGCGAGACATTGGAATGTGCAAACACGCCTCCGTCAGCGATATCTGTTGAGAGTGGCGTGGCGCACTGCGGAAAGAAAAATAATTATCCATACACAAACGGAATGTAAGATGTATGGCGTGTAGTACAGTCGCGAGCAATATGACAGGGAGCAAACTTCTGCACAAAATTGCTAATTTTTTCGCTATTTCTTTAGCAAATTTGAGAAAGACTTTTGGCTGTTTTACGCCAAGAGGGAAACTAGTTAGAAAATGCACAAACAAAAAAAGTTGCGCTTGTCCCACATAATTATGAAGTAGTCAGTAAATGAATGCTCAAACTTTGTTCTCTCTTATATTGCTCGCCACTGTATACGCAGGAGCCGTTTGGAAACGTCTGTAGCGGAAGAGGCCTGATGTTCCTGTTTCACTTCTGTTATCCCACAGTTGCGCTGTTTTACTAAGTACTGGAAACACAGCGTTGACACGCATCTGTATCGCGCTTCAAGCTCGTTTGAAACGCATTAAAAAGCGGTGGCACCGGTATAAAATAAGTTCTTTTTCTCCCTGCAGAATCTGCGCGAACTTTGGCAGCTAATTGTAATGACGAAAAAGAACAAAGAAAAAACGTTTCCATTAATCTCCGCTTTGTGACGAGGTTTTAAAATATTGCCGGGTCAAAAGTTGGAATAAATAGCGGCGATGGTAGTAGCGATAGTGGGTGGCTTCAGGTGGGGATTTGCAGCCCTCACTCGCGTAAACCCAGCCGACTCCGTAACGCTAACGCGAAGCGGCTGGGTTACCAGATCGAGAGAGAGCCCGTGGCTCCGTGATTGGCGAAAATGAGAAATCACGAGACGCAAGAAATCAGCATGGGGATTGTGGTATATAATACAGCGCGCGATGATGCATGCAAGGCTCCGGGCTCATCCTGGATTTCTCCCAAGGTTGCAAGCAGCTGGTGAAGGACCAGGCTTCCATTCCTTCTTTTTTTTTACTTATTTGTATTTTGCTGCTACACACTGTTCCATCATTCTGCAACGGCGCGGTAAGGACAAGGGTGCGCGCACACATGCTTGCAAACGAATAGGCGTGGCTTTGACTTCCGAACGGCTCTAAATTCAACGAAAAAAAAAAACACTGAGTACAGGACGCCCTGTTCATGCAACAGGCTCTGCCGGTTTGACGTATGTGCAACGCTAAGTAAAATAAAGCGGAAATAAGGAACGTAACCAGTTATTTTTATTAATATTTTGGAGCGGAACACAAAAACGTATTAGTGTGTTGTAAGTGAAGTGTCTGCGCGTTGCGATGGGCGAGTTACCAAGCGAACCCCCCCCCCCCCCCCCTCTATATTTGTTTAATTTATGACAAGAGGAATCTTAGTCAAATAAGAATCGAAGTTCTCTTCAAACCTTCATTACAAAAAATTCTTTAGACAGTCTATAGACTGTCCATAGACTTCTGTCGACTCTCTATAGACAAAACCTAGAGAACAGTCTATAGGCAATACAAATCCTATAGACAGTCTATAAACAATCTATAGATTATGGCCATACATATTTAGTAGGCTTTCGTCTATAGACTATGAATAGACAAAAATAAATATTTATAGAAAGGCAATAGTCTATAGACTGTCTATAGACCATTTTTTATAAGAGCTGTCTTCACTCTACGGTTTAGTTTCTGGGACGCTTCAGTAATTGGCGTCTGTTGATGATGCACTTCCTTGACAGTTGACTCCCCTAATGGTTCTTATTTGGAGTTGAATGGATTCCTGCATTAAACGAAAGAGAGGACAGAGCTATTTGCCGCAGTCTATCGAGCCCTCATGCCCTCACCATCGTAACACGGATATCATAAATTTCGAACACATGTTTATTGAATGGCACGTGGTGGTCGAAGGATTGGACACCTCACAAAATGGGGAAAAATGAATAAAGGTCGCCTTTTCCCGTTTGAAACTACATTCACGGCTCAACTACTATCGCTGTCGGTGCTTACTGTTCGCGCCGTAACCTTCGTCTTGCAAAAGACGTTAAAACAGTTGTCGATATGCAGGCTGCAAACAAAGTTTAAAATGAGAGTATACTACTGGGGACATGGTGAATTCAGGATCCAGTTGGTTTGGTTTATAGTTTATGGATGTTTAACGTCCCAAAGCGACTCAGGCTATGAGGGACGCCGTAGTGAAAGGCTTCGGAAATTTCGACCACCTGGGGTTCTTTAACGTGCACTGACATCGCACAGTACAGCGGCCTCTAGAATTTCGCCTCCGTCGAAATGCGACCGCCGCGGCCGGAATCGAACCCGCATCTTTCGCGTCAGCAGCCGAGCGACATAACCACTGAGCCACCACGGCGGCTAAAATCCAGTTGTCGCTCATCTGTCTATTAAGGTTACGATTCCCTGGTTTGTCTCCGATCATCATCTGTTAATGTGAGAGTTATGTGGGATGTTGATCACGCGTGCCGAAAAGAGAAACTGCGCAGGAACATTGGGCGGACTCAGCCCACCTCTCCAATAGACGCGGGAAGCCCCGCACGATCAGCACGCGTACACGCAACACAGCAGGAAATTTCGGTGTTTACCGAAGCGCGCCGGGAAAGCACATGCAAAACCAAGCGTGACGGATGCATATGTACTACGGCGCGATACATGCACAAGTGCATGTGGGGAAGAAGGCATACGTGTGACACAGGCGTTGTTTGAGACTTCGCTTGCTCGAGCACGTTCTCTGAAGCCTTGAGAGTCGTGTGTAGGGGCGACACTTTACACAGCTTATACTTGGAAACAGAAGGAATTTGCCGAAGCGTTAAGAGAGAAAGATCGCGACATTACCAGGGGACATACCCAGAAATCCTGGGCAAGCGCATTTTTTTCAACTGCAAGTTATTTGCGAACGCAGTTTTCTCGCATGTCGTAAGATTGCACCATAACGATCAGTATATGCGCAGACCGCTAGCTCCTCGGAACGCGTTTAGTTTTCTGGTATTCATTGTCAGAAACGCACCGTATTGGCTTCCTGTTGCAATACTGACTACTCGGTCCGAGCGCACGGCAAACTTCTAAAGCAAGATTTTGCTACGCATCGGAAGATCAGACCAGATCTCCATCAATATGGTTGCAACAGTATCTTACAATATTAGTTGTCTCACAATTAAAAGTGATTTCCAAAGAAATCGGGGCTTGAATACAATATAATTACCAGAATTGACTGGAGTGCATCTGGCAGGCTCTTATTGTTATTGGGTCTTATTGTTAGTTTTTTTCTTATTGTTAGTTTTTTTCTGCTTGTTGTATTAGCTTGTTTTTTGCCTTTTCATGTCATTTCCCGCTGCTCGTGTTCTGTTTGCATTTTGGTATTTTTGCTCAATTTGTGATCTGTTTCTGTAATCCACTCCTGCTTGGGCCTCGCGGCCTGCAGTCTGTCATAAATAAATAAAATAAATAAATAAATAAATAAATAAATAAATAAATAAATAAATAAATAAATAAATAAATAAATAAATAAATAAATAAATAAATAAATAAATAAATAAATAAATAGCAGCGTACCAATGCCGCGGTGGCTCAGTACATTTCGATGGAGGCGAAATGCTAAAGGCCCGTGTACAGTGAGATGCCAGTGCACGTTAAAAAACCCCAGGTGGTCGAAGTAATCTAAAATCCTTCACTACGGCGTCCCACATAGCATAAGTAGGGATGTTAAAACCCCTAAACTAAACCAAACCAAATCAACGTCCCTGAAAAGAGAAGTGAATGATAGTCGCACCCTGCCTATTCAGTTATGAGGCCAAGTCTTGAAGGCTAACGAAAACCATAGAAATCAATTAGAGGGCAGCGGATCCGGGTACGGAAAGGAAAATGACAGGGATAACTTCATGAGACGGAAAGAGAGCTGTGCGGACTAGAGAACAAACTGGGGCTATCTAATTATGCTCCGATGGAAATCGAGAGGCAGAAACGGACTTGGGGTGGACGTGTATACCGCAGAGAACAAACGAATGATGGTTTCTGTGGGCAACAAAGTGGATTCAAGGGGAATCAGGCTGTGACAGAGAAGTGGGAATATGAGGTTAGAGGATTATCTGGAATATTATGGCCGTGGCGGGTGGAGGGAAGGAGTAATTGGCGTACACTGACCTCCAACTACTCCTTTTGTCCTACGACAGGCATAACATGGCTCACGATGAAGGCGATTCGCAATATAGATGCTTAGAGTTCTTAGTTGCAGGAAAGCTGGTGAGTCTTGGGATCGAATGACCGGCCGATAAGGAAATCACTCTACCAAACGATCTTATGCGCGTGATTAACTGATTACACGGCGGGGCCAAATCTATTCTACACAAAGAAAGTGTAATACAGCTACTCCGATGTGTTTATCTAGTCTCCTGTTGAATATTTACGAGCTTTTATCGTAATCTCATCCCCTTATGTGCCCCCCCCCCCCCCCCTTACCTCTCCTGGTTAGATACTGATGGTTTGTCTGTCAGTTTGCTTACACTTAAGTGGAAGCTATGCTTAGCGAAAGCAAATAACGGACCAATTTGCTGCTCGCCCTTTGAAACGCTGCATGACTGAGCCACACTTTTGCTAACGTAGGCAGAGCTACCATGATTTGCAGAAGCGGATGGACAGGACCACCGATGAGCCGCATGTTCTGCACGAGACGCTTTGAGCATTCGCCCCTCAACTGTTCGCGTCAGTTACGGCTTTCGCTTTACTGCGAATACATTTTTAGGCATTTATTGATTAGCAGCCGTGCTTTATTAATAATTCTTTACGGAGTCCATTTTTTGCCTTATTTGCCAGTGGTTAGCTGCGCATTAAAATCAGAGCCAGCGAATGAGGGTGATGGCTCACTATCAGCCCGGACGTCTTAATTAGGATGAAACCTAACTGAGCAGTGACGACGGGGTGAAATATACTAGGGAGTAGAGAGGCATACAGTCTCCAGTCCAACAGTCTCCAGTCCAACACCTATGCATGTTTTTCTTTGTCTATTTCGCTGCTAATTTGGGCTCTTCGTTAGCGCTTGAAAGCAATTACCCACACAAACCACACAATGGGCGCATGCCTTGAGTCCCAAAGTACCGTGCATTCCGGGACAGTGACTCATGCCGTACATGGAAAGGTTTGCCATTGACTTGGATCAGTCAGAATCCGGAATTCCTGTTCGCGCACCGCTAGACGCGAAAGGTCCTTTGCTTCGCCCTCGTTTGCGGAGTCCGCGACCTGGCAGGAAGCAGCCACGTCATGAAGGGTATCAAAGCGAGCCGGCGGCGCTTCCAGATGCGCGCGCGGATGGAGCTGAATCCGCGCGCTTCCCGAATCCGGCTTCGGATAGGCCGAGTGCGTTGCTCCCGCTCCGCCACCGGCGCGCGCGCCCAAACGGTGCCGCATTCCATTGCCGCTGACTCTCTCGTGCACCGTCGCGAGCAGCCGCGGCAGCGATTTATCTAGCCAGAAATCTCCCGACGGAGAAGGGTAACTGTTCACTCTTCGGCCCAGACCATAAGCGAAGGTGTCTGTTTGCAATGCAGCTTCAGTGAACGCGACTCTGATTACACACTTAACACGGACAGCTTCTGCCTGAAGGACGCCGTGTGAGGTGAAGCTTAGGACAATTTCTAGGGCTGGTTGGCGGTCATGTGAAGCAAGACAAAAATGAAGCCAACGACAGGTGCTGACAGGTTGACGGCGCGTGTCGTCGCAACCCCATTTGCCCTCACGTTGTTCAATGTAGAGCTTCACAAAGCGAGAAAGCCGACGACGCTGTCTTGAGACTCTTCGTAAGAACACTTTCCTTCTCCTTAGTAACCTCTATGATTCTCAGCTAAGACAGTTGTCACGATACTCCGCCCCAATTGCTTTTCGGCAGCCGCGCACTGGGACAAGAGTAGCACCGTATACTTCAACGCCTCAGCGCGCTAACTGCGGCATGCTTCCTTCCTATGTATTGTAGCGCACCACACTCCGTACGCTTCGATGGCGTCTCTGCAGGTAAAAAAAAAAGGAAGCGTGCATGCGAGAACCAGTCACGTGGGCGCGACGTTCGGCTTCGGTAGCCGCGCATTTGTATCGGGGCCGATGAGTCAGCGGAGGAGTCGGCGAAAGCCGCCCTGGTGACTCGGTCCACGCCTTTTGTGTCCCGATTCGGCTCAAGCGCATTATATCACGCCCGGACGCTCCTCCACGGAGCGAGTCTGTAGACTGGCCGCCGGAGCAGCCCGTCCACTCGCTCGGCGCGAGCGTTTTTTTTATAAGCAGGCATGGAGCGCCGTACAGGCATGAGTTGGCGGGCCCACCGGATGCAGGTGGCCG
This sequence comes from Amblyomma americanum, assembly GCF_052857255.1. Lineage (NCBI taxonomy): Eukaryota > Metazoa > Arthropoda > Arachnida > Ixodida > Ixodidae > Amblyomma > Amblyomma americanum. The sequence goes on from NC_135500.1 coordinate 197,274,935, forward strand.
GTGCGAAGAGTGCGCGGCGCGCCCACGTCGGCCCCGACACAATGCGGCGTAAGAGACAGCCCTATAAAGAAGAGCATCAAAGCAGACAGTCTTGCCTCGCGCGTATCCACTTATGTGTGTGCAAAGCCTTCAGCGAAGACCTCGCTCGCGCGCAAGACGCCTCTGCACCCGGAGGACGTCGCTAAAGCGTCTGGAGCGAGACTCACGAGACTTCGCTTACTTCATAGAGTCGCGTGACTTCCCGGCAGACGCTAGTCTTGATAGAAACTTGACGAGAGACATCGATCATAGCCTGGCCCGCAGGGAACATTGATTATACAGGAAAAAAATCTCATAATCTCGCCGTGTACTCTTATGGGCGAGTTTTCATTGAACGACACACACTCAGGCTTCACGGACAAGATTGGGTTGTGGACTGTGATTAAATTTCGCCTTTGACATTCGTGGCGCCTTCAAATGAATGCAACAAAGCATCTTTCTTTCAGGGAGCTCTCTGATGAGTTGTGCACTACTGTTTGCGGATAATTTCGGGGCCCCTTTCGGAAAGTTGGGCCGATCAAACAACAAAGCAGAGCAAGTGAGCCAGCCGGTTGTAATCAAGAATCCAAATGGAGCCGCACAGTTTGAGCGTGTGCAACTTCAATGTCCACCGTGTTCCCTTTCGGGGCCACCTAAGTCGTCATTTTTAATCAGTCTTGCTAAGAAAATAAGTAACCATTACAATTACTTCATCTAAAATGTAACTGATTTCAGAGGTCTACAGCACCCAAAAGGTAACATGCAATTACAAACGAGTAATCGACTACTATTGTACTTTATTTTCCTTCCCACGTTTATTAGCATATGACAAATAAATAATCTCTATATAGAATGACCCGACGCTGCTTCTTTGATGTGCTGTCTGTGGAAATTCATACGCCGCATGTTAATTTTCACCAGGAGTTGTTTTCCAAGTTTTCGTTGGCATTTTTTTTTCTGCGTTTCCTTGTGAAAACATCAGCAGCGACATTGAAGACTCTCGGTGTACGCACTGGAGAGAAGGGCGGAGTTGTAGCGTAGGAAGACTTTGTGCACCAGCTTTTAGTCAAAATCGCAAATGCTTCTTGGCATCTCACTTTTTTCATGTTATTATGCCTGTCTCGTTATAGCTCATTCTTATAGAACGCATGTTATGCGTACAATGTCGTCTTCAGATGTGAAGTTCGTGTGATTTCTACTTAATTCACGCATGCAGACTCAAATAAATATTTCATACTGCGAAGATGCTTCTGCAAACGCCGTCAAAGTATGTCCCTTATTTTCATTAAATAAATTAAACGTTAAACTGTGGTCTTTGAAATAGTTCTTGCGTGTTACACATGCTTACAGCGGTTAAGTTTGATTACATCGAGTAAGCCCTATTGCCCCTCTGCTTTACTCTTGCGTTTGTTGTTCTTTAATTCGGCTGTATGTTTTGAACTATTCACATAACAATTAAAAGAATACCCTTGCTTCGTGTCATCAAAGAAGCCCATTCTCGCCATAAAGATCACGTCCAATTCTTTGGTTCTCACGTATAGAAAATTTTCTTGAATTCAAGAGTTCTTGAAATTTCAGGCTTCAGAAAGAGAACATGGCGAAGGCGGTGGCGATGGGTTCGAAAACACTCATATGAAACAGAGCACCCAAGCAACCTATATGAAACCAAGCCGCCGTCGTCAATGCGTGACCATCAGCGCGTGTGGCTCGGATTGCCCTCAAGCCTTTCTCTTTTTCTTTGCTTGACTGCTCCCCTCCGCAGACAGCCTTCTTCACTACAGGACGGACAAGAAAATGAGATTGGCTCTCGACTTGCTGGAAGGAAAAAAAAGACAAGAAAAGGCAAACTCGGCTCGGTTTATGGCGTCCTCTGCACTAAATAGCGAAAAAAAGCACAAGGCGACATTATTCGTCTCACACTGATCACTTCTCTCAGCAGGCTGTTGCCATGCCAATAAAAGAAAAACAAATAAGCGCCCCAAAAAAGAAATGCTGTCGCGTGTGGAGCGACTTGGTCGGGGCGAGCCAGCAGCGAAGCTGCCAAGGTGGGTTCGGGGAGCGCTCCTCTCCAGAGCTAATGCGCAGCACTCTACGCTGTCTCACAATTCTGTGGCATTGAACCGAAACACACACACAGGCTGGCGCCAAAAAATGAAGGATAGAGCTTCCAAAGCCGTTCTCGCGCCACCCTGTAACGTTAAGGCACAATCAGTAGAGGTTACGATCAGTATGGATACGATCGGTTTCGCGTCGCCTGAAAAAAGGCCATGCAATGAACCTTTCCTTGTGTGTCTGTAGATTGATATATCCAATAGAAGTGACAGTGAACAATAGAAGAGCCTACTGGACAGCTGTGCTCACGTATTTTGTTCGACCTACTTTCAAAATGAATAGCAGTGGAGAGCTTTAATCGGACGACTTGTGATCAGCTTTCACGTCGATTCCGGATAATGTCAGGCTGTCATACACTACGGCCAGTGTGACGGGATCGAGCCTGTCACGGGCTTTCTCACGGGCGTGATGCTTGCAGCATGTGAACAGCTGGCGCCTCCTGTAGAGCTTTCATTTATGCGCCAAAAAAATGCATGTCACACTTTAATGACACTTTGTGTGTCTCACACTTAGTAGGGCTGAACCGTCATCGTTGCCTGATCGAGATCATTCACTGAACTTCTCACTCCTACAGGAACGGATTGAATTTACAGTCGAGTATGGGATCATACCCAGCAATTCTGGACAAAATCATTTTTGAGCGGGAAACCGTTTGTGAACGTGATTTTTTTTCATATAATGTAAGATTTCACTATGACAATCATTATATCCGCAGATCACCCGACGGCAGTCTTGTATTTTTTTTTGTATTCACGTGTTTGCTATCGTCAAAAGCTTTCCCCAATGGTTTTCTATGGCAGTCTTTCGATGCGATCGCTGGAAACAGTTAAAAAAAATATTTTGCTGCATATCAGAATAATAGACCATTACCTTCAATATTTACATAACAGTGCCTTACAATTTTCCAGTTTTCAAATTTTTTGCCCGAGAAAGCTGGACATGGTCGATGTGGGTGCTTGGGTGCAGCCTACATTTCACCTGAGAGAGAAAACGAACGTAGTTGCATCCATTCCGGCGCTCCCAAGTTTCCACCACTCATCGACCAGCATGCTGCTGCCTATGATGCTGTATCAAGAGCGACCAAATGTTTCCGAATTTGAATCCATGCAGGGACTAAATGAAGGCGAGTGTATACAGTCTGGGGTTTATGAGGACAGACGCAAAATGGGTTTGGGTCTTGCGGCAGCATCCGTTGTGCAAAGTGTCTTCGTGGTTGTGAAGCTCGAAGACCTCGTTAAAAACAGATCACACAGGACGTGGACACAGCACAGGAACACTGCGAGACACAAACACTTGAGCGCACTTGTGGCGCTGACCCCCCCCCCCCCCCCCAAAAAAAAAAAAAACGTACATGCAGAAAATTTTTTATCTTTATCGCTGGACTTCCTGTCTGTTCTTTCATCGCTAAGCGTCATTTGAGGCCCGTGATATGTTTTTTTCAAGAGCATTAACCCCCTTGTCGCGCAGCGTGCGTGGTTCGCTTCGGAGAGATTGCTGTAAGAGGTACCCTCACCGGAGTAGATGGCGTCATCGTCGGTGCCATGATACGCTGTGAGTGAAAGCCCCAAGCTCAGCTGGTGACTAAAAGTTATGTTGCTCAGGCGGATTTCAGCCACAGGGAATGTGTGTATCGGAAAGCATGAGCGCTCAGAAGCATGCCACTTACTGTCACGTGTTTCAGGCTTGCTTGTAAGGTGCGTACTCGAGGGGCAACGCAGAGCATAGGCATAGCGTAGTATAGCTGTTCCTATTAGCCCCCCCCCCCCCCCCCCTCTCGCCCGACCTCGAGAAGGACGAAACGTCTGAGTCCTTTTAACGTGCCGCACAAATGTGAGGGGCAGAGGCATGTACCAGTCACAGTAACGAAAAAAGACGTCCTTGGCTGTAGCTCCGCCATGAAACGAGTAAGTTTACCACGTATTACAAAAAGGCGTGCGTGGCAGTTTTCAAAAAATGGGTTTGTCGCAGTACGGTCCGTTCGCATCGCGTGTTTTTAAGTCTCGATGAAAACTGCACTTTCGGGCCCGCTGCTGCATGAATGGATGCCCGTGTCCAGTGAGTAAGAAACTTTGCGGATCCGCGCAACCGCCATGCTCTTACAGCGCAGCTGTTGCTGGTTCGTCTGTGGGCCGAGTGGCGTCAGTCGTGGAGGCGTAAACAGATAACCCGACTGGAGAGAAGGACGAAGCTGTTCGCGCCTCGCGCCGAGCAGTGTGTTCGGTTGTTGAGAAGAGAGAGACGAGAACGTTCGCACTACCATGCGCCTCACCCCGCCTCCACGCGCCTCTTCTGGACCCTGCGATCGCTGTGAAAACGCGCGCAACCGCCTGACATCCGCGTGCGAGTTAAATAGCTCTAAGAACAGTTGCGACACTCGGTAACGCGTACTTAAAGCGCAACTGATTTACTTCAAGCATAAAATAAAACGAAAGTGTCTGTGCCGCCAAGATACCACAGTGGAAGCCGCTCGGGCAGAATTTGCACAGCGCCGGTGCCGCCAAGATTCCGATGTTAGAGCCATCGAGAATGACGTGCCGCCAATGATTTCAGTTCACACTCCCTGTTTTTTTTTTTTTGAAGGCACCCTCACATTTTTTTTTTACACACGGCGGGAAATTTTAGTCATCTTTGTCATGGGTGTTGGAGTCATAAACGCTGCTATTCCTGCGCGATACATCAATTATACAAATAAAAAATTAAATGTCTTCTGCTTCTCCTCTGCCTTCAACCCTTCTACCCCTCCTCCCTAATTACAATTCCTAAGGAAACCCTGCATGCATCGCTGGCGTCAATAGTGAGGACATATCAAAACAATTAATATACATAAATTTCAACGCAATTAACTGCGCTGTAATAACGCATTACCGAGTATCGTAATAATCCAGTGAGTTTCTTTTTTAATGCACGTCTTCGAAAACAAAAATACGTTCAGACATTTCAGAAAACCTCGGACCATTTTGCTGGAATTCCAGATGAAAGCATAAAATAATTTTAAGTTGCACATTAATCTAAGGACACGTGCGTCAACACTAGGAACTACACGTATATCTGTTCACAATGTTTATCTATGTTCACATAATCGCAGACCAGACACGCCGAAGAGGTCCGTGACGTCAGTTTTCATTATGACCGGCTGGCGTAGGTGCGCTGGACCCTCGAGTTTGACGTTGACAATAATAGAACCTGCACACCTAGGAAAACCCTCGAAAACCCTCGTCAGTTCGCCCTCCCTTACAAAAACATTCACTCACTTTCTCGACATTTGCATGAAAAGTCAGATCTTATTGACATTCAAAGTAAAGTTGTGACGCGTTTTAGAAACTGCGCGGCTTATATCACACTTGTGGATCGCCATGTATAGTCCAGGCGGCAAAGCTTGCCCCGCACAAGGGATCTGACCAAAATTCCTATTCTGATTAAATGTTACGAAATATATTTTCGTACTTTTTTCCCTCGTGAAACAAGAACAAAAGAAAAACGATCAAGGAGGTAATGGGCTGTGTTGCGTAAGTAGTGTTACGAACGTCAGCTGTACGCATATAGAAGGTGTATATTGCTTTGGTGAGGTCTGAAAAACTTGGCGTATTGGTTGTTAGAAGGCTGTCGGTCTTCTTCTGCGCTTGCTATTAGGTGCGCCAAGAGGCTGCAACAGCACTAGACGAAGGCACTCGTACAGCCTTCCAGAGTTCTGCCGCACGGTCCTCTGATCTCTTGCGAAACAGGGCAAGTACAAAATAAATGAAAAGAGAAGCGTACAACGCGAAGAAAGCGAAATTTACGTAATTTATTTACGACCGCACTTGCCCTTACGCGCTATGTTGGTGTTATATATACAGACGCCCCCACGTGCCTTGAACAAACAGCGCCTGCGCAAGCGAGCAATTAACGAGGAGAGAGCCATAAAGCCGGCCCCGAAAAGACGCGGTGTCAGGCATCAGCTAAGCGACGCCTCCGAGTTGGACAACGATAAGGGCTCTCGGTGGGAATAGGGGGGGAAAGGGGGGGGGGGGGGGGGGGGGCGTGCAGACATCGTTTCGCCGCAAGCAGGCTCCGACAGGACGGGTTGCGCCATTACCCGTTATACGGCGCACAGCGTTTCCGCGAATTTCGTCACATGTCTAACGGCGAGGGGCGAGCATCGAGCGCGTCGCGACGCGTGACTCACCACCTGAACTTCACCTGAGCATAACGGTGCAGCGCTGTCAGTGGTGAAGTCCTGCAGTGCTGTTCGCGCCTGTGGTACTGCAGCTAAGCATTCGATCAGTCACATATCTTGACCAGTAGGAGCCGGCTCCCACAGTGTTACAGTATGTGCCGCTGCACAGTTTGTGCGAACCATAGTTACGTGCAGTAGCTTCCGTTCTATACACTGGTACTTAAGCTGATATCGTGCTAACGCACTTTGACTCCTGTCCGAATTGAATAAGGTACCTCTTAAAAAAACGGGGTTTGCATCTCAGCCATATAATGGAATCCTCACGCCCCCCCCCCCCCCCCCCCCCCCCCCCCCCCCCCCCAGACCAAAAGGTCTCGCAAGGTGAGGACAAAAATTCTCTTAACCTCACGCAGTTCTGGGGATTAACGGGTGTCATAAGTGATCCACTACTGGTTTAAGAAATAAACCTCGTTGGTTGGTTAGTTGCTTTTGGCCAAGACAGTACCTGAGTAACACTAGCCCGAGTTGTATCCAAAGATAAGCCGAGCCCCTCCTCACCCCCACCTCACCTTAGTTGCACGAAAGACGGGGGAAGGATGGAGTACCAACCAAGCTGACTGGCTGTTAAAAATTTTTAGTTGTGGGCTTTAACGTCCCAAAGCAACACATGGGCTATGAGGGACGCCGCTGTGAAGGGCATCGGGCACTCTAGACCCGGCCCCTTGTTTCATCTCACAGGGAGGGCAGAAAGGTCCATTTTGACTCGTGTAAAGAGGCATCTCTACATCTTCGTCGAACCATCATGTTTCAGGCACACCGGTCATGGAAATGGCTGCCAAGTACGTTTACGACGAGGCACATTTGCACGACCTGGGCCGAGCAGCATAGCATACAGGTATACACGTCTGCTCAAGGCTTTCTTCTAGAAAGTGGCGCATTGAAATGCGCCACTTACGAGGATGCAAAATTTCCGGAAAATTTGAGTGGCTCGAAAAAAAGAACTTTTTAAAGTTTTTTTCAAGAAAAATTTGAAATTTTAGAAGAAATGAAAAACACAACAAAAACAGATTTTTTTATTTGCTTAAATGCAGAAGCATCAATCAGAAGCTCAGTAGCTCAGACAAAATATGCAGGTAAAAAATGTCATATTTGGGGAACGAACTTGTTCTATTACGCCGAGAAAGTGAGCATGAAAACCTACCAATAAGGCCGTCAGCCTGTTGTGAAGCTTCATATGGATGTTTCCGAAACGTGACCAGTTTCGTTCGCAGCTGGCGGATGATAGCTGTATGTGCCCCAGTCTGCATGCCAGAAGCGTGAGCAGCTGTTTGCCGCTCCACCTTGTTTTGCTAGCACTTGCTTTTCCTGGAACAATGCAGCAACTATGTGGGTACGCTTCGCGTACTTTAAAACATGTCTTGTCTTCTGTTGGACAACCTATAATGTCTTTGGCTTCATCAGACCATTCAAAAGGAGCCGCACGTCCAATGCACACGATATTTTAAAATCTGCTTGTAACAACATCACAGCTTGCCTGCATGTTCCTGGCGTTGTCCGTGACCAGCGCCATCACTTCCCAGCGATTCAATCACTTTGCAGATCTCGCTAACATACGCGGCAGTGTAACAATTCTTGCCTGTTTCGATTGATGAGTAGAAGAACGGTTTTGGCGCAGTCACGACAAAGTTCACTACTGTCTTGACACGAATGTCAAAAGTGTCAGTCACAAAGCATTTCTCAAAGTCTCCTTCACGTGATGCTTCACTCTCGTGTACTCCGAGTCTAGCAAAGCTCCACTACGAAGGTGTCGACAAGGCAGAGAATACGACGGGCGAAGCATCTTATAAGCTGCTTTCCAATGTTTATTATCACTTACAGGAAGAGGCAAGTTAATCAGATCACTCGAGTCAAGGCAGCATCAATTTGGTATTGCGGCTCTGGTGTCATGCGGTCTACAAAAGGTTTAACACTTGCTTTTTTTTTTTTTACAATGCCTGCTGCTCTTTGTCTTTGCGAAGTTCCTAGTCACTCGTCCTGCTTGATGACTTCGCTGATAGACAATTCGGATACTTGACGTTTGTTTCTTTGACGCAAATGTAAATTTCATTGATGTCCAGCAGAAACTACTTACATGACAACAGATGTCTTGTCAAACGTGCGGCATTGGGAAAGCCATGCTCAATGTTGCAGCATTTGCATACTGCTCACTTTTCTTTACCAACGGCCGTTTCGCACACAGAAAAGTGCTTCCAGGCGTTGGGCCGTGGGCGAACCATTGTCACAATTTAAGACCGCTTACCACGCTTAGCAACTCGGATGCGCTGTGACTTGTGAGCACTATGTTTGTTCTGACAGCGTACAGGTGGTAGGACCTCGCAACGGTATCAGTTAAAGGTTTCGCCTGGTTTCGACTACAGTTCATTAAATGGCAGCGCGAGACCATCTCCCTCTGCGTTAATGTGCAGCCTTACCGTAGGAAGCCTATACAGTAACTAATATCGCTCGCCAAGAAGGCTTCCATTCGGAGAAAGCCGCTTACGTATGCAGAAACTTTTATCGTTTGGTGCCGTGTGCGTCACGCGGCAGCGTGTGCAGCCATTTTGTTGCACTCAAGTCCAGAGTTCAAATAACAAACTTGTGTTGTTACGTTCAGCCGAGCGCATCCGTGAGAGGGCGCCTTCAACCCGCATCCTCGAAGCTCGAACGTCTAAAAAACGCTGACACAGGTGACGATGATTTCTCTCCAACCGTTCATCGATGTACGCTGTAGGTGTTTAAAAAAAATGAAGCAATACTGTAAGCAAAAACTCATAAGACTTTAATATCTCATTCAGAAATTTTTGACGTTTTTTTTTCGTTTTTCTCTCCACTGAAAATAAAATATAAAGGTTTTTCTTTTTTTCAAAATTTACTTGTTTTTTTGTAGCCTTCGCATCTCTACTTCTGCCACATGTTGGGAACTTGGGACGCTCCTGTGCTCGCTCTGAATCGCCTAAATGCAGTGACTGGATTACGAAATGCCCCACAGTGTTCACTGTTTCCCAGCTACGGCAAGCGCAGCTTCTAATGGATGAAAGCTAGGCAGCTAAGTTGGGACGGAAACGCTCGTCACAAAACGGAGCTATTTCCTGTCTCCTGTTTCTGTCCCTGTCTCTTTTCACCTGACACCTGTCCCTGTCTTGCACCTGCCCTTTCGTTGTTCTGCCCCTGTCCTGTCCCTGTCTTTCTTTCTCGTTTTTATTTCTCCGTTTTCACTCAATTGTGATCGAGCCTTCGATATACGGTACCCTCAAAACAGCCAACTGAATTCTCGCCGGAATTCCGCTTGCTGACGACTGCGCAGACTTTCGAGGCGTGCAGCATTCCCTTCGCAGATTTCAGGTGCGGCAGAAACAGGCCACTCTTTGTAGAACCAAGCGGTTGTCCGTTGGCGGTCTACCCGCACGCTTCCTGTTTTTTCGCGCCGCCATTGGCCCTAACCTCACATCGCACCCTGGCCATTACGCAACAGCGGCAGTCAGGTTTTCCTTAGCACTTTTGTAGCTCAACGAAAATGCTGCCGCAGCTTTCGCAGCACTGAACACAACTGCTGACGCGGAGCATTGCATGCGAGGCGTCGGCTTGGGGTATATAGACGGGGTGCGGGTTAGGTTTGCACACCGAGGCCCGTCGGCATTGACGTCAGAGTGGAGGTAGTTGTTGCTGGGTTGTGCATGCGTGCAGGCTCAGGCGCTGCTCAGCTGCGGGGCTCGCTGTGCCTGGTAATCCCGCTACTGCAATTAAATACTGCGCGGGGAAAGCTATTTGCGCCCGTCGGAAGGAGAGAACTTAGTGACGTGATCCAAAGCTTGGAGGCCAGGGGGCGAGGAGGGAAAGACACGCGTCCAAACACGCGGACAATTGGATGCGTGTCTGATTGCGTCGTAATTAGACACGTGCGCCTCGTTTGAGCCCGAGAGCGTGACGTCGCTTCTGACTGACAATGCGCAATGAGCGTTAATGGGGGAAAGCAGGGCGCTATGAGCCAGCATGTCTATGATATACAACTATGCGGTGGCGGCGGCGGAAAAGTGTTGGATGCAGGGTTGACATGACCCCTGCCCCCATCGAACGGCATACGTCGTGATCTATTCGTAGCGTACTAAACGCTGTGAAATATAGGCATGAGGTAGAGGGGCCACATTATGTGCTAATAAACGACCTTTATCCCGTTAACCTTGCGTCTCTATACTTCCGCGGCTTGCCCGAGGCGCGTAGGTCATCGTATATAGAAACTACAGGCCCGGGAGAGGGCCACAGCCCATCCAACGCCACACAGACGACGAAGACCATCAAGCCTTGCCTGCACCGCCGTTACCTTGTTCCACGTGCAATACAGGCGCCATGCCGGTGATTTACCACCTTCTGCGGGACTGAGTTGGGCTGCAGCAAGTCTGCACCCAACACTTCTCCCCTGACGTTCGCATCTTATTGGACTGGATACTAACTCGGAGCTCGATCCGCCCGCGCCAGGGACACGCTTCTATTCTTGCGGGATTGTTCGCGCGCTATCGGCGCTGACCACCTAATGTGATCTTTATTTCTATGCACCCTCTCCCAATAACTTCGTTCCAATAAGTTCGTTGCATCCGAGCTCCAGACACATTTCGTTCTATACCAGGTGGCATACTTATGTTTGTTACATCCGAAGTAAAACACAGAAGTTTCGTTGTATCCGAGGTGGAATACTAAGGTTCTTTGTATCCGAGGTTAACACGCGAAAAGTCGTTCTTCACCTCGGAAACAACGACCTTTCATGTTCCTTATAACTAAAGTTCCTTATATCCGAGGTAATATACTAAGCTCGTTTGTAGCCCGGAGGGCAGGTTGCGACCTGCCAATGGCTACTTAAGGACGGCGGTCGACATTTCCGCGTGCGCAGACGCTTCTAACTAACGTGAACGCATTTAAAGGTATTCAATCAATCAGTCAAGAAGGAATGGTGATGATGCTTGTCGATGTGACAGTGCTGCTCTGGTGGCGATGACGATTACAAGCGAACGTCGTGAATATTAATTGGTACATTTAGTACAGTAAATTCGTTGCAGCGTAACCATTTTTACCATTGGTCAAGCTGGAGGATGAGTCATGATGCAGCTTAATCCACATTTAGGCTAACCAGGTTAGAGCTCAGCAATGAATAATGACTCCGCGTAAAAGGCTATAATTTCCTCCGATATCCACATACTAATATTAATTATAGCATTGCGCCACTGGTCACGGCAGAAGAAGAAACTTTATTTTTGCAGAAAGGATTTGTAAATATAGTCCTCTAGGCCATCGTCTAGCAGTTATGAGATCACTTTCTTAAAGATTGAGTTTGATATGATGTACTAAGGTCTGCAGGCTGGTTGTTATTACGCACACACGTACGGACACACACAAAAATTTGAGGCTGCCAAGGTTCCAGTCAAGACGGCGCATTTGTGATGGCGCGTGTATGCAAAAGCAAGGACGAAACTTGCCGCAGCCAAGGTCAGCCGTTTTTTGGCACAAGACGCCGGGAAAGCGCGGTCGCTTCCGTGGCCCGGACGCCGCTTTGGCTGGTGTGCTGTATAGGGTTCTGTGGCCCTGTAAATCACTCCCACGTTGAGTGAAAAAGGTCGCGACAGGCTGTCAAGCACGAAAGTCTGTTAAAAAAAATACTAAAGCCACAAATTTATTGTTTTCTCTTCATTTTCAAGGTGAGACAAGAGCAGTATGCTAGGCAATGGGTGAACGGCAGAGCACAACGCGTTTGGAAACTGGCGACTGTTAGCCAATAGGCTTAGGAGAGATATGTCAACCCGATACCTTCATTTGAAAACAGTTAAAGGTGTTATCGGGAAAACGGAAATTTTTGTGACTTACGCATCGCGAGCTCGAAGTACACAGCTTAGGACTCGCCGGATGTGCACTCGCGGGAGAAATACAGTCCGAACTTGTGGTTAGCAGGATACACTACACACTTCGAGCGGAAACAGGCGGGATTTTTCGAACATGTCTTCAGGAAAATTACCGCCAGACTACGTTCTTTATGCAGTTGCTGAGCACATTCTATTTTAGGAGACACGAGGGTATTCTGGCTTCATTGCTTTCACATGTTACTGTTACACTTTTAGTTAAACTTGATTTTAAAATTTTCCTGTCTTTTAATTATTTTTAGTCGCAATGGTTGGACTTTTTCCTCCGGAATGCACGCAAATGTTTTTTTAACTGCCTTGAACCGGTTACTATTCATGTATTACAAATAGCTACTTTACTGGTAATCTTAGACTACATCTTTGTTTTGTTTCTACTGCCTACTTGTGATTTTATATTACGGTTTATGGGAGGTTTAACGTCCCAAAGCAACTCAGGATGCTTGAGGGACGCCGTATGTGAAGGGCTCCGAAAATTTTGACCACCTGGGGTTTTTTAACGTGCACTGACATCGCGCAGTACACGGGCCTCTAGAATTTCGCCTCCATCGAAATGCGACCGGCGCCCGCGTCTTTCGGGTCAGCAGCCGAGCGCCATAACCACTGAGCCACCGCAGCGGCTGATTTTATATTACGTTTGTTCTGATGCCTTCTAGCATGCGGGTGTATGGTTTATGAGGCCGGTGACTTGGACAATCCTGAGTGAATCAGTTGTAATGACAGCATATATAGTGTTTGATGGGAGGAAACTATAATTGTTTTCATATCTGGTGATTTTGCATTGCTTGTGTGGCTGGAATGTACGCATAAAGACGAGGAGATGCGGAAATATAGTTCTGATATACGTCACCATCAGCATATTGCCCGTGTGTACGGCTGCTGTATTCTTGCTGTCATCGCGCTGTACGCTGCCTGACTTTGAAGCAACAAGCACGAACCAAGGTGTTCTTATTATGCTTCACATTTTGCATATTTCGTACTACGTCACGCAAATAAATGTACAGACGTTACAAAAAACTTCCGGGCCTTCTTAATCACATTCTTAGAAAATAAAATGCGGAAGCGTTTAGCTTGCCTGCTATGGTGTATGCAATGAGCGTCGAACGTTCTTGCGATTTTCTCTCCAAAACTCGGTTGAAGTTGGTTCTATATTGCGCTTATATGAAATGCATGCACCTAGAAAGTTGCATTATCAAATTGGATTCTACTAATCAGACCTACTAATCCCAACCCCCATTTTCTGGGGTGGGCTTACATCCATTTTTTTTCTTTGGGGGGGGTCCCTTGAAATATTGAGAGGTGGGCAAACTTTCAATGTTTAGATTCCTCAGATTTTCAAATTTAGAGGTGCTCTATGATTGGTTTACTGGTGGTCACGCGGTGTCGATGACTTCACGACACTCTCAATCGCATTCATATATCGCAGGGAGTCCTCATACCACTTACATACCACTACTGGCGCAAGGGTGCAGACGTTAAGAGCTGCGCCACTGCCCCGGCAGTGACGCAGGTAGTGGTGGTGGAAAACATTTATGGGCAGATACACTTACAGAAGGTTAAGCATAAGCAGACCCAGAGGTGGCCAGCCATTACAATTGTAGTACAAGTTGTAGTAGTAGTAAGTGTTTATTGATATTAATATAATAAAAAGGAAGTTAAAAGATTTTTTCTCATCCCGGCATCTGCCATCACTGTATCGGCGGCACTTGAGCTGGGGCAGCGGAAATAAAGGATAGAAGGCAGTATGAAGAAGAGAAATGAAAGAGGTGAGGGGGCAGCAAGAAAGGACATAGGGAGAGGTCATATATACACTATTTACAAAGAGTCAAAAGTAGTGGAGCTCCCTAGTTCGGGACCCCAGTGGCGTCGGCCGCCGCCCGGGCTCGCCCTGCAGGTCAGAGGAGCCGAACAGGGTCGCCTCCCAGTCCCCCTGGGGTGGGTCGGGGTGAAGGGGGATAGCAGGGTTGGAGGGGCAGGCCCACACCATGTGGTAGATGTCCGAAGACTTCTGCGCACAGCGCGAACAGCTGCCCGAAAAAGAAGGGTCGAAGTGTTTGAGAGCTGCCGGGCACAGCAAAGTATTAGTGTACAGGCGGAGCAGAAGCCGCTCCTCCGCCTTTGAGGGACCTTTACATGGGTGGGAATAAAGGTCGTGGCTAGATTGATAAAGTAGAACAATCTCATTGAAGGAGTAAGCTGGAGTGAATTCGAGTTCCTGATCGTCGGGGTCGGAGAGGAATGCCCGGTGAGAGAGCGCGCTGGCGCAGGCGTCAGCTTCCTCATTTCCCTCAAGATAGCCGTTTAAAACTTCTGAGACCGCAGTTACTATTCTTAAATTCCCGTAAGGCTCATGTGCAGCGTCACGGTGGGCGAGTGGCAACTGCGTTGAATTTGGCAATGGTGGGAAATTTGCTCACAGTCCAGTGGGCAGGATTGCCGCGGCGGGAAGATTGTGATGACGTCACAAGGTCACGCGACCTTTCTCAATTAACCAGGGCGTTTCTTGACACTGCAGATAAGATGATGAGTGGACAATTTTTTTGGGCAGCTCCTTTTCCGCATCTTTTGCTTGCCTTTGTGGCTTTCTCGTTATCAAGCATTACGGTGGCCCAAATAAAATGTAGGCAGCTTGCCAAAGCTGAACATACGCCATTCTGTTATCTTCACATGGAGGGAGAGGCAAGCAGACGCGACGTCCGTACTATCAGCTTATCGGATTAGGTTACAGACAGAGCGTCTGCGGTAAAGATTATACGATAAGACAAACTTAGGTGGAAGTGCCCCTCTAAACATGCTGCCCTTAATATTAGAGATAACGGTATGAAAATTGGGCAACTCGTAGAGCATGAATTCACCTTAAAACGTGGTTGCAGTTATATGACAGGACTTGTATGATTTTCATAAATACCGCCTCATTCATGCAAGCTGTTAGCGCAGTATCAAGCAGGGGAGGCAATTATAAACTACTACATAACACGGTGTTTAGTTGAACAAAATAATTTTGCCTTCATTGCAGCAGTTACGAGAAAAATTCTTTAATATGTAATTTATGTTGCTAAAGCAAACTTTCCCACCATGTGCGTAACCAACAGTGTCACAAATGTTCATCATAACATATGGATTGCACTCGGCGTGTGTTTTCGCCAGCGCAAGCAAAATATCGTTTAGATTGATTTGCTTTAAGTGAAAATTTTTCACTGCATTAATAACAAATAAATTTGCATAAACGACAAACAACATACGCCTCGGAAAGTCCCGGAAAAGTGCTCCGAAGCGGTAACCAATACGAGGAACATGACATCTGACATGCTATTCCAACGCACACATCACACAGATTATGGTTCCTCGCGTGGTTTTACAGGTTATGATTACTTCTGTCTGCGGCAAGCTTGTATTGTTACCGGGTTCCGGAAAAAAAAATGTCGCTGAAAAAGAAAAAAGGCCGCGGAGGAAACGGCCTGGTAAATGTCGCACGAAGCAGTCTCTATATAAGAGAGTTACAGAGACCGCAAAATAACTGCTGGCGGTTTAGCATTACTAAGCACGAAATATTGCACGAAAGAACTTTTTTTTTTTTTTTTGCACGTGGACACCATCGCCACGCACCTGAAAGCGCGATTGAGGGTTTCACTGGCCCAGGGTGCCAGTTACGCGCGTCTTCAATTTTTTCATCGTTAATGACAATTCGCTTAACGTACGCCAGTGCCGCGTTTCTGCAGCACTGTTGTCAACGCCAACGCGTATTGCTCTATACTGCCGTGTTTCTGCCGCAACGTTGTCCACGCCAACGCACGCAGAGCACATCTCTCTCTCACTACCGCCACATGTAGCTCAAAGCACGACTATTAGCTTGATAGTAGTATTAGTGGATGAAGAAGATGACGCGGAATGCACAGCACGAGAGTGCTGACATTCTTCTTCTCACCTAAACAAGAAGGTAACCACAGGTCATAAGTTCAACAGTTTTGATGTCCCTGGCTTGTTTAATACAGCCAAACATCAAAATGCTAATTCTGCGTGCTGCAGTTTAACACGAGGCGTGTTCGTCTGCGGCGATAGTCAAGTGCTCTCGCGCAGCGGCCTGCGAAGCTGATCTGTTCGCGCCGCCGCGGGTTGAAATCCCAGTCGTGGATATTTATTTGATTTTTTTATTTATTACTTTCACTTGGCGCAAACCCACAAACACCTAAAGCATACAAACATCCCAAGATCTTGCTTTTAGCGCTTTCGCACTAAAACTAGACGCATGTTCGACGCCATGCAGACAATCCTTAATTTTTGACGTCCTGGATGTGCATTGCGCACTTATGTTATGGAGACATGTCGACAAGCACCGACTTGCTCCTCTTAGGGGAAGCCAGGGATCGGTCCTTGGCCATCTTCGTGGTCACGGTTGCTTTTTCAAAACGCATGGCGTTGGTGCCTTTGCGCACTGTCGGGCGGCTGTAACAAACCATATTTCCAAGCCTCTGGTTTCAGGCATGGTGGTGGTGGTTGTTGCTATGAGGGGGGGGGGGGGGGGGGATACGGGGATACTGCTCCCGACGTATGTTGGGCCTTAGGGCATCACTCTTGGGGACCTTCAGGCATCCGAGTAGCAGTTTTTCCCATGACCTCAATCCACAGTCGTCGAGGGCATGTTCCATGTCGTAGACGGATTAGCGGGGGTAAGGGGGGAGGGGGGGGGGTGGGGGTCTGCAGCTACCGGAAACATGTGTTGAATCAAAATATAGCCTATTATATTACGTGGATCTTCTGGCATTAGTCCTTTCAGTAGCCCATGACAGGGTCCCAGAAGCGACCGCTTAAATTCAGGAGAGTGAATTGTAGTACCTGAAGTTCTCAGCATGTCTTCGCAGCGATTTCGTTTATTTGCCAACACGGTCTTCCGAAACTTCCAGGTTCGCTATTGGTTTTTCTTGCGTTAACACATCAGGAAGAAAGCAGAAAACCAAGCAAGCGTGTCGTCATTTGCGACGGAATCACGCTCCGCGCTGTGTTAATTGCTTGCATTCAATTAATGACCAGATCGAAAGTTAAAATTATCACGCAAGTTTACCGTAAAATTAGCGAAAGTTGTGACTTCTCGAGCCAATATGAGACACAATTAAGAGAATTTTTAGCCACTTCTGGGCCTGGTTCCGTTGCGCTTTTGTATTTTGCATAAGTATTCAAAATTTAGCATTTTGGAACAAAAAATGAAAACGATTTCTCGACGCTTGTCTCCCCGTGTCAAGACGCGTAGTATCTGGAGTTACTGAGAGAGAGATATATGTGTGAGTAATAAGTGGGGCTTCGTGCATGCATTACAAAAAAAAAAACACACACCCTCCTCCCCGCAATTGCTTCTCCAAAGGGTGCCCACAAAGAGTTTTAGCTTAGCGCGGATGCACTCGCGTAAACGTATTCGCGATTACCGATTGCCTGCTGCGCTGGCGCAGTTGAAGCTGCACCGCCAGGTAGGCCTAAAATATCTTGAGGGAACCGCCATTACGGAGCAGCTTTCAATGACGGAGTAATTATACTAATTAACATTCACCGCAACGCAGCCGTATGGCTTATGAAGGAAGATTCGCCCTGGTCCGGCGATCGAACCCGGGACCATAACCTATTCTGGACAGGCAGATGAGGTTCGTACCTTGTACTACGCGCCTGCAGCAGGCCTCCGGTGCGTCTCCCCTAAGCAAAAACTCTCACCTAAACCCTGTCTTTCTACACACCTGTGACAGTTCGTCCCAAAAGCGCGGGAAGCCACAAGCCTCCGATTGAACTGTTGATGACTATGGTGGATGGAAATCTTGCGCACACAAAAAACATGGGCCAGGAAGGGAACATGGTCCATGTTTTTCTGTGTGCGCATGATTTCCATCTACTACGAACAACCAACTCGCCCAAAACGCAACAGTGCTGAGCGCTCCTGGTGGCATCGACCGGACGGGGCTAGAACCCGCGATCTCGCGCCAGCATAACGCCTTTTAGCTGCGAGCGACAACTTTCGTCGTGAGAGCGGCCGCGTGTGTGTGCATGATCGACCGACTTGTCCCCGCTCCCACACAACGGACCACCCACATCAGAACAACACGCACGCTTCACGACGCAACAAAAGCGGCCGCTCGTGCGTTCCTCGTAGCGTTTCTCTCTTTCGACGGGACCGCGAGGAAGCCTTCATTACCAGGAAACGGAGACACCGCGCGCCGGCCTTGGCGCTAAGCCCCGGCGCTCGACGGGTCTTGCGGGCGGCGGATTTCGCCTCTTCCCGGCGCAACAGCAGCTCGGGGCATCGGCGGCGCAGCTATTCTCGGAATATCAACGCCGAAGGCTGCCGCGAGGAGCGGCCCTGGGTCGTGACCATGCGGGGGCTAATCAGGAAGCGAGCGCGCTAATCGCCAGCGCGGGATGTGGCGAAAGGCGGCGACGTCCGTTAATTGATGTTAACGACCTGCGCTTTTACGCGCCTCACTGCGCATAAGCGGCTGCCATAAGGTGCGTCGCATCTGTGCGACGTGGTTGCGAAACGGAGGAGGGTGATGCGAAATTTGTACGCGCGCCTTCCGTAAGAGCTCGAACCCGACCACGTTTCGACGGAGGCGTAACTCAAAGGCGCCCGTGTGCTGTGCGGTGTCACTCAGTGCACGTTAAAGGTCCCCAGGCGGTCGAAATTATTCCGGAGCCCTTCACTACGGCACCTCTTTCTTCCTTTCTTCTTTCACTCCCTCCTTTATCCCTTCCCTTACGGCACGGTTCAGGTGTCCGCCGAGATGTGAGACAGACATTGCGCCATTTCCTTTCCCCAAAAATAAATTTTCATTTTTCCGTAAGAAGCCGTGAACAGAGGCTACATTGTGTATGCATAGTAACAACTTTCACTTATGTCAACGTCGAACCTGTACGGTTTTCAAGGATGATCTAGTTGCCATGACACCCAGATCTCATGCGGGGACAAAGCTGTGGAATGCCCTTACAGATGCCGTGAAGCAAAGCAGTAATTTTCCTGTCCTGTTAAAAAAATATAAATCAGAGTGATGAGATTCAACTTTCTGAGCAGTTTTTTTTTTTTCGTGAGGAGCAAAACCGCAACACAGGACGGGACAGAGGCAGGCCACAACGCAGCCCGATTTTTTCTTTGTCTTTTTTTGTATGCCGCATTGTATAGAGACTTCGTATTTATGTATGTTTATACATATTTGTTTAGTTTATACCTTTGCTGGCTAAGTAGATTTCAACTTCCTATTTGAATGCCAGAAATTTCATGTGTAATGTAAATAGTTTGTTCAATTATGCCTGCATCCAGCTTCACTAGTTAGGATTTGCATGGATACCAACTAACTTTAGGCTAGGGATCCAAATTTTGTTTCAAACATGCTCTGTATAAATTTTAAGAAATAAAATTCGATTCAATTCAATTCAGCCTTTTTGCCACGGAAACACTCGGCGCCACTGTTTCTTTCTTGTCACCACGAAATGATTACGACTGTCTCACGCAAATTTCAACTATGCCTCATCCACAGCGTCGCACCAAAACTTTGCGTCGCCATTGATTACGTCGATAAAGCTCGGAAAACATGTATCCAGCACCGGCAGAGTAGAAAGGCGAGTCTCAAACCTCTCGACTGCTATAGGCCAGCTCTCAACTGGCTGCTGCCGTACGTGACTGTCGTCATACGAACCCGTCTGCGGCACCGGAGTCCTTCAGTAATACGACACCATGCGGCTGGGATTGAGCGCGTATGAACATAAAAAAGAATGTTTTACTAGTTTGACAAAAACGACGATGCATGGTTGCTCATGAGGTGAGCGCAGTTAAGCATTTTTGCCTGCAACTCAGAGTCTAAAGCCTACTTAATTCTCTTACCGAAGGCGGGTGGGCAGTGTTTGTTTATAGTATATCGCGATGCTTGAAAAGTCGCACCAGTGTGTACAGTCTCCATATATTCGCTTTCAAGACCAAAATTACCAGGGCTGCGAACGATACGAGAATCGTAGGATGAGTCAGGGAAAAAATGTAAGTTGCACTCTTTCTTTCTGGGATCGAATACGTGTTTATTCTCAGTGTCGTACAAACTGACGACTCTCGCATATAGTCCACCGAGTTTGATGACGACGATGATGATGATGAATTTTGAAGGCGCAAGGGCATCTTCGGCCAATGAGCAGCAAGGCATAAGGTGTTTTTCGTTACACAAGGTGGAGCCACAGACCCATTTCCTCGAAAATTTCACCCCAAAGAGCCCGAGTATAGTCTAGGGAAAGCTTGTACCCATTGTATCACCGTTGGGTCCTGGCCGCACAGGAGATCGAACCCCGCACCCCCCCCCCCCCCGCCCCACCCCACCGCTCATACTCCTCCGAATTTTCATTTATTTTTCCTCCCTTCAGAAAAGTAGGCGTTGTGTAAAAAAAAGAAAGAAAGAAACATTTACAGCGACGACGCCATTGCTATAGGACAAGACTACCTTCGTAGCGAGCTAGATTTTTAGGTTTTCCAACAAGAACAAATCAGACTGGGCCAAATTCAAAAGGGTGCGTGTTCAATGTGTGTGTGGGTGTGTGTGAGTAGGCGGGGGGGGGGGGGGGGGGGGGAGAATATTCAATTTTAAAGTTATATGCGGAAATTTTGATACGGAAATTTGGTTGTGACGGTCGATTTCATGCTGGAACAGCGCTTTCTTTTCTCTTTTTCTTTTTTCTTTATTAGAGACAGTTCAAAACAGATTGCCACAGGGGGCATAATAAAAGACCCAAGAAAGAGCCTGACGTGGCTAAGCCGTCCTGGCAGCATTCGTAGCAACGTAATCTGAAAGCATTTCACACCATTCAGACATCATGTGCGTCAGTCTGGGCTCTTGTTTTTTTTCTTTTACTGACCTTTTCTTCCAAACTCTAGCTATTCCTTTGTCCTTCTGCGAGTAGTCGAGCAACAAAGATGATTCCTTGGCTGTCCCCCCAAAATACCAGCACTCACCAGACAGAGTCCACCTTTGTATTTTTGTCACCATGAACAGCTTTTTACTAGTGTAATGTGCGAATGGTTTTGTATACTTATAGCTGTTCTTGTAGAAGAAATTGCTATCATTAAAAATGGACGCAAGTTCAATGAGATACCGGCAGACAAAAATGCAAGTGGAAGCTTACTTTAACTAGGTTGACATGTTACTGCTGGCTTGTCGTAATGGGTTGAGCGAGAGGTCGGGTCATCATGTGCTCTGCGCACAGTTTCGTCTCGGTGTCCTACACGCAGTTTATAATCCTGCTTAAACGACTAATTGGTCAAAGCGGATGATGATAGTGAACAAACAGTGCTTAGCTAGCAGGCGGCCAGGCGGTGCTGCTTGCCGGCAGAGGCGTGTAAGCTAGTTAAACAGTACCTCAAATCGTACAACTGCGAATGTTTATCCAACAATAACACCGTCGCATCCCGTCCCTGGCTTCCTTACTTCGTTAATTGCAATTTTGACAGTAGGTGTAACTCGCACTCAATAGTCAGCTAGCTATGCCAGCTAGCAATGACTACTGACCTTTTTCGGTCGAAACAGAATTTAAAAAACTAAATTCGGCGCACTTCTAGTTCGGCGCAGTATAGTTGAGGGCTCGGGATTAACTTAGACTGCCTAGGGTTCCGTAACGTGCACTGGCATCGCACAACGCAAGGCGGCTTTTTGCGTTTCGCCTCCATCGAAACGTGGCCGCTTTGGCCGAGATTGCATACGGATCCTCCGCCTCAGTAGCCGAGAGCTCCTAAGCTGTGAGCCATCGAGGCAGTGCGTGCATGGTGACCTTTAATGGGTCTTCTGACAGCGCTCCATTACGAGCGCATGTCCGCCCACGTTCAACTTCGTCGATCCGAAAATAAACCGCCCTAATTCAGCGCTTGTGGAGCTGTTCGCGTGAACTTCACTCGACTCGCCACTCATCTGCGCGTCCGTCCGACTACTTTATATGGAAATGCCGCCTCCTTGCATGAAACTCGTCTTTTTACATCTTCTTGGAAAGTGCTTGTCCCAAACGTGTGCTTTAAGTAAAAACCTTTGGCCTAACGTTTGACCTGAGGCAGATGATAAGAGTGGCGCTTGCCAGACGTGACGTCACCACTGAAGTTATGACGTAATCTTAAAGAGGGTTACCGGAGTTATCCAACTACCCGCGCGCGGGTTTGTCTCCACAGCCCGCCTCTATCTGACGCCCACAGAAGTAATTAAAGGCGTGCTTCTTCGCTGCACTGCGCGACCAGAAACCGTGCTCTGCCAGCGTGATGGGAAGCGACTCCCACGTGGTGCTCATTATACGAGGCCGATCCTCGGGGTCTGTTTGCCTTAGACAAGCCAAACACGAGACACGCGCACAGAGAGACAAGAGAGACAGCGTGTTGTAAACGGAAACGCACTTGCAAAATTATTGTCTCGGCAGCGTGTGCGTATAGAGAAGTTGGAGACGCTCCAAAGGGGATCCTAGGCACTACTGCAAAGTCGAGAGGCAAAGGAAAACCTAATGGTAAACAAAAGAAGGAAAAGAAGACAGAAATTTAGAAAGGACGGAAAGAAAGAAAGAAAGAAAGAAAGAAAGAAAGAAAGAAAGAAAGAAAGAAAGAAAGAAAGAAAGAAAGAAAGAAAGAAAGAAACAAACAAACAAACAAACAAAGTGTACCCGCAAGTGGCTTGTTAACAAGCATATGCAGATCGTCAGCCACAACGCTCCCACCTAAGCACACGGCAACAAAGCAGTGCTCTTGTGTAACGCAGTCGCTGCTGCAACGAGTGGTACTGAGTGTTTCGTTGCAAGGCGGATATGCAAATTTAGTGCCTGATGAAGCGAGCTCTATCGAAAGAATGAAAGAATCAGATGGGCTATGTCGTTAGCAGTGATGTAGCGAGCTGTGTTGGAGTGTCGTTCTTAGCGGATAATAATTTCGAGTTCAAGCTTTAGGCATTCTGTTTGTTCGAGAGAGCCAGCCAGGGCATGCAAGTGAACTGCTCATATTTCTGCAAACGGCGTCGACTTAGAATTTGTAGTCTTTGACATATCGAGACATTTTACAGCCCCGATATTCCTTGAGCAAGATATAGAGCTACTGAAAGCGGCATCTGTGGCGAACACCTTAGCCGCCAGCATTGACCTGGATTGCAATGCACAGTTTAGGAACTAACAGAGAAAGTACTATAATGTCGATATAAAAATTAATATTAAGAGATATTATGTAATATTGAAAGTCTGGATGGGAACTACCGCTTAGAATGGGGAGCAAGGTGTTGGAACTTCTAAGGAAGCTGTGCTGACTACTCAGAGCAGTGGGCACAGGTCGGAAATATGGGAAATAAATTACCCACAGAAAAAGAAGTGGCTGGGGCGCATATGGAAGGCACTCTCAGGTTATGAACGGCAGCTTGGCGGTATCCTTCATAACAGCTCTATGCTGCCAGTATCCACATATGGGTCCAAAACTCGGGGGATAAGGTAAAGGCTCGAAATTAAGCTGAGTACAGCACAACGAGCTATACGGAGGGAAATCAAAACGAGTAGCGTTAAGCGGTGCAGATTTAGAACGACATTGAGTAAGTTATAAATGAAGCGAAAATAAATGGAAAATCATTGACTTAGGAGGGACGTGTAACGCGGCGAACCGGTGACCTCTAAGGTTAACCGAGTGGATTTCTAAGGAGTTAAAACGTAGCCTGGGGCGCCAGAGAGTCGGGTGGAAGATGAGATTAGGAGACTAGGATAAGACGACCGCGGTTGGCGCAGGGCAAGGAATAGGCCTTTTGTCCTGCAGTATGTACGCGACATGCCAGGTCATGGTGAATGAGTGCAGCTTCAATCAAACAAATGTTTATGGAAGACAATACTGGCGAAAAACAAAAAAAAAACAAATTATTTCTGTACCGCCTTTCAATGCGTCCTGGAATAATATATACCAGGTGTTTCAGGGAAGACTTTCAAAAATTTTCACAAATAGGCTTTTTGGGGTAAAAATATGGCTTTTGCAGCATAGTATTACCAGTGTTGGCGCACACCGCGGAAAACTGGTGAATCGTCTTAAGTATAGTAAGCTGGTTAACTAATTTTTAATGATTAACTTTTTACCTAATAGAGTTAAGCGCCTAGTTTCAATTAGAGATTTGTAGCCGGACGTTAGTAATAGCCATATCAGTTATTATAATTTAGAAAAAGCGACTACCCTTGGAGCTATAGCTCGACAAATTTGGCTTTTTTTCTTTTTTTATCACTAGTTAAGTGCACTGGGAAGGTTACTTTGCCTGCATGCTTTTCGAAAGCGCATGTATTCTGGCACGATGTTGCCAAATTTTGTCGAGCCACAGCGCCGAGGACAATCGCATTTTCAAAATTCTAAATACTTATATGGCTATTACTCACGACCCGCTACAAATCTCTAGTTGCGACGAGTTACATAGCTGTGACAGTAAAAAAGTTAATTATCAGAAATTAGTTTAGTTTACTACATAAGACAGATCACCGGCTTTCCGGTGTCCGCAACATTGGTAATACAAAGTTTTTACTCCAAAAAGTCTTTTTGAAAATGCTTGAAAGTCTTCCCTAAAAAATGCTTGAAAGTCTTCCCTAAAATTTATAATAAACTGCACATCTCCAACCAATATTTTAACTTTAACCCAATGTTTCGAAGCCGAGTCGGCTTCGAAACATTGGGTTAAAGTCTCTGCCCTCAGTCATCCCTGATGAAGGAGCCGAGTCGGCTTCGAAACATTGTGTTAAAGTTAAAATTTTGGTTGGAGATGTGCAGTTTATTATAAGTCTTCAAACCCAACCAGACAGGCAAATCTGTCAAAATGTTTAGTTTTCAATCTTCCCTAAAATGCACACCCGGTATATGCCGGCCTAAATGTCATTGTGCGAATTCAACATTGCACCATTAAATCTCGAGCAATACACTTTGAATGAGAAGAAAACAAATTTCTTCGACACAGCCGCCTTCCTTGAACTTTTGACAGCGAGTTTTATTACTGCACGGCGACGCATGACGGTTGCAGCGGCATTCTATAGTTCCTACTTCCAGAGTATGGTTATTTCAGTTCACGAGGGCAGATGCGACGTGCGACATTAACGTTGTTTTCGCATTCGCAAATGTTTCAATAAAGCGTGTGCATCTTATAATGAAACTCCACGTTATAGAGACAGCTCTCTTCTGTGCATATATTTGTTGCTTGTTTTTTGTTTCGTGCTGTCGTTGAAAAGGGATGAACTGGCACGAACTGTACCCGATACTTTCATATCCCACATTCACTGGTACATTCACATTATCGCAAAACTGCTGCGTTCAAGGGAACCTCATCAAGTTTTCTTCGGATGGCTCGTTTTGAGCCATTCGTCTTGACGGCGACCGTGTCATCTACTTCTCTGCACTTGTCTTCCGCACCTTTCAACATTAACGGGCGGAACTTCGATTTCCTCCCCTTGATGCAACGGCACATACGCTCCCAGTTGGATGTTTCACTGTGCACGACACATAATTGATCCGTCGTTATTAGAATGGAGAACGGCGCGTGACAATCAGCGCACCGTAATGAAAGGCAGACAGGGACAAGGGCTGACTTACATCTGCATTTTATTTGTTCTAAACTTTCATCCGTAAACGTTATCCTTTTGACCCGAGAGACGAGGGTTCGATCCCGCGGCCGCGGCGGTCGAATTCCGATTGAGGCGAAATTCTACAGGTCCGTGTACTGCGCGATGTCAGTGCACGTTAAAGAACCCCTGGTGGTCGAAATTATTCGGAGCCTTCCACTAGCCTCAGTCGCTTTGGGACCTTAAACCCTATAAACCAACCAAACCAAACCAAACGAAGCCAAATATTAAGCTTTAAATTCATCTTTCTGCGGCCAATGCCCCACCGTGGGCACGCGCCATTTTTCAAGTGCACCTGAACAGCATTTCAGTAGAACTCAGGAGTAAGGATGCGCTCGTCTTTGTCTGCAGCTCATCCGCCCTGTGTTTATTCTCGTTTATCCTTGAGAACAAAACACGTTCCCAGCCGGCGCTGCAATTCGCCGAAGCACTAGCTACGACGCTTTCTCCGCCTTGCGTCCAGATAAGAGCAAGGAGTGCTAAGCCTCGGCTGCAGTCTCTCTCTGTCCGGCCTGCGCAAGCGTAGGAAACAAACCTTCGCGGAAAGAAGCTGTCTCGCCTTCTTCTCGGGACGGCGGCGAGACGGGTGCGAGACCGATGCCTCCTCGGGCTATTTGCGTGTCGCCCGACACCGAAGGGTGCTGACTGCCGCGGCTGGCGCAACCGAGCCGCCCTGCGCGGGCCTGCATGCGCGATCGCTTTTCGACGCAGCTGCGCCGGCGGTTGTAAACAGTGCGCGACGCACATACGCTGCGCTATATCGAGTGTCACACCGCGTGCGCGCAGTGCACCCGCCCCGTGTGCGCGTCGTTTCGATAACCCCCAGCTCTGTTTGCCGCGGTGAGATGATTTAGTATATGCTCCCCGCGCCACGTGCTGTACAGAATTGCATGCCAACGAGACGTCTGTTTTGGTGGGTTTTATCAATGTCAGCCAACCGCGCATGTTTAGTCTGGTCGGCGCGCGGAAGACGGTTAAATTTTACGCGGCCGAGTCTGTGTTGCATTTTTTTCTAAATCCCGTCTGTCAGTCTTCTGCGCTGTTTACCGGTATTACCGAGTAGATACACTACGCGTTTCTCTCTTCTCGTCTGCATTGCATAAGCATCTTCTCCTCATACCACTGGTAATCGCAAGGCAACGTGCTTTGTCGAATGCTGGCAACCGAGTGCGTTCAAAGTCGCGGCTTCGGTCGAACTGTATACGTCTGTACTTCGATCAGATCAGTTTTCACCAGCTGCCCTCCATGAAAGAGCTCAAGGGTACCAGGATCCCTGAATTCTTTATTCTTTCGGAGCCTTTGAACCACAGCCGTTGATGACCGCTTTATTTCTCTCGTAGAGTTTACAGCTGTCGGCAATCACGCACGTACAACAGGAGAAAACACTTCATAAACTATACATACGTTCAGAGTATCAAAAGGAAGATGCTACAGGAGCATATGTCTCCCTTCTTTCGCACTGACTTTCACTCCGACGCATTTAGAGTCACGTGTGTGCTGGTCCCATTCACAGTTTCAGTACTGACTGCGCTTGCACTCATATTTAAGCATAAAACAACCGCAAATACACTGGCTGCCATGCAGGCACGCAGTTCCCACAAATGGCACAGAGTACAGTGATATATATATATATATATATATATATATATATATATATATATATATATATATATATATATATATATATATATATATATATATATATATATATATATATATATATATATATATATATATATATATATATATATATATATGTGTCGCCGATCGCCGTAGCTCACTTGGTAGAGCACCGGACGTGATATTCGGGGGTCGTGGGTTAGGATCCCATTGGCGGCATGATTGTTTTTTCTGCTGCTTTATAAGTAATTTTTTTTAAACGAAAAGCTTGGCACTACAAATTAAAAAAAAAATAGAAACATTCCCCTGTGCACCTTGGTTTCGGTGTCTGTTGGCTACAGTGTGTGTGTGTGTGTGTGTGTGTGTGTGTGTGTGTGTGTGTGTGTGTGTGTGTGTGTGTGTGTGTGTGTGTGTGTGTGTGTGTGTGTGTGTGTGTGTGTGTGTGTGTGTGTGTGTGTGTGTGTGTGTGTGTGTGTGTGTGTGTGTGTGTGTGTGTGTGTGTGTGTGTGTGTGTGTGTGTGTGTGTGTGTGTGTGTGTGTGTGTGTGTGTGTGTGTGTGTGTGTGTGTGTGTGTGTGTGTGTGTGTGTGTGTGTGTGTGTGTGTGTGTGTGTGTGTGTGTGTGTGTGTGTGTGTGTGTGTGTGTGTGTGTGTGTGTGTGTGTGTGTGTGTGTGTGTGTGTGTGTGTGTGTGTGTGTGTGTGTGTGTGTGTGTGTGTGTGTGTGTGTGTGTGTGTGTGTGTGTGTGTGTGTGTGTGTGTGTGTGTGTGTGTGTGTGTGTGTGTGTGTGTGTGTGTGTGTGTGTGTGTGTGTGTGTGTGTGTGTGTGTGTGTGTGTGTGTGTGTGTGTGTGTGTGTGTGTGTGTGTGTGTGTGTGTGTGTGTGTGTGTGTGTGTGTGTGTGTGTGTGTGTGTGTGTGTGTGTGTGTGTGTGTGTGTGTGTGTGTGTGTGTGTGTGTGTGTGTGTGTGTGTGTGTGTGTGTGTGTGTGTGTGTGTGTGTGTGTGTGTGTGTGTGTGTGTGTGTGTGTGTGTGTGTGTGTGTGTGTGTGTGTGTGTGTGTGTGTGTGTGTGTGTGTGTGTGTGTGTGTGTGTGTGTGTGTGTGTGTGTGTGTGTGTGTGTGTGTGTGTGTGTGTGTGTGTGTGTGTGTGTGTGTGTGTGTGTGTGTGTGTGTGTGTGTGTGTGTGTGTGTGTGTGTGTGTGTGTGTGTGTGTGTGTGTGTGTGTGTGTGTGTGTGTGTGTGTGTGTGTGTGTGTGTGTGTGTGTGTGTGTGTGTGTGTGTGTGTGTGTGTGTGTGTGTGTGTGTGTGTGTGTGTGTGTGTGTGTGTGTGTGTGTGTGTGTGTGTGTGTGTGTGTGTGTGTGTGTGTGTGTGTGTGTGTGTGTGTGTGTGTGTGTGTGTGTGTGTGTGTGTGTGTGTGTGTGTGTGTGTGTGTGTGTGTGTGTGTGTGTGTGTGTGTGTGTGTGTGTGTGTGTGTGTGTGTGTGTGTGTGTGTGTGTGGAAGCGTATAGCTATAGAAATCTGCGTCATTTCGCTAAGAAACACGGCGTGCGCTGGTGTACTGCATGTTAACCGGCTTTACAGACATGGGCTAAGAAAGGCCTAAGTTGCGCACGGGCACGTTAAACTGCGAGCAATCCGCTCGGCGACTCAGTACCTCTTCTCGCCGCATCGGCCAAGTGGCGCGATAGCACGTGACCGGCGACTGCAAGGATCCGGTTCTCATCTATCTATCGGTTTACTCAGCTCGCACAGGGCGTAGCTGAGCAGCGAAGATAGGAGTACGCGCTCTATTATTGGCAAGCTCGAGAGCTTTGGCAGCGAAAAACAAGAGGAACTATACAGCGAACAACGGGAGGCGCTTGTCCGCGTTTCTCTACAGCACCGCGCGAACACAGCAGGCAGGCAGCTCGCTTCGCGGAACGCGAGTGATTCTAGGGCCTCTTCAATCCCAATAAAGTTTACCCTCTTTCCCTCTTTCTTGGCGCACTCACCCGCTTTGGGGGAAGGGGCGCGTACCTTGACCCGATTTATGCGTGTTTAGCGAGGAAGCGGCGTTCGGAATGCAGTATCAGTGGCTCGTTTCTACGCCTCCATGGAACACCTGCGCTGCGCCCTTGCGTATATATCGCCACCAGCGCTATATAGACAATCGAGAGCACGCATCTAGCTCGATATAGTGCCGAGTGGCAGGATTTTCCGAGTTTGCGGAGTTGGTCCTATCGTTCATTGGTCGGTAGAGTCGAGTGCACAGTGCGAGGCCGCGAGCAGTATCGCAAAACGACGTAGAAGAAGGAGAAGAGGCTTGAGAACCGAAACTTCCGTGTGCACACTCCCGAGACCAGTTATTTCCAGTTTTTGTTCTAACCGCGGAGCGTCTTGAATTCGAAACCGACGTGGCTGCGGTCCCCTATCGGAACGGGAAGGATCTTTGGGCCGTCATTTGTCTCGCAGCACGGAGTCCAGTCCCGTATATATATATAGCAACCGGAAAATATTTATACACGTTTATACGCTGGGAGGAAAAAAAGAAAAAAGAAGAACCATGCGCTTGCTTTTCTTCGCACGCTATATTACACTTCGGGAAACTGTATACCATCGAGGCTTAAGTATAGGTATATGTGAGCAGGGTAAAAACGCTTCACGGCGCATACTGATGCACATACGTCAGCCGCGGCGGGAATCTGTAGCGGAAGAAAGAAAAAAGAGCATGCAGCTTCGTGGAGTTAATACGGAGTTTTTATTCGTCCTAAAAGAGTGGGGATTTTGCCGGCCAACGGAACCTCTTAATTCAGAGTCAAGCTAGCGGAAATAATTGACATGCTGGAGACTATACGAGAAGAATCCGACGAAGGAAAGCAATGGATCGCGGAGATGGTGCAACGCACGAAAGCTCGGTTTCAAAAGAAATGCTAGAAAAGCTTTTCCAGGAACGACTGGACATTCACTGCTACTTAACATTGCACTAACGTCAGTTTTTTTTTTTTGCTTAGCTAAAACAAGAGACTGAACCAGCCGGTGTTCAGATAACAAGGTGGGGCAACGGAACGCGATGAAGAATAAAGGAGACTGGGAATTAACTGCGCGTTTTAAGGAAAAGGGGCCGCGGAAGTGACGACACAAGACAAGGCTGGCTAGCAACCCCTAGAACGCTGTAATTTTCCTAGTAGGTTACGCCGACTAGCTCAGGTGCCGCTTTTGAAAGAAGACAGTGCTTGCACTGTCTGTTGATCTCTTTTTTTTTTCTATCTGCCACGCTGCACGTATAGGGGGAATCCACAGAGACATTCCGTCGTGAATTTCTTGCCGCTTCGGCATCACTTTTGGTTTGAAAGATGGAGATTGTTTCAGGAGGCTGCATTCTTGAGGAGACTGCGCATTTCCTTTTCTCGATTCCCCCTATACGCGCAGCATGGCAGATAGAAAGAAGAAAGATATCGACAGACAGTGCAAGCGAGCACCGTCTCCTCTTCCACCGCCAGTCGGAATTAACCTTATGTGGCACTCTACTGCACGCACATTTCGCAAAGGCCAGGCGTTTTTTGGATTTTGTCGGGGCGTCCCGAAGACGACACGATACAAGTTGCGGATTCCGCCCAGAAGGACGCGCGCGACACCGAAAGGCATCGATTCTCTGGTTCATCCAGAGGCGCAACTGGAGGTCTAAATCCAGAAGGGCCCTGCCTCCCACTTCAAGCTCTGCCTTCCTCCATCCTTCTCCGGCGTCATCTCATTCTTTGAAGAAAGCGGAGGAAGCATTCAATAAACATAACTGTCTCTCGTGATAGACGCAAGGCTTAGTAACAAGAGTCTAAAGGCCCTTGTTGGACAAAAATGGAAGGACTTCAGTTCACAGTAATGCTGTCAACAATGGTCTTTTTATTCTAATATGAATAAACATTGCGCGAATGCTCGCGCACAGAACGACTCCTTCTACTCGGTCATGCACGATTGGCTGCAGCCACTCCGTTCGAAGTTACTGGCGCTTGCTTACCTACAGCAGGAAATATTCATTTTGGGAGCGATCTTGGACAAGACCAAGTAGTGATAGCTTTGCTTTGAAAACGCTGGAATGTGTCATAAATGTCATGGCTGTGGGGGGCACAAAATTTATGCTGCTACAAGTTAACATTGTTTAGGCAAAACTGCGCCGTCATGCGGCTCCCTCTCTGGTGTTGAAAATTCGTCCAAATGCTCCTAGAGCGCGCAAATAAAAACAGCTCGGAGTAATCGACTGGCTATGGGCGTCCAAAGCCTACTGAACCGGACAATGGAAGCACTGATTTGCGCGAGCTATTGGCCTGTGTGTGTGTGTGGGAGGGGGGGGGGGGGGAAGCGAAACCGAAACTTTGATCACTCCGGCGCAAAAAGAGAAGAAAAAAAGGGGGAGGGCAGGTGGAATGGAAGGCGAGGGTAAACGCGGTACATGCATGAGAAGAGGCTGCTTTCTGGTTCAGCAGCATAGAGGATTCTGCTGGAAAAGTTGTCGCAGTTTCAAGCATTGCAATGTAGTTTTTAGAAATAGCTTACACCTGACATGAGAACTTTCAACACTGTCAGTCCGACAACGAAGGTTTTAATATTATCACCCAAAACAACAGGAATGTCATTGCTTGGACAGGGCATATCTGTGAACTGCGCTGCTCAACGATATGAAAGGCACTGAGTACGTATACAGCTTTTTTCATTATCATCTGACAGTGACTGTGATCAGAGAGCGGCCGCGAGCAGCTATATACTTGCAAATGTGCGCACGCAATCTTTGTAGCCTGTTAGCCACTTGTGTTACTTTGATATCAGCAAGCCATGTCGTGAAGCCGTGAGCTCCAGGCTCTGCATACTTCGTCGAAAATGAGACTAGAAACACTAATCAGCCACAAACATGGCCTGAAGTGGGCTTGCTTGAGCTAACAAAGCCCATTCGTATAGACAATGGAGTCACATGGGCCGTGGACCAAAAATTCAAAGGGCACTTTATACTGCTTACCTGCTGTGAAGGCGAAAGCATTACTGTGTTATCGTGAGCGTTCGACCTCGACGCAGGTTGCGCAACGAGAAATGAAACGAAGACGCGCCTCTGAACGCTGACTCCACAAAGGTTCGAGTGAAACACTCGGACACTGGGTTCGAATACCTGTCGCCAGCTAGCCTCCAACCTGACTAAGAGACATATGTTATATGCAGCGAGAAATCGTATGACACCACCGCAACGGTGTACGACAAACGGCTGCGTCACAATTTTGATACTACTATTAATAATTGGTTTTTGGGAAAAGGAAATGGCGCAGTATCTGTCTCATATATCGTTGGACACCTGAACCGCGCCGTCAGGGAAGGGATAAAGGAGGGAGTGAAAAAAGAAAGTAAGGAAGAGGTGCCGTAGTGGAGGGCCCTGGAATAATTTCGACCACCTGGGGATCTTTAACGTGCACTGACATCGCACAGCACACGGGCGCCTTAGCGTTTTGCCTCCATAAAAACGCAGCCGCCGCGGTCGGGTTCGAACCCGAATTTTGATACGAAAATTGGTTTTTGAGGAAAGGGAATGAGCAGTAACATTAACTGGACACGCCAATCGCGCCTTGCGGGGCAGTCAGCGAAGGCATACAATTGAAAGTGGATATGTCGTCAGTTCGAATCCCTGTCGCAGTCTAGCCTCCAACTTGACTAGCACTTGTAAGCTGTACGCAACGAGAAATCGTGTGACACCACCCGGAACGCTGTACGACAAACTGTTGCGCCACAATTTCGGTACGAATATAGTCGGGAAAACTGGCGCCACACACAGGCCAGCAGTGGAGGGTATAAATGGGTATATGGTCGAACGAACATGTATGATTGTCTGAAATGCCGGCGCTCAACTTGGTGTGTGCGACCTACGACCGCTTGATGACATCGCCCTATTTTTCTTGCAATCGCTGTGATTGTCTGTACCATCTGCGAGTACACACACGTCGCCGGCTTTTCTTGTAATGGGGTTAGTAAGGCAGTCGACTTAAAACCGAACGTGATCTTAAAACCGCTTGAAATAAGAAAGAGTACATATTTAGCGTTTCATGCTTATGCGCATGTGATCGAACATAAGCATGCGTCATCTCAGCTTAATATGCGTGAGCACATGCAGGTGCACATGGCCAGCCAGTGAGTATGGGTCTGAGGAAGCTTGCAGTTGGACGAACACATAACAAAAATAAAAAGCACATGTGGTTATTTCAGCTACTTGAAAATTTCGGTCACACATTTCCAAAAATACTGGCTCGTTATCACTTTTCGCGCATTTCAGATGGACAGTCCCGGTGGCCGCATTTCTAAGACCGATCAGGCACTGTGAGCATAAGAGCATTTAGGCACCACGGTGCTGGAATGCTGATGAATGAATAAGGGTGGCTACAATTGAATGCGCGAGAATTTGTAGCAAATTTCTTCCGAAAATAAACTATCAATTCTGATCTAGTATTAGGCATCTATTCTGCCTCGAGTACATTCAGGTTGTTCCCCAGTGGACCAAAGGCGACTGCGGGGTCCCAATTCTGAGCAACCTCCCATTACTTTTTCTGCTGCACCATGGCGCACGCGGGACGTGACTGAACAGCAGCGGGGCTATCGATAATCCGCGCGTGCAGCACGTTGCCCGAGGAGGTCGTCTTGGCGCCGCTGCAGCGCTTGTTCAGCGCCTCTTTGAGGCCACTGAGCATGGGCGACTTTGGCCGGAAGATGCTGCGCTCCGCCAGCAGAGCCTCGGCCAGCCGGGTGTGCCGCTCGGACCGGATGGCCGCGTCCATCAGCAGCAGGTCGAAGACGTCGCGCTGCGCGTTGCTGCCGCCGATGCGCAGCAGGTCGTAGCGTACGGCCGCCAACTTCTCGGCCGCGTCGTCGAAGCGCCGCTGGCTGTGCGCCACCATGGCTTGCATGACCGGCACGCCAACTTCGGCCATGATCCGCTGCTGGTCGGCGGGCCATCCTCCGTCTTCGCGCCTGCCCAGGTCCCGCACCGGCGGCAGGCTCAGCAGGGCCTCGGGGTCGTCGCCGATGCCCAGGTAGGACATGAGGAAGTGCAGCTGGTTGAAGACTAGGATGCGGTCGTCGTGGTGCCCCTGCGCCACGTCCCAGACGCCCGGCCAGCGGGTCGCCAGCTTCTCCTGAGGCACGTTGCGCAGCTGCAAGCGGTACAGCAGGGACGCGGCGTCCACGTAGTCCAGCATGGCGCCCGAGCCGTGCAGCCGCTTGGAGACCTGGCTGTCGAAGAGGTCCAACGCCGCCTCCATCTCGCCCTTCTCGACGTGGTAGACGGCCCAGTGCCAGAAGTTGTGGCATGCCAGCATGGCGCACGGCTCCCAGTCGGCCAGCGTGCGGCTCATGAAGGCGATGCCGCCGTCCGGGTCGGCCTGCATCTCGTGCACGTGCGCCAGCGCGTGCGTCGCCCACGCGTCGTGGCGGTTCAGCCGCAGTGCCTCCTCACCCGACTTGCGCGCGTCTTCGAACAGGTTCGTCTCGCACTGACCAAAGGCCAGCATGCCGTGCAGGTACGAGTACAGCGGCGTCGACGGCTTATACCGCGGAAGCACGCGCGCGACAGAGTCGCGCATCTGGCGCTGGTAGCCCAGGTAGAAGTAAGTGTCGTGCGCGAACTTGAGCGCCAGCATGTCGGTCGGGTTGTCGATCAGAATGTCTTCCCAAAGCGACGCGGCTCGTGACATGCGGCCCCGGGACCAGGCCAGCACGGCGTCGACGTGAAGCTGCTCGCGGTGCGGCAGTAGGCCTCGGCTCGCGACTGAGTCCAGTACATCGAGGTCACCGGAGAGTTGCGCGTTCTTGAACACGGAGTCTCCGGAGCCTATGAGTGTCAGGCCAACGTTCAGCACCTGCCCCATGGTGAAGTGTGGGTCGGCTTTTTTCAGGCTGTCCAGGGTTCCCGACAGCCCGCCCAGGGTCGGGTCATCGTACCAGCCCACGTACTGGCTGAGCGCCGCGTCATACAGCTTGCAGGCTTCATCGCTCGTCGTGTTGAGCGGCAGGTTTTCCGCCTTCCAAGCAGCGCAATTGCGCCAGTTTTGGCGTAGCGTCAGTGTACCAGGCATGGTGCAGAATTCGACTACACTTAAGAAACTGGTCCGCTTAACGTAGATTCGCACGTTTTAACGCGGCTCTGTGCCCTGTGGTCTGATGTGATAAGCGCTTCGC
Organism: Amblyomma americanum; assembly: GCF_052857255.1. NCBI lineage: Eukaryota > Metazoa > Arthropoda > Arachnida > Ixodida > Ixodidae > Amblyomma > Amblyomma americanum. The sequence continues at coordinate 197,310,547 of NC_135500.1, forward strand.
ATAACTCACAGTTCTTATCGGGCCGCAGGCTTCCTCCGCGAGCAGTCGACGCGTTCTACACAGTGTTGAGAACTGAAAAGCTCGCACGGTCTTTTACAGATGTTCCGCTTTCAACAAATTACTCATAATTATATCAACATCTCACTTATAAGCAAGGTTACTTTGGTTTACAATTTTTTTTAGTACATTGGAGCAGTTTTTTGAGAAAAATAATGATTTGCCAATTGGCCTTGTTTAGCGATATGCTGATGCTCTGTTGGCAACGCAGGTATGCGATCTCCGTTGAAGGAGTTGTGGGTTCGCCACATGTTTCATAGGGGACTAGGAAATTAAAAGTTTATATGTAATCAGCATGACCTTATGACAATGTATGCATCACTTCGTGTTACGGCGCATTTAGCCCGGTGTTGTGTGGTGTGCTCGAAGTTCAACGGAGTGCTACCGCGGATTGCATCATGTGGAATTGGTTAGTGAGCTCTCTCTTAATTATTGCTCGCAACTTCGAATGCAGTAGTTTGTATGAAAGAACCGCAACTTACAGCGATTTGTTTGTACAGGCAAAGCCTCCAACTGTCTTGTGGCTGGCCCGCGGAGAAGACAGTTTCATGTCTCATCGAGCCTTTTGAAAAAGGACTACTACGATGTCCTTGGAGTGCCTAGGAATGCAAGTCAAAAAGATATTAAGAAAGCCTATTATCAAGTAAGTAGACACGAATAGAATAAAAAGAATCGTTTGATTCTACAAACAGAGGCTTTAAGAAATATCCCACGCACTTGACTACCGTAATGCAGTAGTGACACTTTCACGTGTGTCGGTGTGAAACTTCACAATGAATCGAAAATTGGTTGTTGTGATTTTATATTCCCTCTCTACTGCATTGTTGGTGTAGGTCATTTGATTTGAGACAATTGCATTTCGTTGCATAGTTTACTTATGTTGTTTTCGCTGTGGTCTGACGAATACACACTGGCTTTTTCATGTCTCTTTCTGATGCAGCTCGCCAAGAAGTATCATCCAGACACTAACAGAGGAGACCCTGAGGCAGCAAAAAAGTTCCAAGAAGTCTCCGAAGCATATGAAGTAAGAAATCTCAGCCTGCAGCTGATACCTAACCCAGGACGGTTAAGGATACCCTCGTAAAGGTTTAAGGTTGTACACTCCATTAACTGAGCATCCGTGAGGGCTTGACAGTCAAGGCATTCAAGGAAGAGTGTCTAAAGTGAAGCTCGCACTTCGTTCATCTTATTATCCTTGCTGCTACTGTTTGTTGGAACGTTACTGGGGAAACGCTGAGTAGAGTTGGGTAAAACAGATGCGTATAACATGGGGAAAATAGTTTTTGGTTTAACAGTGACCTGAAAAAAAAATAAGCCAAAGGTACCAGCACATTTTGTAGTGGTTGTGTTTTTGTTTATTTATTTATATGGCACTGCTAGCATCCAGTTGAGGCTGTTAAGCAGGAGTGGGGAGAATGAAAAACAGAACTATTACATGCACAAGAAAAAAATCAAGACACAACAAGCTTGTGTTCACATACCGACATGAACAACTGACGAAATGCACTCACAGGTAACAAAACGCCTGCTACAAAATCTGTGCAAAAACAGAAGCATACGTTGCAGCACTTCAGTCATCCAAGATTATAACTGATTACAACAAAGGTTACAGCAGAAGAGCTTTAGTAAATGTATCAGTAGTTGGTCCATTCCACACAGAAGCCATGTTTCAGTATGGCAGGAATGTTCCTTCAATTTTTTATTGTGATGCGATAATAAACATCAAACTGTAACTTTATCTTTACTTGGGATGTTTACCTAAGATTACAGTGTGTGCCATTCTTGTCCACCTTGGGGCTAGTTTTGTATAAATGCCTTGAGTGGTTGCTGCACTCACATTGAAAGGAGCAGGCAGGCAGTTTTATAATGTATTGCTATGTGTTTTTGTAGCATTTTACAGGGTTGGCTGGTAATAGATCTTACTCTGGTTTGGCAGCATAGGTCGACCGCAAAGGGCATTCCCCCTTTTTGGAAGGTCCCAGGCACATCCATCCTATATATGGCTCCCAAGACTGAGGTGGTAGCCAAACTGTCATGAAAACCTTGACACAGATGCAAAAGCAGCAAGCCAAAGCAACTGCTAGCTTAGGGGTGCTGGTGGTAGCTCCGGCAGCCCTGGCAGCCCTGGCCAATCCCAAATAATACCCATTTTCTGAAGTTTCGCCCTTCTCTGTGCGAGCTAATGCTGAACATTAGCATTACATAACTGTCCTGTGAGTTTTTTTTTTTATGTAGTCATTACTTCAAAACTCGCTTCAAGCCTTGCAACTGATTGAATAGTGAAATGCATGATGACAGCTCCAAAGGCTCTAATTGCTTTAGTCACAAAAATAATGTGCATGTTTTACAGTCATGTATAGTGGTAGAGAGGTAGGAGGAAGCATGCAGTAGTTGTAGGCTGGCTGAGTCTTTTGAACATTTTAGTGCTTGCATTGTTTTCTGCAAAATCATCTTGTGCACAGGTTTATGTGTCGGCTGTAGCCATCATCAAAATTGGCTTTACTAGCATCGCATCTTGCAGTGTGAATGATAACAAAAACAGTATGATGTGTGGCCCTGCAGGTGTTGAGTGATGACAGCAAGAGGCAGCAGTACGACAGCTGGGGCTCGGCGTCAGGCTTTGCCGGCAGTGGCGGTGCTGCGGGAGGCCCTCAGGGCACATGGGGACCAGAGGGTTTCCATTCAACGATTGATCCGGAAGAGCTCTTCCGCAAGATATTTGGGGACCTTGGTGGCCGGACGGGATTCTCCGACTTTGACTTCTCAGAGTCTCAGTTTGGCTTCGGTGGTGCCCAGGAGGTGAGTGCTCTGGATGTGTGTTAAGCACCAGTGGCCTTGTTGGTGCATATAATTTGAAAAGTACTGAGCAGCGCACGGACATGGGAGAACAGGAGGCAAGCATACATGGCGATAGTCGGTGTACCATTTTAGAGCACAGCTCTAAAATTGTTTGGGCATGTGTTCCTGGGTTGAGCGGCATGCCCTGCCTTCATTGGCGTAACCAAGCGCGGAGCGCAGTGGAGGAGAAAAGCGAAGGAGAAGGCGACAGTAGCATGAAGGCAGGTTGCACGGCTGCGACCCATCGGGCCAGAGCAGTGAGCGCTACCGTCTGCTCGCCGATGACATCATCGGTAAGGTATGTGTCGCTCGCCTGTGATGGCGCTGTAGTAGTGCGAGCTGTAAACGCACCGGATGTTTGCCCGAGGCAAGGCTCATCGGCGGCAGAACGCTGCGTGCGCTGCCCAAGTCGAAACCCAGAGCTGCCTCCTTTGGGCACTGCATGTTCCATATGCGGTCGCCTACAGTTCGAGTACCACAACAGCTGCTCTCAAAAACCTCATTACTGAGAAGGGTACTCGTCAGATAATTTTTTCTCCTTTATTTATCTCATCTCTGCTGTTTTTGAAGCTATTTTACTAAAAGTGAGGATGTTCAAAGGGCCACCAATTAGCTTGCTCGGCATGTGCTCTTTTTGTATTCTGTTGTAATTGGTGTTATCAGCTGCTCAATGCTGCATCTTGCTTGTGAAAAAGATGCATGTGATATTATTTGTTTAATTAAAGGATTTTAATGCGTCTCAAGAAGGGTGACACGTGAGGAGGACACAAGTGGGGATTTGATTATTGAACTGAAAACGCATATCTTGGAGCTAAATCCCAAAATAGAGAATGCATTTAGCATAGCCATTAGTAGAGGAAGAACAGACTGCCCACTGCTGGCATTCAGCGGCCGTGGCATCACAGGTTCATGGGCTTGACCCCAGCAATAACTGCATTTCGATGGAAACAAACTGCAAAAGTTCCTGTGTACTCAGAATTTGGTTCACATTAAAAGATTCCAGGTGGCCTAAAATTGTTTGGAGCCCTCCACTATTCCATGTCTTATAGCTTAGCCTACATGCCACTTTGGGTCATTAAACCTACCCACCTAATATATATGCATGTGTAGGTGCCCATTGTTATTAGATATTCCAAATTTTAGTGCTTATATTTTGTCAAAAGGAAATAATTTTGATCATTTTCCAGTTTTACTGCCGACATAAAATAATAGCTAATGGAATTACATAACGTAAATAAACTGAGGCAACTTCCTTTACCTGTAGAAAGGCTGCCATGGAAGCAGTGGTTGAAAATCTAATAATAATAATGATGATAATAATAATAATTGGTTTTTTGGGAGAGGAAATGCAGTATCTGTCTCATATATGGTTGGACACCTGAACTGTGCAGTAAGGGAAGGGATAAAGGAGGGAGTGAAAGAAGAAAGGACGAAAGAGGTGCCATAGTGGAGGACTCTGGAATACTTTTGACCTCCTGGGGATCTTTAACATGCACTGACATCGCACAGCACGCCTTAGCGTTTTGTCTCCATAAAAACTCAGCCGCCGCGGTCGGGTTCGAACCCGAGAACTCCGGATCAGTAGCCGAGCGCCCTAACCACTGAGCCACCGCGGCGGGTGGTTCAAAATCTCCAAGGAGCCATTTTGTGAGGTGCCTTTGGGGATGATGCTGATGGTGGCAGTGGTGAGGTTGTCATGGAAACGGTGCCCTTGATGTATGACGCAACCAGGGTTCCCCTCAAAATCTTCTGGAGGTGAATGCCCAGAAATAACCCTGAGTACTAAAAATTAGGCTTTTAGTTTCGGCTTTCGCCGGTACGTGCCCGGTAGTCCCTCAAAATCTTCTGGAGGTGAATGCCCAGCAGTGAGCCTGTGGTGGGAGGTTTGCAGTGGTAGGAAGAATTTCAGAATACCAGCATTTACTTTCATACTGTACTTACTGCCTTCAGTCTCCTTTTGAGTTGAGCCCACTTCCTTCTGATGTTTTTCTGCGCGTAGCTTTTGGCTTTGTTTCCTTCATTTGTCTAATGGCCCTATGCTATAGTGAAGGAGTGAAAGCTTTGGAAGAACAGGCACTCAGGAGAGCAGTGTACCAAAGTGCAGAAGTGACAGAGCTGCATGTGTTTTTGCAGTGTTCACTGGTGCTCCGAGTTTGAGGACATGCACGCTAAACGTACAGGGAAAGGGCATGAAAAAATAAGATAACAAAAGTGTTGCTTCTGTTGTCTGAGAGCTAATCAAGTAATGGTTGCATATATTGGCGGTCACCAGGGCAGGAAGGCAGTAGTGACAACGTTGCAATACATTGTGAGGAGAATCCTGCCTGTACAGTTTGTTACTCTGCATCAATCAGTGAGAGAGCGCCATTTTGTGCTGCAGTATCAAAGCTCACAGAATGGATGAGGTTCTTGAGGTGATGTACCAGCAGGCAACAGCGCCCAACCATCACTCAACAAAAGTTTTTTCTCGAATTAATTTATAATTATTTTATCTGCGATTTCTATTAACTACATCATAGCAGCCCGTGTGCATGGCTGAACAGTCCTAAAGATGTTAAAATATTTAATGGTTCTTTTGTGTTTGTATTGAATGAATACTTGATAGGAAAATCTGTATTAACGTACCATAACATATATCAACTTTTTTGATAAACTGCACAACGGACAATAGGAAACACAACCATTAAAAAATTTGCATATGCTGAATGTGACAAACGTGCTGGTCCTGTCGCGTGTTGTGAAACTTGTGGTCAGCTTAACTTAATCCGGCCGTGTAAGTGGTTGCAGCTTAGCAGTTTGTGTTTCTTAATGCTTGTCCAAATTCTGCAGGTGATCTTGAACCTGACCTTCCAACAAGCTGCCCGAGGAGTCAACAAAGATGTGACGATCAACGTAGTTGACACGTGCCGCCGTTGTCAGGGCACCCGTAGTGAGCCTGGCACCAAACTAGTCCGGTGCCCATTTTGCAATGGAAGTGGCATGGTAAGTGATTGTGAAATGTTTGTTGCCACTTTGCTTTGTTTTTCAGGGAATAGAAAAAAAGGATTGCCTGTGGCTTCTGAGTACGATATCTAGGCCTTCCTTTTTCTTGTCTGCTCACTTCTCCAAAATTGAGATGGGCAGACTTTGAAGCTACCAATATTTTAACTTTACAGATTCTGCTGAAACCCTTAAGTTTCAACATAATACCATTCTGTTAATTAGATTGCCACATAAGGTGTGAAAGGCCGTCAAACAGAGACACAGTTAAAGTAAGGTACTGAAATATCAGCAGCTGGGTAAACTGGCCTGGCTTTCAGACAGTTAGTATAAAAGAGGCTGACTGTGTAATCACCACAGTGGGTACAAGCTTTTCCCGGGCCTGGGGCTCAGCTTCTTTAGAATATATTGCTTGGGAAATGTAGACGAAAACACCTTGTGCCATGACGCTCTTGGTCGCAGATGCCCTTGCGGTATAAAAATGCTTCATCATCATCACTGTGTAAACACTGCAGAGGGTGCAGAAAAGCAGAGAACATGGCGAAACATTGAGCTAAACGAGTCAATACACAGTCGACAGCTGATTTTTCGGACTGTCTGGAGACCGTGAAAGCATCTGAAAAATTCGGCAGTCCAAAAAATCAAATTTCACCTTAAAAATTATTTTACATCAACTTCTAATTGTCAAAATGGTGGAGGAAAGGGTCAGCAGTTTTGTGCACATTTTAACAATTCACATGATTCGAAATCGCACCGCACATTGTGTACACAGATGACGGGTGGTGGCGACTGCTTTCATGACCACGCTGTTCGATGGTTGTACTGCCGTTGGCACGTCGTAGATGAACGCGTGGGCTAGGGTGAAGTCCAGACGCGTAAGCAAACCCGCTGTACGGAGGGTGTGTAACAAAAAAGGCTAGGATGGCGATAGAAACAAGAAAGAACCAACAAACAGCTGGAGGAGAAGGCGGAAAAAGGTTTATTGAAGTAAAAGGGGAAGAACGGTTGTGGCTTGAGGGTCCAGCCAGTTGATCAGGAGCCCTCGCTCTGACAACCTCCATGTCTATCTTGGTGGCCCAGTGCTGTGTTTCTACATCCGAGTTAAACAGTGTAGCCTCTCACTTCTCAGGATTACTGAGCTGCAGCTCCTCAGACAGACGGGGGGATGCCCATTGTATATGTGCTGTATTGGCTCTGAGGCCACAACAAGTACTTCATTGGCATTGGTTTTTGTAATTAGGCCTAGCATCTAAGCCAAAAACCAGTCTCAGGACCGGCGATATATACATTATCGTATGCACTATGCAGTGGTTTTCGTATAATGAAAGACGTTTTGCCTGTCATCAAAACGCAAGCTTTGACGGTATTGCAATAGAACGGCTGGGGCTGTGTTGCATTTTGCTGCAGGTATGTGCTCTTTTCTCTGAAAAGCACTGCCATTTTCTTCCATTCGCCATCTCTGTGAAGCCATACACCTTCCACGCGCTTCGCTGCTGCATTTTTGCATTTTCAGGACCAAAGAAATTGGCATAGGTGAGTTCCGCAAACCTTGATTACTATTCAACATCCGAGAATGCTACTAACTCACAACCTGGTGTATGCGATGTGTGAACATGGAAAGAATATCAGCCCCACCTAGGAGAGGCACCCTTTACCTTTCAGTTTAAATTCCGCTTTAGGCCGCCGTGGTGGCTCAGTGGTTATGGCGCTCGGCTACTGACCCCAAAAGATGCGGGTTCGATCCCGGCCACAGCAATCGAATTTCGATGGAGGTGAAATTCTAAAGGCCCGTTTACTGTGTGATGTCAGTGCACATCAAAGAACCCCAGGTAGTCGCAATTTGCGGAGCCCTTCACTACGGTGTCCCTCATAGCCCGAGTCGTTTTGGGACGTAAAAACCCTACAAATCAAACCGAACTCCACTTTATTTGATCAAGTTTTTGATCCTCCTAAAGGTCTGAACTAACGAGGTTCCACTATACACATTATATGGCAGATTGGCAATTGGTGGTTGCGCAGTGGTGAGTGTGAATGAAGCCTTGAAAGAAGTGAACGGGGCACTTACACTTACACTAAAGCGATAACGTTACTGGATTAATGCCTATATGCGCAGAATTGATCATTCTCTACCTTACATTCATAGATTATTGGGAGTTCTCATACGTATTACTGCTGCTGCAGTGGTGCAGCGGTTAAGGTGCTGCCACCAGTGGGGCTTGTGAGACCCACATTGCTCTTCCGAAGCAACCTTTTGCTACCAATAATTAGTTTAACTGCCATCTGTCATGGTGGGCAGTTTGCTGACAATCGGTTGGGCTGGTTGTGATGATGTCACAAGGTCATGGGACCTAGGTGGCCCACCTGCCCCCTAGGTGGCTCCTTTGGGGATTTTTAGTGGATGTTTTGCTTATGGTCAACAACGCTGACCACGGCGCTGGCTTTTCTGCGACATGGGGCCATTAACGCTGTCACGTTAAAACTAAGCAATCACTTGCGATGCGTCCAAAATTTTAGACACACTTATACATTGGCTGTATGGGCAGGTCGCAAGGCTACAAGAAAGTCCGAATCATCAAACATGTCTGTACATTGAAGGGTACAGAACGTAATGTATCAAACACCTTGCAGACTGAGGGTCCTGTTAGTGTCAAGAACTTAGGCTTTCTTTCTTATTTTTTTTTGCTCTTCTGCCTTTTTACTTTTCCATGCTGTGCCCCCACCACCCAAAAGTTCTGCTGTGCCTTGCCAGTGTGAGGGAACTCATCTTCACCCTCTTTGCATGCTCATCTGTGCAGGAGACGATCAGCACTGGTCCCTTTGTAATGCGGAGTACTTGTCGGCATTGCCACGGCACCCGCATGCATGTCCAGAACCCCTGCCAGGAGTGCCATGCCAAGGGCACCACCGTGCAACGCAAGACTGTCACTGTCCCTGTGCCGGCAGGTGCGTCAAATGAACCCCTGCCATTTCAAGCAACATTTTCACCAAAACTAACGTTCGCGTTTATGTTACATTTTATATTTGTGGTTACATCCCAAATAGCAGATTGAATAACAAAGGAACATATACAGCCTTGTTAGGTGGACTGCATATGCGACACAGAACGTGAGTGGGCTCCTTACTGCTGACACATGTACTCTGTGTGATGACTGCAAGAAAAAGGGCATTTTGTAAAATAGGTTTTCTCTTGTCCATTCTGAGTAAAGTGGTGCATCTTGCATGGATTGAACTCGCAGATTTGTTTTTGTTGCACTGATGTGTAAAAGGTACTTGGTGCGAGCTTCTGCTATGCTTGGTCATGTTCAAAGGGGTTGTATGCATTGAACCATGTAGTAAAATTTTTCTCTTTTTTTTTTTGCGGACATTTATTAATCAGCTGTTGATGGATTCTGGTTTGACAGAAAAAAAAATGTGGGGAGGCCAGGGAGAAGCATTGTCTGTTTTTTCATCGTCAGCAGCAGCCTGACTGCACCCACTGCAGGAAAAAGGCCTCTCCCATATTTATCAAATTAACCCTGTCCTGTTGCACAAACTTCTTAAATCTCATCTGCCCACCTAACTTTCTGCTGCCCTCTGCTGCTCTTGTCTTCTCTTGGAATCTAGGTCATTACCCTTAACTACCATCGGTTATCTTGACTTTGCATTACTTGCACAGCCCAAGCCCATTTCTCCTTGATTTCGACTAGGACGGTTGTTCCTTGACCCACTATGCCCTCTTCCTGTCTCTGAAAGTTACACATATCATTGTCCTTTCCATAGGTCATTGCGTTGTCTGTCCTCAGGTGACATAAGCTGCTGTATGAGATTTGGTTACTCTGATCGCATGTTGACTTATATTGGTGAACAGATTTCGGAACTGTGTTTATGTAGCTATATAGTCATTTCTGTAGGATGAGAATGTTTCTCTGTTAACTCAGTCATGTAATGGCAGCCCATGCTACATGACATACTACATAACGGCATACTACATAACATGGATGCTTGTGTGGGATGTCTGTTGTGATGGAATGAAATTTTTTGTCTAGAAGCTGGAATGGTGAGCAGTTGTTCTTGTTTACTGGTGTCTTACTGTAATCAATGAAAAAAAAAAGTAAAACAAGTGCTTAAAGAAATAAGGTCTTTGTGATCAAGCAACCTAGAAGCAGTGGTGGTGGTAGTGATGGCATGAATTATTTTGCCTAACAAAATTATCCCATCTTCTGTGTGTTCAAAATTTATGCACATTGGCAATTAATTATGAAGGATTTGAATTTCTTTAGTTTTTAGTACTAATTTCTACCTTTACAGATATAGCTCTCATTTTTGCCAATGCAATTTGTCACGCAGCTTGCATGAATGACCTGGTAGATAAATTGACATGCTTGGTGATGTTTTGTAACACCAAAGTCTGTGGCTGCTTTAGTGGGCTTGGGGTCCCATGACAGCCAAAAAAATGCAATGACTAATGATGTGTCAACTAGGCTGTTTGGTGTTAGCTGCTAGTCTGGCTTGGGCATTGATGCTCTCCTCTGATCATGTGTCATGGCACTGATGTGCAAGTTTCATTTTTAGTTTTTAGCTTTCCTTTTGATTTGTTCAGGCTAAGAGTACCTAAGTAGTATGTTATCATTGTCACTCTTTTCTTCAAGTTAATTGAACTAAGTTTTATTCTTATATATTTACAAATTTTTCTTGCATGCTACCATTGAATTCCTGCAGTCACTTTGGTTACTGTTTTGCTTGAACACTCATTAAGGTTCTGATATCTTTAATTTAGTAAATTTGTTGTAAGATTAGCATCATTTTTCGTCCTTTTTTGCTGAATGAACAGTACTTTTGTCATTAATTGGCTGCATCCAGCATTATTGAGAATAGGGGAAACATTTTTTTGCAGCCTACTGAAGCAAGCTGTATGGTCCTTTACCTTGACTGCTAAATGGCTGTTTTCATGAGGCATACAGTAGGCTTTGTGCATTCTTGTAATGGAATACTATCTGCACTGGAATATTTCCAATGCAAAACGAATCATTCAAGGATACTCAGCAGAAGAAAATATGTGAAATTAGTTGTCAAAAGAAACATCAGTGGCAGGCTATCACTTGCATGCCTCACAAAATTTTTAGAGTAATAAAGGGAGTTGGGCTTTGCAACCTGCTTTTAATGGGTTTTCATTGTGGACTTTTTGTTGAGCAGTATCATATTGCTGAGTTCTGGCCGCATATTTTTGACGACAGTAATGTGCGGTGGACATATTGAAGCTTTCATCTTGCCATCACTGCAGGTTGTGCTGTCAATTCTGGTTGTTTCCTCTTTTTCAGGGGTGGAAGATGGACAAACGGTGCGAATGCAAGTGGGCAAAAAAGAACTCTTCGTCACATTCAAGGTTAGCTAAAGCTCTTCATTTCAAGTGCCTACTCTTGCCATATTTATCCGAATGTAGTTCGACTATGACTTTAATGTGAGGGCTACTTTTGCAGGTGCAAAATAGGAAAAAAATAATGCGCAGTCGCTCGCATGATATGATGCGACGAATCTGCATTAGCCGGCATTGGTTTCACACTTCACTTTACATTGATTGCTTTCCCATTGTTTCCATGGGCTTCTGGTGGATGGAGGTTTGTGGGTGGAGGCTGGAGGTTAGGAGGAGGTGGGTGGGTTGGTGGTTGATGGAAGCTCATGAGTGGGAGATGCATTTTTACCAGCGGGTGCACCTGTTGCTGCCCACTGGAGGGTGCCTGCAAGATGAAGGTTTTAATAAAACAGCGGGTTTCTGCTGACCAGGAACTGTACTATACTATGCAGGAAAAAGTATGCGAATGTAATTCTAGGAACAAAGTTACAACAAATTACTCTACTTGGACTGAGGTTTATGAACAACTGTACCTGCAAAAGTGGCTTTCCTGTTCCTTGTCTTCATGGGAGGGCACCCAAGGCTGCTCGAGGGTTTTATGCAGCCCTTAGTTTTTCATTTTGACTCGGCTCCATTCTGTCCTTGCATTATTTATGTAAGGGGGCGAGGAGCATTGCAGCTTCAGAGCCAAGGTAAAGGCACATGGCTTCAACAGATCGACACTTAATAGTTTTATCATCTGCCTGCATGCTGGTAATTATTTTTTCTGAGATTTGGTCCCGTTCTCCTAATTCATTATGGCATTTTTAACATTTGTTTGTGTTCGTTAAGTTTTTGTGATTGTTAGGCTGTCATAAACGATCTTTCTTGGCTCTACTGTGGTAGTGCCACAATGTCATTTGTGCTTTGCAGCGGGTAACATTGCTCCCCGTTTCAGCTGCATAATTTAACTTTATCTTACAGTCCAGTTGTCCGACAATCACTGTCCGAAAGGTGTGGGGCACATTCTTTCACCTTGCATGAAATGAAGTGCTGTTTGCTTGTTGTTTGCTGCAGGTTGCACGAAGTGACTACTTCCGTCGGGACGGCGCCGACATTCACACAGATGCTGGCATCACCCTTTCCCAAGCCGTCCTTGGTGGCACTGTGCGTGTACAGGGTCTCTATGATGACGTTATGCTGAAGGTTGGTCTGAACACTTCATTTTGTGGCTTGCAAGATCAAACAAGGCCTTGTTAAAAGTGACTTTTGTTCTATGCAAGCTGCATTTGCCCTTCAGCAAAAAAGGTCTAAATCAAGTATATTGTTCTTTTTGTTGGCAGTGTTAGTACTAAGTTTAACATATTTTTTTTTGGTAAATCTAAGGCATAGAAATGTGGGGCTTTCTGTCAAGTATACAGGTTTGTTGTAGTCGCTGAACGGTTTTTCGGACCCAGCGGGACCCAGACAATAATAGTCTGAATAATCGAACAGCCCAAAAATTCTGTGAACTCCAAAAAAAATTACTTTTCTGCGAAAAATCGACTTTAAAGGTCGCCATTTCACTTGAAAGCGACGATATTAGGCTGTATCTGAGCCAGAGGCATGCTTTCGTCATGTTCGGAGCACCTCAAGTCAGGATATCAAGCAGTGCGACGCAGCCGCAAGTCATGCCGCGAACAAATGCACGTGCCATGCGAAGCAAGAATAGTGTTTCTGTGGTCAACGACGGTCATGAAGACGGAGAGAGGGAGCCTGCAGGAAGAAGCGAGCGCCTCCAAATGAACTCCACCCCCAACCCATTTTCAATGCAATCCTGCACTTTTCTTCGTAGGTCGCCTCAGTGGCGATGATGAGCATGCCATTATCTCGAGTGGTAGCGATGAAGAACAAATAGCCAAACCTATCCAGGCCAGTCCATCCTACTGACTCCGCTTGAATCCACCTTTCATGGTGGCAGAAAACTGGCTGGTTGTGACAGAAATGCCATTTCGTGTCTATGTAGGGCGAAAAAAAGTTTAGCAGACGATTACGCTTCTCGTTAATGCCATTTTTGGGCTCAGCTGCTGTGGTACACGAACTGTAGGCGCCCTCATATGGAACACACAGTGCCAAACACAGGCTGCTCTGGGTTTGACTTGGGCAGCATGTCGCATGCTGCTCTGGGTTTCGACTTGGGCAGCATGTCGCATGCTATTCTGATGCCATCTCTTGCAAGTGACGCATACCTTATTGATGATGTCATCTGCAAACAGCCGATGGCGTGCGCCACTCTGATGCTGCGGGTCGCCGCCGCGCAACCTGCTTTCATGCTACCACTGTAGTCTCCTCCTCCAGTTTCCTCTTCACGCTCTTCACTATTGCTATCTTTCATCCTGCACTGCGCTCCGCACTCGGTTATGCCAAGGCGCGCCACTAGGCTCCCAAGAGCTCCACTCTAAAACGAACTTTTGTTCATAAAGTGATCTCCTTGGTTTGCTGGTGCCTATTTTAGTCCGAAAAATTTGAACTTTTGGACTCCGCAAGGTCCGAAATATCGATTGTGAATGTGTACGTGCTCCTGTGAGATGCGTGATGGTTCCGCGATAAAGGCGAATAATTGCGGAAGTCTTAACTATTGAAGTCCGAAAAATCAGTCTGCTACTGTAATGCCTTTCTAGTTTTACATGTAGTTACGGCTGCCAAGCTTCACTATTGTCATGTGTGCCATGTCTTGTTGATTTTTTTTTGCCTACATTAACTCTTTGAGACTGCAAGACTGTATCAGTTTATGCATAGCATAGCATGTCATTGCAATGACATGCAATGTGTTTTATGAACATGAAGAAGCTGTGAGCCTTCCTTTCAATCTCCCGCGATATCCCCTTCAGGCACTGTGTACTGTCGGGGGCAAAACTGGTATACTCCACGCAGCGGGAGCCGGTGTAACAGAAGACTGCATTGTAACGCCATCTACAGGAGGCATCTGGGATCGAGACAGCCAGTGGGAGCCCTTAGTTATTTGCAGGCATGTCACTTGACTCGTTTCAATGCTTTGTGCTTTAGATGGTGCTACGATGCAGTTTTCCGTTGCTCCAACTCCCGCTGCGTGGAGTATACCACTTTTGTCCCCTATAGTACATATTTGGGGACATGACAATGAATGCTATCAAATTCCTGGTCTACGAGGTGCAGTGTTTTTTAATGTGGATATAGCAGTTTTACGGTAGCTCTGATTCGGCTCCTCCTGTGAGGGTGTGTTTTTGTTTGCTTGTTTTGCTAGCATGAGTGCTTTAAATTGCATAAAACGGAGTGATTCGTTTGCATAACAATTTCATATGACAAGAATCAGTGAAAAGAAGTACCGTATTTACTCACATAATGGATCAACTCACCCCCCCACTTTGTCAATGATAGTGTACTTTTTTTAACCTTGCAATGTGCACCTGACCATCAGGGCTGGTGTTTAGCATGCTCACTTTATCCCGTCACGATAGGCTGCTGCCATCGACTATTGCAAAATTATCAGATCTCGCCATGATCCAGTGAACATTTTTGATGGGAATGATTCTAAACACAAGCATGCACGAACACGAGTGACGCGGTGATGGAACTTGTTCATCGTGCAGTTTTTTTTTTTGTTGATGATGATTGGATAGACGGACGGTAGGACAGGTGGGCAGAACAGCTGGTGGCCAGGCGGCCAGACAGACATGTTTTATGAAATTTCGACTCTTACCAAAAAAAATCTGTTGAAACTTTTTCTTCCCACATCGATGTTAACTGTTATGAAAGAAAAGTGGGAGCATTGCCCAAGTAAATACGATACAGTAATTGGGACCTTGAAAGCAATTTTGAGTCTAGGTGTTCATAGATGAGGACCCAGCAGAAATTGCAGAAATAATCGTCGGGAAAAGGAAGGAATTTTTCCTGTGGATTCTTGGCATGCTCTTTGCAAAAGGGTGAAAATTTGAAGATTTTCTTTCTGTGGATAACGGTTAGTGCCTGAAGGGTATCTGCTCATTTCTGCTGGTAGAAGTCTTTCTACTTCAACCTTTTGTCGTGCTCAAGAGAAGTAAGTCAAATGTGTGTCTGAACTTTACCTACAGATCCCCATGGGAACATCGTCACACACCAAAATTAGGCTCGCAAACAAGGGCGTCAAGCGATTAAATAGTTCCGGATATGGCGATCACTACATCCACATCAAGATCCGGATACCACAGTGAGTTGAATGTTTTAAATCTGTTGTGTTATCATATGTGCTGAAAGTTTTTGCCATCTGTATAGACATTGTCAGCTTTTAGTGTGACTCTTATTGCTTGTGTACATGCAAGCAAAATGCAATATGAACACACTCCAAAATTTATGTATACCAGGACAGCTCAAACAAGTACCGCATTACAGACAATGGTGGTGAAATTTTGCACTTTTGTGCTACTGCATAGCACCTGTGTCATCTCTCTTGCTGGCAGCAGAATGAATTTTCTCTTCTTTCTTTTCGTGTGCATACACTGCAATTTTTAAAATAAATTTTGAAGTTGCTGTATATAGTCGATGGGCTAATAGTAGGTTGAAATTTTGTACTTTGCGAAATGTATGTAGGTGTGGACTACACAGTATTTCTTCTTCAGTATAGCCAGATATGGCATGAAATTTCCAATACTTCCTATGGTTTGTACTGGGTGCAGACAGTCTTACAGCAAAAATTTAATCCTGTCACCTGTGGGCTATGCACAGGGTGCAAACTGCAGACTGGAAATAATGGTACATAAAACCAGCTTGGTCTTTGCATTGCTTGTGCAGGGACCAAAATGCAAAAAAGTGAGCAGAAGCTTTGTGCAGGGTCTTTTATTCTTTGGGCTCTTTCGCCTGTTGTTTTGTTCAAATTGACATTGGCATTGTAGAGCAATAGAGCAGCAGCATTGCTGGAGAGCATAGCATTTGCTGAAAACACAGAACCAAAAGCTAGTTGCAACCACATAGTAGAACTTGGCGGGACCTGAGAAATGGTCCGAATAGTCGAACAGCCCGAAACATCTGTCAGCTTCCAAAAAATCACTATGCCATGAAAAACCGGCTTGAAAAATGGCGAACTTCGCCGTTTCCTGCGTTTTGAAGTCGGCAACCAGGCTCCTCGGTGGATTCTGCCGAACTGTCTTCATTGTGGAACACACATGTGCCTGCAGTTCTTACGATACATCTCTTACGTTATATTTATGCTGACGTCTGCACAGCATATATTCACTTGGCAGAGAGCCCCATTTCATATCAGTGCTAGAAAAATAGGCGCCAGCACATGCTGTTGCGCTCATAACAGCTTGTCACGCATCCGATGGGAACCAACTGAGGTTTTTGATGAGCCTCTAGGTGCCCCTTGTCAAATGCACCCGACTTGCATAAACATTCAGTTTATCATATTTACATGATTGTAAGTCGACCCTCCTCCTATATCTCATATTAGAAAAAAACAAACTTGGAGGTCATTTAAGCTTGTCCTTTAGCAGTAGAACGCAATAGCACCCGGCCGGCGCCGCTTATCGTCAGCTGCTATCGGCTGCCACGCACGGGCGTGCCCGCTGGCACATTCCAAAATGGAAATCTATTAGTCACTGTACTACTTGTCCACATTTGCGCCATCGTCCTCACTAACGTTGCCGTCGTGATCGCTGCGGCGGTCCCACAGCACGTCGTTTTAATGTTGTCTTGCAGCGAAATTCCACACTTCGCAAATAGCCACACCACGACATCGCATGGAACAGCTGAAAATTTTGTCTCGCTGCAGCTCCCACACCTGTATCACCCGTTGCGAACATCAAACTTACGGCCCGGGTGCAGTCGTTCGTTTCTTCGGCTTAAAGAGTGACAGCCATCTTGAATGTAGCCGTGAACGAGCGCCAGACGCTTATCGACCCGCAGCACAAATGACGACTGACGAAGCATTACATAAAAAACTTGTAAAGCGCGGCTGGCCGGCAGTCGTGAAATGTGTCAGAGCCAGAGAGAAACTACGCGTGAGCGGCTTCGGCTCTTCCGTCAGCTACCGATGCTCCTCGGCACCGCTGCCGTCCCGAGTGGTGGTGCAGCCGTGATTGGAACAGCGGCCCTTCCATTAACTATCGACACTCCATTGAGCACGGAGTGTGCAGTTGAAAGCAAAAAAAAAACAAACTTGGATGCTTAATTCTCCTTAAGAGTAGAACGCGATAGTGTTATCGGGCTGCTGCCGCATATCAGCTGCCACAATCTGCAGCCACATGTGGGGAGGGTGGGTGCTGGTTTGCTGCCTCTCGACAGCCACCATCGGCCGCCGAGCGCGAGGAGGGGGTGCCGGTCCTGCACATTGTCATAGCAGCTGCATACGCGCAGCAGAAATGCAACCATGCTGTAGCATCCCCGATATCTCATTTGGCTTGTCTTTATTTATGGTGCCATGCTTTGGTTTAGATTGTGAGCCGAACCCCCACTCCGGATTTGCAAATTTAAAAAGATAGTTTGACTTACAGTAGTGTAAATACAGTACTTTGCTGTTTGCATCGACAGCTAACTCCAACAATTTCTAGCACCATTGAGCTCGCACTGCTTCGAGAACTGAGCTCCTATCACATCGTGTAGGTTGCAGTTCATATTGAGCACGATTGTAAGTGTTCTGCAGTGACGACACAGTTGACAGTACCTACCGGTGGGGCGGTTCTGGACTTCCTAAATTTTTTCTCAACCCAAGCAAAATTTACTCAAATTAAAATTTCAGATTACAAGCAACGAAGTTGGTGTGTATTATGAGCCAACTCACGTATCTCTATCTGGAGGGTGGAGGGCCTTGACCTTTATTTTAGGTGTCAGTAAAAAGTCACTTTTTGCTAACTTTTGAAGTAATTGTCCTCAAAAGTTCTCTGTTTATTAATTTTAAATTATTTTGATCATAAACTACAGTAACAGATGAAAGCATAAAAAAATTATATTGTGGCTGAGATAGTAACACTGTTTATGTAAAAAAAAAAAGGTTAAAATGCCAAATTTTTTGCTTTCTTGCTAAACCAAGGAAATGGAAAAAAACTCTTGCATGGTTTCACTAGTGAAGTCGGGTGAAAGAACAATGCAAATGAAGTATTATAAAATAAGATTTGTCGTACTGTTTCACATTTGCTTTTAAAATTTTTAACTCCAACGAACTTCTGCTTCTACTTGGAAACTTCAAAGAGCACTCACATGAGCAAGGAATTTTTGTAGTGAAAAATACTTTGTTAAAACTCCATTCGCTCAGTCGCCAACTAGCCAATTTTTTTTTTTTTTTTTCAAAAGAATCTGCGGCTGTCGCTTTTTTGGTCTGGGACGCTTCGCATGGAATGACCATCCTTTGGTGGAATGGGATGTGTGGGGAAGTCCAGTTACAAAATTTTGCATGAGGTCCATTATGTGCTGGTGCTCCTGGGTTCGATCCTGGCAGTGGCAGCCAGGTTTCGATGGAGGTGAAATGCAAAGTCGCCTGTGTACTATGTGATGTCAGTGCAGGTTAAAGGTTTTCCAGGTGGTCGAAATTATTCTGGTGCCCTCCACTATGGCACCTCTTTCTCTCTCTCTTCTTTCGCTCCCACCTTCCTTCCTTCCCTTATGGTGCAGGTTGGTTGGCTGTTCGCCCAGATAAGAGACAATTATTGCACCAGTTCCTCTAAGAAATTGTTGATGAAAAGAAACTCTTTTCCAGCAACACATGTGTGGATATCATTGATATTCTAGAGAGCATTTAGTGGATTTGTGTGAGCAGTGAACTTTTTTAAAGACATCTCTTAAGAGCTCTGTGACTCTTGTGTTTTGTCAACCTGCAGGCACCTAGATGGAAAGCAAAAGGCCCTGATACAGGCATATGCTGAGCTGGAGGCTGACACCCCTGGCACTGTTGATGGCATAGTCAACACAAGGCAAGGTAGGAGCATATGTTCTGGCAGAGGTAAACTTAGTGTATTGCATTGAAACACAATTGGTAAGGCCCCTATCTTCCTGCAGTTCTTTGAAAAATCATGGATTTGAGCATTTTTTATGCAGTTGTGTGTTAGCAGCTGCATTGTTATTGTTGTGACATCAATAGGGATGATAGAATGATAAAGAAATGACTACCTTATCAAATTTACACATAGTCCAAGGGGAGGGAGGAGATTTAGACCCGGGGGAAATTTATGATTATTATGATTCTAATTGTTATGATTCTAACCCCGTTTCAAACTGTCCCGAGTCGACTACAATCGTGGTCATAAACAGAAAAGAAGACTGGAAATAGCACTCTAAAATATGGATGAAATGGCTACGTTGATGCTATCTGAGAGGCAACATTTCAGATACGCTTGACACGATCGAGCACAAGAGAGCCTAAAATGCACTAATGAACACAGCATTCCACGCAGCAGCGGCCACCGTCACCGCCATACCACTGCCATGCTGCAACCATTTGGTGTTTCGTGCTATCCAGTTCTGCGCCCATTCGCCATTTGTTTCTTTCTCTATTCCACTCAAGTCTTTCAGTGCCTTCTCTTTGTCGATGGCCCACGCCACCATTCTTTCCATAGCCACCCTCTCCTTTGCACTTCAGGCAGGATGCAGATCACGAGATTGCAAAAAATCGCGAAAAAATTTTTTCAAAAACAGGTTTTTTTGTACTAACTATACTTCAGACTATATATCTCTACCAACTATCCACACTCAAAACAGTCCTGAAGTGCAGAAAAAATAAATATTTTAGTTACACGGCTGAAAACGAAGCGGGAGCTTCGAAATTACGTTCCACTTCACACGATTGCAATTCCGAAACCACTCCCCTACCGCTACCATCCTGCTACCATTTGAAAGCTCGTTTTGCACCCTTTCATTTGACACCTTTCAAGACGACACCAGAGTGGTGCAGCCATAGCTACAGTCATATAAGTGCACACCGACTTCTCTTTATCTCCAGCTGTGATGTTACAAATACAGACTCTGCCTTACAGGCATTTTCTCTGGTTTGCCTTGGGCAATTGAGATGAGGAGCGGAGATGCTATCTTTACTGGCTTTTATATTATGCATTAAGTTGAAATGTTTGGTTTCATAAATTTCCAGTCAAACCATTTTGTATGTTCTATTCATAGATAGGCAAGTGTGTAAAAACAGCATCACTGCACAAAGTGAGTCTTGGATGCAGTTCTGTAAACATTTATACAGTTAAACCTCGATTTAACGAAGTCGGTAAAATCGGCAGTTTACTTCGTAATATATTGAACTTTTGCAACATCGAAATTCACCTCCTAGCATGCTCAGAAACCGCTAAAAACCGCGCTGCGGATAACTCACAGGAAAAGTGTTTATTTGCGACTAAAGTGCTCCTTGTGCCCTTTCTTTTGCCAGCAGCAACGGCATCTCGTGCGTCTTGTGCTTTGAGCGAGGCCGCGAGCCGCGCCCCGGCACGTCTATCGCGCCAACCACCTTGTCGGTGACGAGAATGACGCATTCGTCTTGAGTTTTGGTTTTGCTGTCATCATCATACTCTTGTAAGTGCCCCGAGCGCACCGCAGATATATGCCAACGTGTTCCGTCGCTGTCACCGCTGCGACCTCGTGGCTGTTGACAGCGGCCTTGCGACGGGCCACTCCATCGGCCCTCTCCCTCCCTCGCATTTCCCTTACTTTTCTGTC
This sequence comes from Amblyomma americanum, assembly GCF_052857255.1. Lineage (NCBI taxonomy): Eukaryota > Metazoa > Arthropoda > Arachnida > Ixodida > Ixodidae > Amblyomma > Amblyomma americanum. Next base: position 197,331,368 of record NC_135500.1, read on the forward strand.
TTTCTTCATGTCAGCGAGAACGAGGAGTACGTCCTCCAATCACCAACCAATGAAATGAAATCAGGCCAAACCCGCTCCTCGTTTTCTGCCGTAAGCACGAGTGTGTGTCCTTTTGCACATAATATGGCATCGTCTGAGTGAGAAGCGAGGTTGTCAGGTGTGAAGCGCGCGACGGGCTTCACAGCTGACGGATGTGCCAACGGCACTGACCCTTCCAGTCCTTTTACCAAACTTTGCGCATCTGTAAACGCGAGAAACGCGATGGGCTGCCTTTGAGCACAAGCAGCACGTCACTTACGTGGGCGATTCGCCGATTTTGGGTGAGGTAGCGGGACCCGTGGGCTGGCCTGGCAGGCTGCTAAGACTAGGCAGACGCTCGTGCTAGCCTCGCCCGTACTGCCTCAAATGGCGCGGTGCGCTCACCACTATGATCATCGTCATATTTAAGTCTGCCATGCGCGCTGTATATGAAAGCAGTGCGGTGCCCATATTACATACGCGCTCCGATGCGCTGCGCGCTTTGGCACGCGCTCTGCTCAACCACTCATGCCTGCGATACAATTTTTTCTGCAGGTTCGTTTTCAGCCAGTAAAGAAATTTCGTTGCATTGAAAGTGCGCTAAAATCTAATTCATTATAATGAGGCTAAAAATACATGGTGTTATATGGACACGAAGTTATAAAAACTGGAATACTTCGTTTTATCGAGGATTTTGTTACGTTGAAGTTCATTACGTCGAGGTTTAACTGTAATAATTTGTAAACATATTTTGGCTGGTGGCCTGTATTGAAGGGCCTAATTAAAACCATAAGACTCCTTAGAACTCATATTCTGGTTTAGCTATTCAAAATCTAATTGCATATTTGAAATTACTGAATGGAACAAACTTAATAGTGAGACTGTTAATCATAATTCTTTATTGATGTTTGAAAAGTGCCTGCAAATGTTATCAATTTGAGTTTGTTTATATGCTTGTATTTTGTTGTGTTTTTTCCCACTCCGCTATGATCTGTACTAGATCACAGTATCTATAAATAAATAAATAAATATTTGAACTCCACATACAAAAGCACACTTTTGTGGTAATTATGATAATAATTGTGCCATAATTGAAAAAAATTATTTTAAGACCAACATCCGCCCTTAAATTGTTAGAGTCTAAATATGAAATTTGACTTTGAATGGCTCAACTAGAATATGAGTTGTAAGGAGTTTTGTGGTTTTAATTGGGCTTATCACGTCATTTTGAAGCTTGCACTTCGTTTTTCGGCCGCGCAATCTCAAAGTATTAATTTTTTTGGTACTTTGGTATCGTTTTGAGCGTGGATACTGTGGGGAGTTATAGTTCAAAGTATGTTAAGTATGAAACGCTATTTTTCTAGAAATTGTTTTTTTTTTTGCAATTTTTTGTGATCTCAAAGACCTATATCCCCCCTTACTGCTGTATGCTTGGTGTATGCTGCTGTTCACGAGGTATGTGCAGCAGCACATGATTTGAGGAAAAAATTCTTGTTAGATTCGTGCAAAAACAGTATTTACCTGAATTCTCCCAAAAGTGAAATTCTGGCAACAAATGAAGTTCTGCAGATATCGGCTCGAGCAAGCTTGCGGTAGGGACAATACACTGACATTCTTCTATGGTATACTGGACCCTTTGGAACGAAAAATACTAGCAGTAGTGAAGAACATTTAGTTCAAAGCAAGGCCCAGCAAATGTTATGGGGCTTCCTCTTGTCACAATATTGGGCCGTCCATGAACGAAAGTGAGTACGAAGCAGGTGCAAATTTTTGTGCGGTTGTCTCACTTGCGGGCACTGTCACAAAAGCAGGTGCAGGATTGTTCACTGGGCCATGATTAGAGAGAGCGTTCAGTCGCTGTGGGGGCATTGTATCAAACAAGCACCAGTCTTCAATTTGAGAGAATACCAAGCGCTGACATTGAATTGCCGCGGCCACCTTTGATGTAAATTAAGGTACATTAAGATAATTTAAGGTAACATGTGTGCAAGGCATCTTTAGCGAAATAATCATTTCATGTATCCTGCAGAATATCACAGAGTCTTTGTTCTATATTTGTGGAATTTTCACCATGGAAAGTTAGGGGCCTTAATAATTAGTGTGGTAGGCTGCCAGAGGTCACCATTGTTGAACCAGTGTGTTTTTGGGTTAAGAGCACAAGTGCAGGGCTGTGTACCATGCATTATTACCTTGTGTATACTTTTTTGCTAGTGCATTCTGGAGTGCGCCAGCTCTCAGGTTATCACACTGTAAACTTGTTATCCGGAAATTAAGCTCTGAGAACATGTTTTTACGCAGTTTGTTAATAAGAGTATGGCATTCATCACTTGAAATAAAGTTACACAAATAAGCACCAACCTCAAGTAATGACATGATTTTAGTGCTGTAAGTGGCTTAGCAAACACCACTGACAGTCTGCGATTAGTTTTATGCATGAATTGGATTTGTTTGGAGCTTAAGGATGCTGTTGTCTGACATTTCTTGATGTTAAGTTGCTTAGGTGGCCACTTTTCCTTAACCCCTGCTGAACATTTTGCACTGTTGGAGCAATATTCAGCTTGCAACTTGTGCAGTCCCTTCTGTGAGCTTGCAAAGAAGTGTTATTTTTGTTTTGTGTCATATTCCTATTATTGTCAACGCTGATATTCATTCAGTCATTGTTCTTGTTGAACCAGTGTTCAAAGCTGTTGTCATATTTTGTAAAGTGATTACTGTTTCATTTATATACAACAGTCCGTAATCACGTCTGAAAAATTAGAACCGTATGGTCAGATCAAATTTTCAGTGCCATCACTATACTCTGTTTCATACATAGCTGGCAACGTTGCCAAAGCTAGCGCGCTAGTTCGCGCAGGATAAGTCCGCACCCAAAAAGTACCCAGTTCTCTGTACTACTGAAGTGAACACAAGCCCATTTCATTGCGACAAACCTTAAGTGCTGTAACTGGCACATTTTGGACTTTGTTACCTCTTTCTACTTTTTCCTCCTGCGACTCGTCGAAACTTTGAGAAGCAAGAATTACATTTGGCGGTATGATACGCGGTTGGTAGGGTGAATTGCTCCTACTCAATCTGCACCCAAAAAGTAGGTTACGGTCTGTGCAAATTATAGCCAGCGGGCTCACAGCTTCGACCATGATTTTCAACGCTGTCACAGTGTTTTATATCGCTCTTCGTTGTCATCCAGACACTCACCGGAATGTCGAGAAGAACGAATGATATGTGGCGAGGTAATATGGTTTCACAAATGCACCACTTCAGCAGCCTCCACAGCGTTGCCTGCTATGTATGAAACTGAATATAGTGCACATTGCATTTTTTTGCTAGCATGAGTGCTACTTTGACAGTGCACATAATATATAACTGCACTCCCTCTTGTAATTGCTGCAGAGGTATAATTGCTTGGAGAGCAGTAAGATAAGTTTTACCAGCAGATTTTGATGGCCGAGCTTTCTTTTTCTGCATTTAGCTTCTCTTTGCTTTACCTCTCTTTCTTGTGGGGCCCATCTATCTTTTCAGTTTGTGAGACATGTGTGAAACATTGTAGGCTACAGTCTCCATAATAGTTCATGTTAAAAGGTCACTAATATGGCCTGGTAACTGCATTCACTATGATTTCTCAAGCCTCCTGCATTGCCACCTTGCTTTATGGTAATGCTGCTGAAAGCTATTCGTTACAACTTTTCACCCAATATTCAGTTAGTGCTTGGCAGATAAGTTTTCATGAAATTACCCTGCATCATTTAATTAGGAAGGTGCAACACAGAGACAATACATTAACTGAGTTACTTCTGCTTCAGCCAGCATGCTTTACTGAAAGGTTTTTGTCACCAGTGGGGTGACTCCCTTTCAAAGAAAAGAAGAAAAATTCTTTTTCTCCTTTTTTTGTTTTGTAGGCGACAAGAAAACGTATGCTGGCAAAGATGAGACCCCACAAGAAGGAGACATGGGTATTCTTGGGAAAATTAAAAAGGCTATTTTCGGCTGAGCTTCAGCTTCTTCTTTTAGGCTTTACTTTGAGGTATGCCTTATAGTCTGCTTCTGAATGTTACTTATCTTGCTGCCTTTTGAATGTGTGACATTGATTTACATGTTTATTGTCTTCCGCAGGGAGAACTGCAATGGACGACCCAAGCGGTTTAGTGAGACAGATTCGAACTGCCCTGGATGAACCTGTAATAGAGCCAGTAGAAGACCAAAATAACAGCAAAGCATAGCGTCTTATTTGTTTTGTCCCCATGAGACATTGTTCTTAGGCCCAATTACAACTTCCAAGCCTTCATTTTTGTTGAACCGGCATTAATAAACGAAAATATGTCGTTAGAGTCGTTGATTATTCTTGTGGCCATATGACATGTTCATTTTGCAGAAGCATTAGTCTAGATGTATTCATGCTGATGATCACACCTCCACATAGTTGGGTTCATGTAACATATATAGGACTGGTGTAGGATAAGTTTTTTTTACCTCAACTCAGTGGCATCTGCTGTAATAAATGAGTGCACTTGATTGAGCATTTTTTTCAATAAGTTTTTTTGTAGCTCTGATTGCTGCCTTTCTCCACGGCTCACGCAAATGCAAAAAGATGTAGTACTTGGCTTATACGCAGTTGCCTGGAGGCTACTGGAAAGCAACTGTCTCTGGTATGGATGCGTATACATACAAATGTGCCATAGCGTTGATCTGTTTCTTAAGGTGCACATCGTTCTTGCCTTTTAGGCAGGTGTTAACATAGGTGTTTCGTGTGGGGTAGGATTCACTCTTTTTGTTGCTACTTTTCAGAAGTAGTTCATTGCTGAAGTTTTCAGTTATACCTCGATTTAATGAAGTCAGCGAAATCGACAGTTTACTTCGGTACCATAGTCCTTGTATGGTAATACTGAAATTTTGCTACATCGAAATTTGTCTCCTAGCATGCTAAGAATCCGCCATTGCAATTAAGTGGTCCTTCACTTGTGGCCTTTCTTTGCCAGCAGCAACGGTGCATCTTGCTTATGTTGCCAGCTTGTGAGCCACCTTGGCACATCTATTGTGCCAACCACCTCATGGGTGGCGGGCACAACACGCCCGTCTTGAGTTTTGGTTTTGCTGTCATCCTCATCCTCTTAGTGCCCCAAGCACATTACCTACAAAACGACGCATTCCGCCGCAACCACAGCTGCGATGGCCGGCGCCGCCGACCTTGCGTGGTCACGACGAACCGCTGCTGCATTGTACCTTTAAAGGTGGAACTTAATTTGCCCCTAATTTTTCCTTGGGCTATCTTTCCCAGCCAGCAATGAAATTTCATTACATTGAAAGTGCAGCAAAATCTTCATTATATTGAGGCTAAAAATACATGCTGTTCTATGAACATGAAGTTATAAAAATTGGAACACTTCGTTACATCAAGGATTTCATTACATTGAAGTTCATCTCATCAAGGTTTAACTATACTGATGTCACTAGTGGGCTACATTGACTGAATGACGATGACATTTATGAAAAAAAAATAATTGTGCCGAAGACCTTGCTCTTGGAATGCATAGTGCCGAGCATCATGATCATTCAGGTCATAACCACTGCAGGATGAAGGCCTCTTCCATTAGCCTGCACTTGCGCCATCCTGTGCTAGATGCAGCCACGGTATCCCGAGAAATTTCCTAATCTCATCGCCCCACCTTATTTTCTCATTCCCTCGGCTGCATTTACCTTCTCTTGGAAAACACTTTGTTATCCTAACAGGACATCTGCCTCCTGTTCCCTGCATTACATGTGCCACCTGAGCGCTCTTCCTCCACTTGATTTCTTGAACATGTGGCACTTTCTAAATGTAAATTCAAGCTATTTCATTCGCCTTTCAGCTCTGGCCCCACAGGTGAGTATTGGCTGACTTACAACTGCCTCATATCTTTCCCTGAAGGGATATCATTAAGCTGCTGGTAAAAACTTGAGAGTGCCTGTGTCCTGCAACCCATTATTTTTTTTTTTTCGTTTTCTTTGTCATGTTCCAGATCTGTGTTTGTTAGCTGGCTTAGAGAGATGTTCCTCCTTCCTATTTAGTGATACCTCACCGCTTGTTATGAAATGTTGTTCTCCTCCCAGATTCTTCAGCACTACCTCAGCTTTCTTCATATTAATTTTTAAGCCTACCATTGTACTCTGCCTGCTGATGTCCTGAATCATGTGCTGTCCATCTGCTGAGTTGCTTAGGAGGGCAATGTCATCAGCAGATTGGTTATTGAAGTGTTCATAATAAATACTTTTACCTGGTTCCTTTGAACCAACCTTGTAAATACAGCTTGTAAACATGGAGTGAACAACAACAAACAGATTATGTCTCCCTACCTGATACCCTTTTTTTTAGTATTTTCTCACTTCTGTGGAGGACTTTTGTACATATTTTGTAACTTATTTGGACATGATTCCTCCACATCCAGGTTACACAGCGCTTGCATGACTCCTATACTGAGAAATGATTTTTATGATTTTTGAAAGCTACACGTATGGGGATGTGTTATGTCCGCTTTTCTCAAACCTTAGTCGTGGCATGAACGTGGTCTATTGAGTCCTCTCTTAAATCAAGCCTTTTTCCATGGTCAATTGGAGTGAAATGTAGCTCTGACTTTGTTAGCGATTACCTTGGAAGGTTTCTTGTAAGCAACAGGAGGTTAGCTAATCCGTCAAAATTTTTTGTCAATACAAATAGTGTTCAGCGATTAGGAATAAAATAATGGTCGCTCTGCAAAGCTGTTAGGGACCAACAGCAGTCTAATGCTATTGTGGACATGTTCTAAGCTAAAAGAAGGTTGGCACGTAGCGCAAGATATTTGGAGGAAAAAATAATTCTAACAGAAAACCCTAATTCTTCGAGACAAATATTGCGTGAGAATTTAGATTAACCCACAAATAAGAGGGAACTGGAAAATAGCTTCATGTTTGTGTGTATCCCATACTACTGCAGAAGAAGTGAAGCATGTTCAGGGGTTTCTTATTTGTAACAAGTACTATGCTTGGGCTGTTATTTTGGTACTAATTAGGCCCAGCATCCTTGTTCCAAATATGAAGCTTCTGAACGTCCCTCAGTTCTATTACTGTAGTAGTAGTCAAGCACCCTCAGGACTGGCTCACAGTGCACTCGGAATTGTCCAATGTACTGTGTATTACACATTCTGAGCCTTTTACTTATACCCTCTTTATTGGTATTATTTGCCAGGCTCCTGCAGCTCTGATTTCTTCAGCTTGCTCATGGACACTGTTTTCACTCCTCCTGCAGACTTGTGGGATCACTGGTGGCCACTGCTCTCATATCCTGAAGCCTTACCATTTGTCATCACAGCCTCTATCGCCTGAAAAAAGTCTCGTCAGTCCAGCCAGCCAGCTAGCTATACTACCAGCTGTGTTCCATGCCGGCACGAGATTTGTGCAGTGACTTTTGATAGATGCTCATTTCATTGAATCCTCGCACTTTGCTTGTCGCTTGGCTGGTTTATTTCTGTCATGCCAGTTCAGTTTGTGCTGTTGAGGTATGCTGGCGTAGCTGCGCACTAAGTGAGCATCCTCAACTTGCTGTCACACTTTCATTCAACCAGCAAGCGCCACTGGCTCCAACTGTAGAGTCCTATGTGTGGGATATATAAGCTTATCGAAACCCGCTGTCATGCGAATGTGTATTGGATGCGTTGAAGTTTCACGGCTTTTTCTGCTTCATACTATTTCTGTTTGTGTTGCTTATGATTTATCATTTCGCATCACCCACTTTAAAAACATCGGCACCCATCCAGACTTCATGTCTTCCTTGTAATCAGCTACGACATCGTTTCTTATTTCTTTTCACGTTTACCTTATTAGAAGATGCAGACGTGGTAACGCAGCTAGGTTATGATATTGTCTGCTGAGGTATGCACTAGCTTTCTGAAAGCTGTGTACTAAGTACCCTCAGGTAATCATTTGCAACTGAGTGTGATATGGATATATCACTACATTGCTGCTTAAAGTTTTGTTCCATTGAAGGGGGTCTCTAGTGATTCGAGGACAGGTGGAGAGGGAAATAATTAGAGAGTGAAGGCAGCTGACATCACATTTTACACATAATTTTATACAATGGGGAGAAGTCATTTTTAAATGTTGTTTGTTTAGTGACACAGACCCCTTAGTGATGCGATCCATATGCTCTGCCAGTGTGCCCGTTGTTGGGTAGCCTTGGAGTTGAGTGGCCAGCTCTGGACTGACTGTTGGTGTGAGGGCACAGTGCCCATACTGTCGGGTGTGTTCCCTCTTGTCCACTTTTTTTCGCGCCGTCTATTCCGTCGTTTCCCTTTTAGTGCAGTAGCACTACTACCCGCATTCTTGCAAAAACCTTATGTCTGAAGCCTGCTTTGTAGCAGTCTGCCCACCAGGCTGTTGGCAACCTGCAAGATGTGTATGTATATATGTGAGTGCTTGTTTGTGTGACTTTGTTCACTAGAGGTTGCTCCGGTAGAGCAACCTGGGTCTCAACGTCGCACGTGCACCAGAATGTTGTGAGGACTCCCAGGGATCTATGACTGTAAAGTAGAGAATGACAAATTTCACATATATGGGCACTGACCTATTATCGCTATCGAAATTCTATTTGTGAGCAACGAAACCGAACACTGGAACCAAAATGAAAACCAAAGTGCTACCTAATTTTCATTTGGCCTAACTACCCAAATCGACTATCAATTTTTTTCTTCTAGCCTTTGTGTAGTGCTGCCAGCTTTTTATTTTTATCCACCTCAGGCTTTAGAAAACATGGTAATGATTCTTACTAAAAATCAGTTAAATTTTTGAAACAATATAGAAGAAATGTTCTGACCACCACTGGCAAGAATAAAAATGGTTGCCTGCTTCAGATGCATGCAGTCCCTATATTCTAGCATGGGGGGTCTCGGATCCCTTGTCAATGCTAGTGGTGGGCCTGAGACCCACCTGGCTTTAAGCCTTGCCGCTACTGCTTCAAGGCGGCACTTCTACTAGTGGGGAAACGCAAAATGCATGCTGATGTACTGCTTTACCGCCTCTTTTAACCTGGTTCAGGGAGGCTACTCCTAGCTGCTAAGATTCTAGGGGCTGCTGAGAAGTTCCTGTCTTTTTCAAAGAAAGAATAGAGTCAGAGTTTTCAAAGTTCACATTTGTTCAACATATTTCCCCCTAAAACTAATTCACTTCTTACATCGTTAATCCAACCTTTCTAGTCAAATTTTTTTTTTTATCTATGTGATAGGTCGTCAAACAAGCTCTTGGCAGCATGTTTGACATCAGCAATGTCGTCAAAACGACGACCCTTTGGATGTTTCTTCTAGTTAGGAAACAGATGATAGTCAAAAAAGGCCAGGTCTGGTGGACATGGGGATGGTGGACCAACCGAAAACCCGGGTCTTCAATCTGACAGCCACGACTTTGGACATGTGCGCAGGTTCATTGACCTGCAACAAAAGGGACCCTTTGTTCAGCTTTCCCCAGCGTTTCGTTTTAATTGCCTCTTTCAGCTGGTTTTGTCGCAGAACTTTGTCACAGAACATTGGACACCATGACTTTTCTGGCCGATTTCTGGGTGCGGAATTTGTTCGATCGTGGTGACCTGCTGTAATGCCATTCTTTTGACTGTTCCTTGGTTTTGGGATTATAATTTTGGAGCCAGGTTTCATACTCAGTCACTGGTTTATCCAGAAAGTCCTTTTAGCATCAAATGGGCCAAAACAGCTTTGTATGCCTCAACTCTGCCTCCTTTTGTTTGTGCATGTCCAGGATATTGGTAATAATAAAGCCAACACTCTCCCGGGAGATGTCCACTATTTGGGCTATCTTTTTGGCAGATATTCTCCGGTCCTCAAAAATCAGCTTATGGACACCATCACTTGTTGATGGGTCTATTGAGGTTGTGGGGCGCCCACTGCGGGGTTCACCATAAACGTTGAAATGCCCAGTCCTGAAACGAGAAGCCCAGGTTTTGACTTTGCTGTGCGAAGGACACTTCTCCCCTATAGTGTTTGCGACATCTCAGTGTGAATGTCGTTTGTGGACTTTCCCTGGAGAAACAAAAATTTCATGATGACCCATAACTCCACAGACATATAAAACTTGCTTCTGCCTCTGCCATCTCAAGTTCTACCTGAAATTAAAAATAGTCATAAAAATTAAAAACATCGATCCGATACTTGCACAGTTACATAAAAAGATATGCTTTGCTACCCAATTAATTTTTTTAAAGGGGGCAAAGCCAGGAACTTCTCAGCACCCCTTCGTATGTATTGACTTGCATTTTCCCGCCCCTTAAATTGTATGTTATGCTATAATAATCTGTTTTGGATACTGCTCTGACTCTAGTGCACTCATGTCCCTTTTTTTCCGGAGTGGGGGTGGGGTGGAGGGTTATCTTCTAGAAAAAAGTTTTCAAGAAAACTTGCTTGTCTCTAGTTGAAATTGACGCGCACAGTGGCATAAGACTTTTGCTTATTCCCAATGCTTTGGTTCTACCAGCAAACATACGTGTTTAGGCTTTCATTTTAGCCCAAGTATGTTATTGTATACCTTGATGAATCTCCTGAAAACGTCTTTTTTATTTATTTATTTAGAGGACTCTGCCTTCCCACAGCACGTTTACCACTCCACTGCTGACAGCACCACTGGCAGCACCCGCCGAGCTGTTTTCCTCCTGTTACCTCCGTGCCCCATCCCCCTTTCCTTTTAGACGCGCATGACAATGCGGGTTAAGACAAGGATGATTGTGTCCGGCATGAAAAAAAAAAAAAAACTGCTTCCCTTCCCTTGTGCACTGACCACGCTTGTGACAGCCAACGTCAACGTGCACGCATACGGCTACAGTAAAATATTAAAATATAGTTCACTTTAGCACGGCCCCGCGGTCTTCCTACATCTCATAATCAAAACCCAGTTTACTATTGCGTAAAACTAAAATATTACTGACTTTATTTATTGCAAACAACAAGCTAAATTGTTTTGAAATACGACACTGGCGAAGCTAATGCTACAAATGCGTGGCCGAATCTGGGCGCCGTCAACGGTGTTTTGAGCGGGACATTGAAGCGAGGCTACCGTTTTGGAGAATTCAAATTTTCGTCTCTTAATTCAAGCGATGAAGCCTGTTCCACTGTAAAACACGGTGCCGAGGTAAGTTAACAGCGTCGACTATTACTTCTACCCTTGCCATGCTGTGTTGGCTTGAGGCTGGTTGTTTATCACTTCGGAGAGAGGCAGGTGCCCCGGGGCTGTTCTCACCATGTGACATCGTAGTCCTTCCTGTGCGCCACTTAGTTTTCGGTGCATTCTGCGGTAAAGTGTGCACATTGAAAACAAATTTGAGTGCGGACAAGGATTAGCGTTTTTGAAGTAAACCGCTCTCTCTTGTATCTTTAGCCCGCACTTGCAGTTCTGTGCTTGATTGGCGGCACCACGAAAGGTCTGCATTCAGAAGCGCCAAGGTGCTGTTTATCACTGTATGATGTTTTAGCTCAAAGCTCACATTTTCTGCTCATATCACGCGCTACTGCTGCGTCTCCTTCTGCACTTGAATAAGTGACGCCCCCTGCTGATTTAGAGCGAGCGCTGTATTCCCTGACATTTCTGCTAAGAGGCTTCGAACATTCGCAAGAAATATGGTTGCGAGCTACTAGCAACTTCTCCTTAATGAAGACTAAATTTAGCAGCAAAGACTGCACGTTTTAGCAAACTGCAGTTGCTGCTGTAAAAAGAAATTAAAACACTTGTCGTTTACATCCCTCTCCAAGAAATAACTTGCTTGTGTTCGCATGTTGCTTCATGTCGGCTTCTCGCACTTCCAAGGCACGGAAATGGCTGCTTCGCCACAAGACACAGCTGAAGGCTCGAATCTACAGCCTGGCGATGTCCAAAGCGATGTGTCCGAGGACCGTGGAGCAGAAGATCTGTCAGTAGTTACATTCACGACGCAGACCAGTGACAGTAATGGGGGAAGAAAGGAAGGTGATAAACCTCAAAGCACTGGACGCCTTGGCGAAGCACCGTTGGACGCACCAGCAGCAAAGCAGGTAATGAGCCAAGGCACCTTAAGCTACATGTGTTTTGGCTCCCTGTGCCTCGGACAGGAAATGCGTTGTCTAGTGCAGGTATTTTATGTTTTAATTTTGTGTTGTAGGAATTGTGTATGGATTGTGTGGGTACTGCGGGCAGAAAGACATAAGATTCTCTTCGATTTGGCTGCACCAGTTCAAACAGTCCAGCATTTTTGCATTCGTTTTTTCCAGTGCCATGCAAACCGTTCACTTATTCATTTTTGAAATATGCGTGCATTGTTCAGTATGACCTCAGGGCAGCTTGTACTCACTGAAGTGTAAGTGCAGCAATGTGCCGACAAGTGTGTGCAGATTAAAGATGGTGTCGTGTAAACCACGGAGGAAGAAAAAAATTTAGGAGAGGCCGTTACGTCACATTCTTTTAATCTGGACATGAGGCTCACCCTTGATCGTTTGCAGTCGTCTCGGCGCGCTTGCACATGCGCAGCAATGAAGCAGACGCTGCCGCTGCGCCCAACGTTACTATTGGCTATGGCATTGGTTAAAGACTCCCAGTATGCCTTGTCAGACACGTGACTTCCGGCACTTTCTATGTCCTGCAGCTAGGATAGCGAAGGCCTGTTCTAGGCTTTCCTTCCTCCATTGTCTAAAGGCTGATGGTTCCTTTATGACAGAAGGTAGTGCAGATCCATAGGGGGTGTCATGTTTGTAAAGCTGTGCTGTCGCCTGTGGGCAGCAGTTGAATACATATTTCCAGATCATGTGTAGTGCATGGAACCATTTTGTTTATGCCGCCGCGGTGGCTTAGTGCTTATGGTGCTCGGCTGCTAACCCGAAAGACACTGGTTCAATCCCTGCCGTGGCAGTCGCATTTTGATGGGGATGAAATGCTAGAGGCCCATGTACTATGCAATGTCAGTGCATGTTAAAGAACTCTAGGTGGTCGAAATTATTAGTGAGCTCTCCACTACGGCATCCCTAAAGGCTGAGTCACTTTGGGACGTTAAACCCCATAAACCAAGCCTTTAAAACCAAAACCAAACCATTTTGTTCAGATAAACAGCAATCGGGGGCTTGTTGAGGGCAGGAAGTCCCCAGCACCTTGATTCAACTTATTAGCTTACTCTATGGAGTTATTAGGTGTAGTCAATGTAGATGGCATGCAGCTGGCTGTTCTATGGCAACAATGCCATGGTGAGCAGACGTCAAGGCCTGCACTCAGTGATTCGTTTTGGAAGCGCCCTCACAGTGTTAATGCCTAGCTGCACTTCAGCTGCCTAAACCAGTGTCTTAGTGCTCCCTGGATTCAGTATAGTGCACTCAAATTGAGGAGGCCTGCAGTCAGGTGCAGTGCGCTCGTTAGGAATGATAAGGTCAGGAAATTCGCAGTTATTTATGGAACCGAAAGATCTTTCATTCAAATGAAAATTTGGAATGGTCCCCCTCTTGCCACTGGTGCACTAGTGTCTCCATGCTGGCGTGGCATAGGAGAATGGTGGCAGCCGTTGACACCAACGGTGCATTGCACCTTACAGGCCCCGGTCATTCTACCTAGTTGCAGCCTATGGTTGGGTTGTTTCCTCATTGGGGCAACATCTGAGTACACGGTTGTTAACCTACTGAGATGTCATCAATGCAGTGCGCTGTTTTTGTTGTCAACAGCCACATTCATTCTTTCACGACAGCATGCGTACTAGTGCACCAGCGGTAGAAGTTGGCAGTTGCTCGTGTGGACTGTACTGAAAAGTGCTGCACTGCTGAGAACGACGACATTCAGTACATTTGAGTGCGATACCTTTTAGTTATTTGAAACAAAGCGCAACACAATCAAGACACAAAGTAACACAATCGCAAACATCCTCTTCTCGTCATATGCCTCATCTCTGTTGTGCTTTCTTCTAATTATTCATGCGTTACAGTCCAGGATGCAAAACTTATTGAAAGCCCCTAGAAATTGGAGATCACTGAAAGAACTTCTCTCCTACATTCTGTTCAACATAGCTGCTAATGATGGTGGTAGATTTTGTGGTACAAGTTTTCATTGTAGTGCATTGCACCTAAATATAACAAACTAGCTTCATAGGAAGTCAGATTTTGTTCGCAAGAGCTAATACCTTTTACATGAGCCAGAACAGGCATTTGTTTGCCACACGTAAGACGGCTGTGGTTGTAGTGCGGTCACACGGCTGCCTAGGCTCTTGTAGGCCAGAGGCAACAAAGCAACACATTTTATGGGCCTTATTCAAAATGAAACGGCATGCATTTCAGTTCCTGCTTTTCCTTGGCTGTTAAAATAAGATGAGCAGCACAGACTAAGACACTTGGAAGTGAGAAAATTGTCTGTGTGTTGTTTTAAACGCTCAGACATTAAAGCATATCTAAACGGGAGCATCTGCACCCCAGCAGCCACATCTGTTTGGTTTGATGGTTTTGAGAGAATCGTTGACACCTAACCCTGGGTTTCTGTTTTTTAAAATTCCTACTGATAAGGAACCCGGTGATGATGAGGAGCTGGAGGTGCTGCTTTGTCTACTCGAACAGCGGCTGTCTGCATCTGCGGGCCCTCCAACAAATGAGCAAAACCAACAGCTGTGGGAGACACTGCAGTCTCTGGTACCCACATACAGGGGTCATGTGAAACTACTCAAGCAGCGGATCACAGAGGTGAGAGGCACTGTAAAGTGGTAAAACTGGATGTCGTCGTAGCACAAAAGTGCTGTGTGTTAGACATTGATGACGAAAGCTGTCAGACTATACTAAGACTTGCAAGATAGCAAGAATCGTTGAGTGAATGACACTCATAGGAGCACGGCAAAAGCATGCAGTCAACGGTGGAAAATTTAGTGTCAATTTTTTAGCAAAAGTGTGGTCGGTGCAGTGAACAAGAATCTTTATTTTTATATAGTTGCTCTCCTAGTTTGGCTTACACGGAGCCTTTTGGAGAGTAGGTTGAGGCTGATGCATTTGGTTTTCATATTTGATTCACTTTACTCTGTATTTCGCATTGCTAGCTGATTTGCATTAAGCAGCTTTGATGACGTGTGTAAATTGTTTAACAAGAAAAGGAATTGTATGTGAAGTCTCAGGCACTGTTGTGTTTCATGTTTTCCAGACTGGAGTTTATTTGTTTGCTCTGTAGAATACTAGTTCACAAGTCAGTACAGTTCATCTGTTGTAATGGGCATAGTATACTGTACTGTGCATTGCTTCTTGAAGGGGCTGTAAACTACATCATGAAGTGAGCTTTGACTAATGGATTACCCTCAGGGGTGTTAAATGCGCACATTTCACAGGACAGGCTTTTGTTAAGGGGGGAATAATGAAAATCTCTTGCAAGCAAGGCGGCTTATTATACACTTCTGCAGGTGTAAGTCTAAGGCAAATGAGTATGAGAAAGCTTTGGAAATGGCAAAAGCTGAATACTGTACATTTGATTTCACCTCACTCGTTGCAGGCTGAGAAAAAATTCTTTCAGGATCACATTCCTTGTAAGGCACCCTGCAGTCTTTGAGACGTTTCTCGGGATCGTCATAAGAGTGTTTCAGGGGCCCTGTAAATAACGATGGTCATCAATTATTACAGTGCTTATCACAGTAACAGATGTGATCACTTTCCTAATCAGCCGCCGCAGTGTTTCAGTCGTTATGGCGCTCTGCTGCTGACCCGAAAGGCGCGGGTTTGATCTCAGCCGCGGCAGTCGAATTTTGATGGAGGCAAAATTCTAGAGGCCCGTGTTCTGTGCGATGTCAGTGCACGTTAAAGAACCCCAGGTGGTTGAAATTTCTGGAGTCCTTCACTACGGCGTCCCTCGTTGTCTGAGTCGCTTTGGGATGCTAAACCCCCTAAACCAAACCATAAACTTTCCTAATCTGCATGTTTAACAGTGATACCATACTAACAATTCAGATTAGTGTCTTGTTTATTGCTGATTGTTTCTCCTGCCTGTCTTGTAGCTTGAGCAGCGGCTGGCAAAAAGTCAACAGGAGTATCTTCAATGGCGGGAGAACCTCTTGGATGAACACAGACACAGGTCTGTATTATTTGTCAAATCGCTGTTCTTCTCTTTGTACTTAATATATAACGATGGGCATCAAATTTTTAAACTAGCAGTTGGCTCAGCAACTGTGCTATCCTGCTTGTCAGCCTAAAGTCATAGGTTTGATTCCTACCTGTGATATTTGCATTTCAATGAGGGTGAGATGCAAAATCGATTTTATTAAGATTTTCATGCCTGCTGAGGAAGGCTAGCTAGCTGAAGGTATAATCCATAATACCCTTCACTAATTCTTTCTTTACAGTCCACAGTGTAACTCTGCAACAGAAAAATGGCATGAATTCATGGAACTTCCAAGCTGCAGGCCCTAAAACAGAAGGCAGTGCTAAGCAGCTAGTGACTAACTTTTTTGCAATTGACAGCAATCTTCTTGCCTTTGCTATTTTATGCCTTACCTAACCGGCCTGTAGTCAATATGGGGAACAGTGGCATGAAGGCAGTGCCAAAGTGGGCTAAAACAGTGGTTAATAAGCACAGGAAATTATGTCAGAGGTTTACAGTGAATATTTTACATTATAGATTTTAGCTAAGTTATCCTGTTGCAACAAAATGTGAATGGTGAATGTGATTGAAGCTAAGAATGAGGAAAGACAGGTCTCCTAGTTGAGCCACTACTTCTGGTGTCATCACTCATGAGTTATTTGTCACCTGCTTCAGAGTTTGAATTCACAGCATGAAACAGGATGCTCTTTTTATTGGGTACGATTTAATTCCATACTCATCCATTGGCATTTGTAGATTAAAGGCTGTGGAGGAGGACTACGAGAGGCAACACAGGCTGGACCTGGAACGGGCAAGCAATGCAAGGCAGCAAGCTGAGAGCTTGCTGCTGCAGCTCGCAGATGCACAGTTGAGTATGCGGGGAATGCTTTTTTTTATTATTATTGTTTTGCAAGTTGTGTTGCAACTCTGAATGAAAAGCAAAACTCACAAAAACAAGGCAGTCATTCTTAAATTTCTTGCTAGTTTACTCTGAAATATTGTGTAGCAAATGATGTGTTGGTCACTGTTCGCTTATCTACTGAGTACTCGCTTGGTTCAGTTGCAGAAAATAAAACCTGGGAATGTTCAAATTGGTTCTTTTTGTTGATAAATTCCCGTCTTTTACTCTGATGCCTTTGTTGCTGTGCTGGCATTCACTTCTGTTCATACCTGAAGAAGTCACTGTCATTTGCTTTGGGAAAATAGCCATTAATGTTTTCGAACTGCATCTTACCGAAGCCGTGGCCTAGTTGGTTGGGCGCCCGTCTCGGCTGCGGGAGGTGGTTGGTTCGAAACCCACCGCCGGACACCAACCGGTAAAAATGGGTACAAGCGGTCCCCGGCCTGGCGCCCGGCTTCCTTTAGGGGTGTTCGCTTGGGAGAAGCTCCGTAAACCCTGCTGCAGCCCTCGCGGGTCGAGTTCTCGCCTAGCTGCGAACGTACACCTTCGGCCAATGTGGTTCGAAGGTATCATTCATTTTTATGTGCTGAACTCTTGCTGAGCGGACTCATTTAAACTTCGCCTAACTCGCAACACTCGTTGCGACCTCTCAACTTACGAACCACCTTTGCAGCCTGATTGTGTTCGAAACTGGTTTTGCCCCGGAGGGCGCAGTGGGGTTTGTGGAGCTTCTTCCAAGCGCACACCCCTGAGGAAGCCGGGCGCCGGGCTGGGGGACGCTTGTACCCATTTTTACCGGTGGGTTGCCGGCGGTAGGTTTTGAACCAGCCACCTTCCGCAGCTGAGGCGGACGCCCAAGCCCCTCGGCCACAACTGCGGTATCTTACGTATTGTCTGATACAACTCAAGAACGAAGCAGCAAATGCCCCTCTAGTCAATGGCATTGACTGATTCTCCCCCTTGAGCAACCCCCTTGGACCTGCTAGCGTGAAACCATGACGTCATGAAAATCAGTCTGCGCCATTGGCTTGAGGGCATCCTTTGAGGGGCATCTGCCACTTCGTTCTGAAGTTGTATCCAACTGTAGTCAGTCTTCACAGCTGTGCAAAATGCTGTGGTGCCAGAGGAGAGGACGGAAAGGAATCACACCCCAGCTGGAACTAGCCCCACCTGCAAATCTTTACCGAATTGTATTCAGTAAAATCTGCAGTGTGCTTTGCTTGTTTGCTGGGAAGAGGCTGCGTGCATATTTCATGCATTTTGTGAAAGGCAGTACACTAGTGAATAAAGCTGGAAAGTGAAAGGAGTGACATTTTTCAATTCTTGGTACCCTGTGCAAGGTTTTGGGTGAGAAAGTGAGCTGTATTCCATTGTGTTTTTCTTCTCAGGCTCTTGAGCTTTAACTGTTTTCCATTGCGCATTCTTTTGCTATTGAGCCTCCATGCTTTAAAGGGACCCTGAAATGATTTTGATGGTCATATTGTAGTGCAACAGATCTGTAAAGGTTGGATCTCTGCATGGACCCTATAATTTCCAAATAATTTTTAAAAATTGCTGCTAGCAGTTGCTTGCAACGGATTAGGGGTACACCTCACTGCACCTTCTCAGCTGCCCGTACCTCGATGACGTCAGTGGGCTATCTGGCTGAGCCTTCTCATTGGGAATGCCCAGGGGGCGTGGGCAGGATGGGGCTAGATGGGTCGTGGAGGGGTGCATTCCCGAACTGTCTTTTTTTAAATTTTTTTTCTGGTATGTCTGCATGTATGAGTTGAAGAATGTGAGAAGGAGCACCATTTTTAATTTGCGGATATCTCAAAGCTAGCTGAAGATTCTCGTGGTGCAGTGATGAGTAATGGAATACTAGTCTCTCATGTGCTTTTCCTAACCTCAGTAAATATTATTTCATCATCCCTTTAATGGTTTGATGCAAGTGAACAGGTACTTATTTTCTAGTGTGAAACTTCACAGTAATGGTTGACTAAAGTGATCTCGTTTACTGACACATCAATGGAGGTATGAAGGGTTCATGATAGCTCTGTGAAATTTGCACTGCTGTGTGAGATTGCGATGGCAAAGTTTCAGGATGTGTATATATGAGAAAACATGAAGTTGAAACTGTTATAAACAACCAAGTGGCTATGTATGTAGTTTATACAGTAGACTTTCATTAAAAACTTCAAGAGACCGGTAATTTTTGTATGAATTATCAGAAGTGGGCTTTAATATGATCCAAAACCAATGTGACAGTCCTATATGGATGTCTATGTATAAGAATTGTATTTTGGAACTCTTTCTCTAGGCAACTATCTAAAAGCTAAATGTGTTAGCACAACATAAAATTTGGGTGAAAGGCACTGATTTGTTCATCTAACCAGCAGTCTCAAACCTGTTGTGTGGTTGAAAAATTTAGAGTAAAACCACATTAACTGGGATGTTGAGGGACTGGAAAAAACATCTGAATTATCTGAAGGTCGAGCCATGGAACAGCTACAAAATAAACTAAGAAACCATTTGCATCGTAGGAAATTTTAATAGCGAGTTTAGAATAGGGGGACCATATCGATTGGGGGACAGGGGAACAGCGGGGCACCAGTGCGCATGTGCAGGACAGTAACCTGAGGGGCGTTTCTGTTCCGCGCATGCGCACTGGCGTGCATCCCACTGTTCCCCTATCCGCTAATTGGGAAGCTCCCTCTACTCATAAAACTTTTTGATGAGAAAATAGGCAGTGGTTGTTTGCTGTTATTTTTGAGGGCAGTGACGATTTTTCGCAATTCCCTCATGATGTTCAGCATGCCCACTGTTAGGAATATCAAAGCAGAACTGCGCCAAGTTAGTAAGGCCTTCTGCGGCCTCCTTCACAGGTGTGACGCATTAGTGGTAGAGCCTCCTCACAAATGATGTCGTAAGGAGGCTTCACCATAGAAACAGTTTGCAGCTCGCAATGAGCGCACATTTTTGGCGCACAAGACCACGTAGACAGAAGCGAGGGGAATGCACATTTACGCCGGAATGGCGATGAGCCTCCTAAAAGAAAGAAGTCCAGTTAGGCACCAGTCAGCACCCGAACCGATGCGCTGTTGGGCTTAGATCTCTGAAGTATAGCCAATGGCTGCTGTTGCCACGGGCTGGCAGCATGGCTCAGAAAATGAAACTGCGCCGGCTACGTGTCGATGGAGTCCCTCCAATCGCTTGGAGTGCCGATCGAACCTTGTCTTAGTGAACTTTTTGGAAGAGGCAGATTTTCAGCTCATGTGGCGCCGCAAACCTGGCATATTCAACCTCTGCTACAGCTTTTTCACACTTCAGGGGTGTTGGAGCAAGGCAAAAAGTTTGAATTAAGTGAAACCGCTGTACAAATTAAGTGGGTTTAAAATGCTTTGAAAATATACCTGGCCAACCATTTTTGAAATTTTTTTAAATTAACTGAAAGCGTAAATGACCGAATTTGAATTATTGCCAGCCCACCGCTGTTGAAGGCAGTGATATGGTTATCTGTTTTTAATGGTTCGAGCAATGGCAAAGCTTTGTTGGAATAAGTGCTCTTCAATTTGCTCTTTTCCCATTTTTGGCTCTTGCAGGTTTAAATTACGAGCATTTTCCTTAACCTAAGCTTTACTGATTTATATATTTTGCTCCACAGAGCAGAGATCAAACGTCTAGAGACAAAGATGAAATCAAGAATACAGCAGCTGAAGAGTGAGCACCTGAAGGAATTGCAGGCATTGTCTGAAGAAATGCAAGTGGAGGTATGAGTCTTATGCACTATTTACGCAGACATTTTGAACGGCAGTTCAGTGCAGCTTCAGTTGAACTGAACAGCAGCTAGCGGTGTCAGACGGCAGCTCAAACTGCTGTTGAGATCTCAACAGCAGTTTAGTTTGACTGAAGTTCGTAGTCTGCTGCACTGGTCAACTTACAAGATGGTGGTCGACGTGCCCACTGCTTTTGTTAAGTCAGTGGCATATTCCGCTGCCATTTGTGCTCTGATTGTACAAAAAGTTGCTGTTCTGACTAGTATAAGTCTCAACTTGTAACTTTCACTTACTGAATGATATTAAACATGCAAATGCGTGAAGCAATATCAGAAACTGCAGCCTAGTGGCAAATCATGTTACGCCTCTACTGAATTGTCTTTGCTATGTGTCATGCTTAGCTGAGTCATATGCAGGGTACAAAACTTGTGTAGAAATTGTGACTAAGTGAAGTAAAGTATGAAACGAATCTTTAAAGTGAGGGATACCAAAATTTAGACATTATTTAATGATAAATTTCCTACACATAGCGTAATCTCGTGACCCAGAGGTTGAACTGAGTTTCATGGAACGTGCCATGTAAGTGCAGGTGAGTGTTGTTCAGTGTTCAGATCAGCCTCGTTTGGGAAGCTAAACTGCTGTTCATCTGAAAGGCATTTGAAATCGTCTGTGTAACAGGGGTATTACTCTGAAACATTCCTTTCACTTTACATGCTTTCTTACAGCATGGGATTGATATCTTAGATAGGTGTGTCCTTGTAGCTGGCTTCAATACTGAGATTTATCTTGAGCTTCTATCGGCATCTTGCCCATTGCACCTTTATGTACCGTATTTACTCGCGTAATCCTCGCACTTTTTTTCCCTGAAAATCAACGCGAAGTTTGGGGGTGCGATAATTATGCGGGGAAAATTTTCAAGCAAATGTTTCGGAGTGTTAAATGCAAAGATGAATGGGTGCAAGATCAGGATTGTCAGGTCCGCAATTGTAAATATAACGAAAACATTACTTTCAAGCGTAACTTACCTTCGTTATGAAAGTACAGGGTGAACGTAAGCTCAAGCTGCTAAAGCACTTTATTTGCCGCGCGCAACCTCCCTGTCACTACTCGCGTTGCGTACGTCCTGCAGGCAATTCTACTCTTCATCAGAGTCCGTGTCGACACTGGAATCGATGGTTTCTTCATCTTCCGATGCTTCTTCGTCGTCCCACACCAGGTGGTCCTCGGTCGCATCCAGGGCGTTAGAAATTCCTGTTTTCTTGAAGCTTCTGGCCACCATGTTTACATCAATCATCCCCCATGCCTCTGATACCCAGCTGCACAGCAGCTCCACGGACGGTCTTTTGATCTTGCCGCCCGGCGTCAGAGCATGTTCACCTTCGGCCATCCATTCTGCGTACAGCCTCCGGACGTTATCTTTAAATGGCTTGTTCAAAGATACGTCAAGAGGCTGTAGCATTGATGTGAGGCCGCCGGGTATAACAGCCAGGTCTGTGCGCAGTTCCTTGAACTTCGCCCGAACCGACTCTTGAAGATGGCCCCGAAAGCTATCAAGTTCGAGGAGCGACGGAAAAAGAAGCGCTCCCGGTCGCCGCCCCCACACAGTCTTCACCCAGTCCACCATAAGGTCCGCGGTCATCCACCCCTTTTCTTGGACGCGCACGTGTATACCAGGGGGGAGCTTTCCTTTCGGGAGGGTCTTCCGCTTGAAAATGACGTATGGTGGGAGCTTCCGCCCGTCCGCCGTCACGCCTAGCATGACCGTGCACCTCTGTTTTTCGGCACCTGTAGTCCTGACGTGCACAATCCGAGCGCCTGTCTGTTTGACTGTCCTGCTGCTGGGCATATCGAAATTCAGCGGAGTTTGGTCCGCGTTCCCTATCTGGGAGAGCAAGAAGCTTTTCTCCTGCCGGATCCTGATAACGAATCGATGGAAGTCCGCTATTTTCTCTTCATAGGCTGCGGGCAGGCGCTGGCAAAGCGTCGTTCGCCTCCTGAGCGAGAGTCCATTGTGCCGCATAAATCATGTGGCCCACCCGTTACTAGCGCGGAAGTCTTGCACCGGGATGCCCTCCTTTCTTGCGATTACGAGCGCCTGGTTCCGTATCAAATCAATCGACACAGCACACCCATCCGCTCGTCGAGCCTTGATATATTCCAGTAAAGAGGATTCGACGGCAGGAAATTTCCCAGTCTTCGGTCCACGGAAGGCAGACACTGGCGGCGCGGTTGCCATGTTCCAACGCATACTCAATAGCTTTTAGCTTAAAAGCAGCTGTGTAGCTTGTGTAGCGTCCCATGGCGAAGCGGCACAAAGAGCACGGTGCAACACGCAAACAAGGCAAACGAGGCCTACGAGACACCGGAGAGCTGGAGACACCTTCGCAAAATGGCGTAGCGGTGGTGAGTGGATGAGCGGTAGCGGCGGTGGCAGCGGATGATAGCACAGTACCGCCGCCTAGTAGCACGCGCGCCCAACCATGGCAGTTAGTTGTGGCCGCAGTCAATAGATGGCGATCGCTACGACAAGCAGACGGCTCGCGGCAGTGATTTTGGGGGTGCGATGATTATGCGGGGGAAAAAAAATTTTCCAATGTTTGATAGCCAATGTGAGGGGTGCGAGCATTACGCGATTGCGAGCATTATGGGAGTAAATACGGTATTTTTCAGACCACTTCTTTCGCGACGTCTGTTATGGTTGTCAAAGCATAATGCAGTGTTTTCTGACTGTTTCCTGTAAAATTTGATGGCAGAGCATGCAGTTTAACATGCAGCTGCACAGATAGGCTTGTCACACACAGTGCTTGCTTTTTGTGGCCAGCCTTGCGCAATAGCTTGATGCAGAAAGTGTGTTTCTGCTCACTGTGTCGGAAGATCTACTGTATTGGGCAAACATGGGCGGAGGGTCTCACCTTTACTATTTCTTTTTAATGTTGCTTGCTACTACAACTGCTAGCAGGTGTACATCACTCCTGCGCAATGCCTGCCTTGAAGCATATAGGGCAAGGGACCAAACACGCAGCATTCTGCTTACTCAAAATCATTTTGTTGTGTACTTGGGGCTTGGTTTTATACAAGACATGTGCAGACTACGGTGTCTTGAGACTGTTGCGCTTCTTGTTGCAGTTGAGCACTAAGAAATCACTGCATGAGGAAGCTGCAGCACTGAGCAGGGACTTGCAGCAGCAGAATTTGGCAAACAAGGCCAAACACGATGCAGAACTGTCTTCTCTTCTGAAAGAAAAAGTGAGTTGCATTGATTGGATTGACATGTTCTCCTTTTTGTGACTGCCTCAAAAATATTGCCAGAATGGCACCCTGACTGAGCATGTGTGTGCAGGGTTGGAAAATGCGCAGCTCTATATTCTCATTTTGAGTCAGAAGCACGCAGAGGCATTTCACCTTCTGTGTGACGATTAACCTTTCCCTTGGCATTTCATGTGCTTTGTTGTAGCCATAAGGTTTGAAGGAGCAGTCGGCATATAGCACAAGTGTGTCAGCAGTTTTGGGTGTTGACACAGATGGCTTTCACAATGCAACATGAAGCTTGAGAATGAGCTGAAAATTGAGCTGGGCATGTTTTTCCAAGGCTATTTTCTAGGCTTTTGATATCTCCACATTGTGTGACAAATGCTTATAATCAACAAAAGCAATTCAGAAACATGAAAAGGCATACCTCATGTTCAGAGTTTGCTGGTGCCTTTTCTAGTCAGTCCATGATGAGAATGTAACCCTTGTGTTC
Source organism: Amblyomma americanum (assembly GCF_052857255.1). Classification (NCBI taxonomy): domain Eukaryota; kingdom Metazoa; phylum Arthropoda; class Arachnida; order Ixodida; family Ixodidae; genus Amblyomma; species Amblyomma americanum. The sequence continues at coordinate 197,355,834 of NC_135500.1, forward strand.
CATCATAGTTCTTTTCAGCCCATGTGTGGATTTCAAGGTATGTCTGTGTTGAAATGGAGTGCTACGGCAAGATTATGTTATGGATATTGTCATTGTTCTTAACTGTACAATTGCCATGTGACAAACTTACAACTATATCAGCTTCTGACTAGTTTTACTTCGGGTGCTGGAAAAGTTTTACAAACAATTTGAAAACTTCTGGGTTTGACATCTCGCAAGGTAGAGACGTGTTGCAAGCCCATCCATGGCCCCCCTCATCGCACTGGGTGCCATTTGGCACTGCACGGATGTAGTAGTGCATAAAGTATGTAAACTGCTTTTGCCATCATCATTTTTGGTTGTGCTTGAACTCTCCAGGTGTTTCTGCAAAAGCCTTTTCAGATTTCCCTAACATTTTGGTTTGCTCAAATTGTTGCTTACCTTGTCCTTGTTCAAGTAACATGGTGCTGGTGCAGTTTTGCTGAATCACAGTGACTTTAATATTGATTAGGAAAAGCTTGTCCTGATGGTTAGTTTGTCGTTGACACATTTGTGTGACCTTGTGTTCAGTTCACTCCTTATTTGCAAAGGTAATCTGCATTTAAAGATTGCTATGGCGAGAGTCCCTCCAGTCAATGACCCTAGAGGTGACTTTATAATCAATAATATGCCCAAGCTTTACTTGTAGGAAAGCACCTAGATAAACTACAAAGATCAGCAGAGTACCGGCAGCCTTTATGAAGAGAACAAACCATAAATTTCAAGCCAGTGCTAACATGGTAAACTGTCTAGTGACAAGTCCTTACACCTTGGGAGCATCCTCGCTGTTAAGGTAATTAGAATTAAGCATGCACTGGAAGTAGGCATCATAGTCAGTCCTTATTGTCAGAATTCTTAGAAGTATGAAGGCTTGCTGCTAGCACAAATCACTATGGTAACACTTCCCATCAGTTTCAGTTCGTGTAAATTATACATGTTGATTGGACACAGGGAAATGTGAGCATTCTTTTTTTGTTTGTTTGATATTTGCTGCTCTCAAACGTGGAAACCAATAGTCTAAAACCATCTGTCAAGCCTGGTTTGCCTCTAGCAAGAAAAGTGATCAAGTGTTGGCCCTGAACAGTGAGGCTTGCTTCTGGTGCCATTGGCACTCATAGTACAGCTCAGCCTAGAAGCTTGAAGGGTCTAATCCAACCCTAGGATGTAATAAAGGACACAGTACCAGCCTTTTCTGAGTTGTGCTAGGTAAAGTGCCTGCTATTACAGCTACCAAGCTGCTGGTAGGCCAGAGCAAGCTGCACTGTAGTGTTGCTTGGTAGCCATTGCTATGTACAGGCATTAAAGGTAACCATATACCAGTGTAAACTGATTGTGAAACTGAGATGTTTTTAGCATGTCTCTCAAGATAGCAACAGATTACATGTTGTTTCTAGCAACATATTTGCTGAGTATTATGTTCCAAGAAGCATTATAGGTTGTTGATAATATAGTGCTAGCTTTGGCAGGATTTCCTCACTGGTAATGCTACTGTAGACGGGCTATGTCTCATCAAGAGACCTTCACACTTGTAAGTTGTTGCATAGTATGCTTGCATAAATGTGTTTTTTTGCATTTAACAAATAGAGTCAGAGTGAATGTTGTATTCTAATGGGTGCTGCAGATTCCTTTATTTATAAACAAAAAAGAGAGAGGCAGTTTCATAGCTTCTTTGTACATGGATGTGGCTTCTACGCAGTTGTGATGCCAGCATGAGTGTCCTAGTGAATGCTTAGATGTGCTTAGCTGAATATGGCAATACCTGACTCCTCTGAAACTCTTGCATGATGTTTCTTTCCATGATTTTGTAGGCTGCAGAGTTTTCAAGAGATTAGTAAGGTCACTGCACTGAGTGCCTTTAGGCAATACCACAGGTGTTGATGTATCAATGGCCAGTCACTTAGTGGTTTTGCAGCATCTGAACTGCCACAAGCACTTACACAGCTTTAGCCATCAGTGCATGGTGCGGGAAACAGTAGTGGCTAATTCTATCTCGTGTAATGATGCAGTACCCTGCAGAGTAAAATCTCTAACTATGGTTGTATTAATTCCTTCATTCATTATTTAAATGATTAATATCATTTGCAGGCTGAACTCGAAGCCCAGCTGAAGGGACAGGAGGCTCTGAATGAAGAAGTAATGTCTGTGCTCGAGAAGGAGCGAGGCCTTAACCAAGAGCTTACTTCAGCCATGGGCCAGCGTGAGAAGCAGATTGCTGTCTTGGAGCATGAGGTCTACAAGTTGCGGTCAGAAGAGAAACACAAGGATGCACTACTTGAGGTGCTAAGCAGCAAGGTCTCCCATGACATCACACTGGAAGGAGAGGCTGCAGCAAGGCATGGAACTTTGCCACAGCTTGTCTCCCAGGGAACATCTCCTGCCAGTAGCAGCCATAAAACCGACAGTGGTGTGCAAGGAATGTCATCCAGGGGCAGAAGCCACGAGGAGGTCTCTGTATGCAGTGTTGCCTCTCAGGTGTCGCCGCAAGAACTGTCAGATTTAGACCAGATGCTAAAGAATGTCACAGCAAAACTTAATGAGAAGAAGGCTGCCGTGGTTCAGGCAAAACAACTGCTTCGGAGCACAACCAACGAACTTCACAAGCTGACTAAATTGGCGGAAGAGAGGGCTGAGCAGTTGAGGCGCTTGCAGCATCGAATGCAGAGTTCCTCGACAAGAGCATCCACTCCCGTTGGTTACGAATACAAGGCTGGAGAAGACATCCACGACATTCGCACCACCAGCTATGGGTTTGTACCATGCCCAAGTGCTCCTTCTGCCAAAGCTGTTAGGAAAGTTTGTTACAAGAAACTGACCCCAACTTCAAAAGAATCGCTGAGCACACTCGCTAATGTGTCTAGCATACAAAACAATTGCGAGAGTTCGGGAGGTCTGCCTCATTTTGAGTTTCATTCGGAAGAGATGTCCTGTGCGTCTGATAATGTCTTTGAGTCCACTCGCCTCCATGAAAAGTACTCAGCAGTGAAACATGCTTCTAGCAAGGCAGCACATTCTGAATCGCAACTGTTAGGCAATGAACCTATGCTGGGAGGCAATGAAAGGCCACTACGCCGTGCGGAGGATTGCTTTGAAGGTGATAGGGAGCTGAAGGAGGAGTCCTATGTGCCTGAAACAGTGTTGAAGTCGGAAGTAGATGACCGGGATCAAAGGTCACATCGTACATTTAATTTTGGCTGCAGCCAGAGGATATCAACATTGGGTGGACCAGTTAAGAACACTACTCCCGTCAAGAGCTCAGCAGGAATTAATGACTCAAGAAAAAAAGTCAGGCACAGCAGTGCTGCTATGGAAGAAAAGAGCCCAGGTCAGAAAACAATATCACGCAGCCCTTGGGAGCGCAACCAGTGCTCTGGTAAGAATGGTAGGAGCCACACTGTGCAGTCCACACCTTCGTACGATTTCCCTTTGCTGGGTAAGAACAAGGTCTGGAGCTACGACCCTTGTGACTGCAGCGATCTACCTGCAAAGCCTGCCAGTGATAGCCCATGGCCAATCGCACCAAGAGAAGAGAAGAAAGGGGCACGGAGGTCCCTCACATTCCCAGAAGAAGCAGCTTTGCCTGCGGTGCCGTTTGCATGCTGCGCTGGAACAAACTCAGACACCTCACTAGGTGTCTCGAGAGAGCTTTCTTTCCGCACCGCCCCTTTCTCCACGCCGGTAAACGTCACAGTTCACGTGCAGGCTTACCCGGAACCAAAGGATTTTCACAGGTAGCGGTTCTCTAGTGTGCCTTCATTTTCTTTTTTCTTCTTTTTAGGTGGCACTTGTGATTTTATGTGCTTCCAGTTCCTTTGCTGTGGAGGCTGTTGTACATAAAGGCTCATATAGTGTCACTTTTTTGTATTTTCCTGTAAATAAGGTTTTTGCATTCTTCTGGTTTTACTGGCTTTCTATCAAGTATATTGTACTGTGCATAGTAGAATGCTGTTAACTGATTTTTTACGGGGACTTCAGCCAATTATAATGACCATAGTACTCTAAAAAAGGGGGGCCAGGTGCCAATGGCAGGTTGTAGTAAATAATTTAATGATTTCTGGGCTATGTAATGTGCTACTGTGAGCTTTTGTATAAAATGAGAGAAGTACATTAGCAGCCACACATTATGGATGTAAAATTTCGGGAATAAACTAAGTGATGGAACTTTTCTAAATTGTTTCCATCATTTTTTATAGCTGTCTCCACTCTACTTCAAATGTGGGGCACATATGCCACCTGTATTGGGAGGATGGCTTTTTTTGCGTACATAGAGGGCTGTGGTATGTAGTCATAGGAAGGTTTTTAAAGAAGGAAAGGGGACGTAGTTGTTAGAGTAACATGCATTTGTCATTAACATTACCGAGCTACAATTATGTGTAAACAAAACCCAGTCTGTTGATTTCATTCGTATGAATATGCCTAGCATATTGCAGCAAGGTCGTAAATTGTAAACTAGCCAAGACGTGAATAAAAACATTGCTTTTGCCTTAACAGCAGCTGAAATCGATCACTGTGACATGCATATTTGTGGCAGGCGATAAATGCATGAAGTACAGTTTGCTCCTGTGGATCACTTGTAGCAAGTGTTGAACTTTGTTTGACATCTGATTTGAGCTTCCTCATTTATTTTCAATACCGCCTGTCTTTATCTCTGACTATAGTAGGTGGGAAAACAAAAGAAAAAATGATTTCAAATAGTGCACTCACTGATTGTGGCAGAAAGTCAAACATGGACAAAAAAGAACAAGGTAAGCTAGAACACCAATAAAAAAAATAGCTATGGCTTAGCTCTGGTTAAATCTGGAGTGACGTGATAGCTACTTCTGGCTGAGTGGAACTCGCTCAGTTGAATTGCAAAGTCAGTCTTTCGCTGCTCCGTTTCGCTGGGCGTTCTTTCTTCATCTTCATCCCACTTGACATGGTGCATGCGCACAGCTGTTGCATGCCGCACCACCAGCAGCTGCTCTGCACCACATAACCAACGGCGGCACCACATGATCAACCCACGTGACCTACGACGCCACCATGGAGCTCAAGTGGTGCTATGGAGCTCAAGTGGTGCCACGCTGAAGGGTCGAAAAGGTGGCATAGTGTAGCTATCGCTACAAAAACAGTATGTGGTATCTTGGAGCCAGGTGTAGCATTCCAGTGAAAAGTTCAACAAATGAACATCAAACAAAAAGAATAAACACCCTTCACGACAAATTAAGAATTCATCGAGGTGTTGTGAGATGTTTGAATATATATATAGACATGACTATGTATTGATTGGTCGGCATGAACTGAGATGAGTCTGCAGTAATGATCAAAGAATAGAGGTGATTCCATTCTCTGATCTAGAGGGGAAGTAAGAATACATGAACACATCATTGTAGTATGAGTATGCTGTTACAGTACATGCATGTTTATGCCTTGATGCTCGTGACTACGAAAAAGATATTTTGATTGGTCTTATCTTATAGTAGCTGGGAACCATCTGAAATAAAGTCGTGCTTGTTGCACTCTGGATGACAGTGTCGCTAAACCCAAAATAGCTGCAAAGTTAGTGGGTGAATTGGTGCGCTTATATTTGTTATGGATAAACCACAACACTTTATGATGACTTTTTCTAGTTTAATTGCATTGGTCACTGAGTGAGGGAACTTCTCTGTGTTACAGTACTCAAATACTGGTCTGATGAAAGTAGTATACCGCAAGATTGCGAGCATCCGCCTTGCTTGAATAAGCGCCCATCCCCCTTTTCCTTGACATTTTTAATTTTCCTAATAAACTGAGCTAGTGCCCATGCAAATATGCCCCATATCTGAGAGAAGTTCAAAAGCACAGCATCAAGCACCCATTGTTCAGTATCTCTGCTACATTCATCGCAGGGGTGGGGGGTAAACATGGCAATGAGATCGTTCAGAGGGTATGCCGAAGCTCAAGGTCAAGCACTTCCTAAAGAAAAACTTGAAAGGTCGAAAAAAGGAACCAGAAAGGTTTTGGGAATTCCATCAGTGTGATAAAAGGAGCATAGGACAGGGCAGGCAACAAATTGTAAGCCGTACGCAGTGGTGTTGACAGAGGGCTTCCAATCACGTGGTAACGCTATTTCGTCAGCATCCCTGTTTTCCACAGAGCTCTCTCTGTTTCTTTAACCTTTTTCTTAACCGATAATTGCTGATTTGCCCCCTACTGCTGTCCAGATATTTGCTTGTCAATTTTCTAGTTCGCTTTCTCCATTTCGTGTCAACATTCCTTATGTACAGGTATCTGAAATCTTCCCTCGCCCACTGCCTTTCCCCCATTTTTCTCAATCGTTCCTGAAATGCTATCTTACTGCTAGCCTCTCTGCTCTCGAACGACGCCCATCCCATATCACCCTGTACTACCTGATTTGGTGTATTGCCATGTGCTCCTAAAGCCAGCCTCCCAACGCCACGTTGTTTAATTTCTAACCTTGCTTGGACATCTGGTCTCATGCACAGGACCGCATTACCGAAAGTCAGGCTAGGAACCATCACCCCTTTCCAGATCCCTCTTACCACTTCATACCTATTGTAATTCCACAGTGCCCTATTTTTCATGACAGCTGCATTCCTACTAGCTTTATTCATTAAATATTTTTCATGCTCTGTGCATGCGATGCCAGCAGACGGAATTCCCGCTTGACCGAAGGTCAAAGACGTCGGCTACAGCAGCGACACCAGCGGCTGTTACACCAACTATCTTGACTTTGACATTTGTCCTTCGGTCAAGCAGGAATTCCGTCTGCTGGCATCGCATGCGCAGAGCATCAAAGTGGGTTCTGCATAAAACGCCGGTGCAGTTTCATGCGTTCAGCCCTCGGTGCAAGAGTATGTTATTTTTACACCGTGGTTCAGCCTAACGCTAGGTGTGTTCGATGCGACGCCTTTCGTGGAGACCGCCAATCGCTCGACCACAAACGTAGCCAGGGAGATGCAGCTTTTCGCTTTCGACCTGGGTTAATCAGAGCTATACCACCGGCATTTTTTTTATTAAAACAACGTTTCTTCGCTGTAAACGTTGCGCAGCGTAGATAGCCCTCCACTACTGCACCTCTTTCTTTCACTTCCTCCTTTATCCCTTCCTTTACGGCGCGGTTCACGTGTCCGCCGATATGTGAGACAGATACTGCGCCATTTCCTTTCCCCACAAAAATTGTGGCTCCAATTCACGCTATGATGGTGGTTGGACAGTGAAGCTGTAAAATGACACCCAGTTACCCATGTGACGCCACTTGAAACACCACCGCCTCGAACAGCCCCTGCCAAAAAAAAAGTATACAACCCAAGGGGTTCGCTTCTAAATGGTTTAACGGGGCTCCCATAGGTCACCGAGCTGTACAAAGCTTGGGAGGATTGAGGACGCGAAGCCATTCCTCATTCTACAGATTGCGGTCGCTAAGGGTGCATGACGAGGCACGCTGCAGGCCTCAAAAGCAAATTCCTTAGGCTGTATACTTTTGGCGGTGGGCGTGCCTCAGGGCGTGATACAGGTACCTACTGACCAACGGAGACCTACCGTCGATTGTGAGAAAAGGAGACGCTAATTTCACTTCGTACACGAAGGCCTCAGGAAAGCTTTCGCACTTAACATACACGCCTCACGAACTCTCCAGCAATAATTACACGTTCACCAGTTCAAAACACGGCCACAGGTGAACGATACGGCATACTGCAAGTGAATCCGGCTACTAGCTGCAGGGGCACTCCAAGCTATTGCATTCAGCGCCTTAACTATTAAGGGTCGTGTACAGAATATTTGCTAAAGTAACTTTAAACCCAAAGTGCAGGCCTTGCCTGCAGCCATTCGCGACGCTGTACTACAGATGCTGCTACAAACTGTTAATGAGAAAAAAATGTGGCTCCAGTCCATGCAGTGAAGGTGGTTGGACAACGGAGCTGTAAAACGGCACCCAGTTACCCACTGCGAGGTCACTTGAAAATTCACACTCGTGGCTCTACAAAGAGTGAAACCACTGTTCTGTGGACATAAAGCTGCACTCGAACACATAATATGGAGATGCCCCAGGGCATGGCAGAATTAACAATGCAGAGGAATGAGAGACCACACTCCGAAGCGCCGACCTTAGCATACAACGCTACGCTACCCGCCTGGCAGCAGAAGATGCGCGACTATATCGTTGCTAGTCTCCCAGCTGCGACGCTGCGCTTCCCCGGATGCCTGCGTGCGGACCCGGAGGGTCACTGGTATTCTTCTGGCGGAAATAAAGTTTCTTCATCATCAACAGAGACAGGTGAAATGTACTTCAGCTATATGCTGTATGCTTGATTTCAAAGGAGATATGCTGTTGAAGCGACAGCTTTACTGGCCGCGAACTTGCGATTTCGCCGTGGCCGTACTCTGAGGAGGCACATGACATCACAACGCGTGCCTCGCCGCGGATATTTCTCGCTCTCGCTTCCTAGTCACTACTGCGCATGCGCCACTAGTAGCACAAAGCCGCAGGTGTTCCGCCGCTGAGCAGCGCCGAGCCTTTCCTCAAAATCCAACTCAATTTCCAGTTTTCTTTCTACTTTCCCTCCCTCCTTTATCCCTTTCCTTACGGCGCGATTCGGGTGTCCACCGAGATATGTGAGACGGTTACTGTGCCCCTTTCCTCAAAAACAAAACAAGTGAGCCGACGGCGTTCATAGAGTTCATTGGCGTTGACAACTTGGCAAAGGCCGATCATTTTCACGAAAGGAAAGGCGCACAACCGGCTCCGTGGGACAATGGAAACCTCAATCTCGCTTTCATGTACGTGGCATTGGTGTCCAACTGTAAAAGCCTGCTTTGATTGCGTTCCGCACACTGAATAGGCAGCGCCCCCCCCCCCCCCCCCCCCTGCCACCCTGGGAGGTGGCATGCAGTTAATGGTTGATCGCTAGAGATTGATCACCAAATGAACGCTGCGGCCTAGCTATTGCTGCAGTGCCGCATGTCAGCCACAACGCTGTCAGTGCTAATGCATTCAGGCCACCTCTCTCTCAACACCGCTACATGTATGAAAGCACGAATGAGGCGTCCGCATATCCAGGGAGCCATTTATGCACCCTTCCTTTCCTCAAAGCCTTCACTGTCTAGAACATTGTCAACGCCAATGAACACATTGAACGTCGGCATCTTTCGCTTTGTATATCCTGGATTAGCTAGTTTTTTGCATTCAGTTTTAAAGCGAAAGCTTTACTGGCCGCGAACTTGCGATTTCGCTGTGGCGGTGCTCAGAGGAGCCACATGACGTCACAATGCGCGCCTCGCAGCGGAGCCGAACCAGTCTGGCCGGCCCGGCGGCAGCTGGCGCACTCGGCGCGAAACAGAGACGTGCTCCTAGTCTTCGCCAGTGCGGTCAGAGTGCGCCGAAGCCGCCGAACGCGTCGGCGGTCAAACGCAGTTGGAGTATAGAGGGTCTCGATTTGGCCGACGTGACGTCGCCGTGCAGCGCGCGCGCGCGCGTTACGCCGGAGTGTAAACAAGCCTTAACAGAGCCTGCGCTTAACCGCTAACCAACGTATTCGGTGGCGGCATCTATGGGAGCCACTGAAACCCCCCCCCCCCTTACACTCACTGAATAAAAAAAAAAAGCCTGTGCCGAGGCTCGGAATCGAACCAGGGCCTTTGGCGTTTGAGGCGGAGACGCTACCACGACGGCTCGAACTTATGCCATGAATAAAGGCGCATCTAGTGAATGCCCTCTTCCGATGCAGAAGACTCCGCTCTTTCGCTACCTATATCCTGGCCTAACGGAGCTATAGGCCATCAGCAATTTTTATTTGTGCGCTCTAAGACTTTTCAACACCAGAGGGGGAGTCGCATGACGGCGAAGTTTTGCGTGTTGGCGGTTAAGCCTGCGCTTAACCGCCAACCAACGTTTTCGGTGGCGGCATCTATGGGAGCCACAGAAACCGCCCGCACACTCACTGAATAGAAAAAAATGGCAGTGGCTTAGCTCGGCTATGCCAGAATATATGCAGCGAAAGCAAGTGTGAAACTCCCAGGTTGGCCTTGTTCACATATTCCACAACGTATGAAGCACAGGCATAAACGTCCAATATGACCTGTAGGTCCATGTTTGATTTCAGCACCGAGGCTATCCAAGGATTGAAGGGGTCGCGTCACTCTTACGCTTATTCTCTAGGCTAACGGCACGTTGTTCTTCGGTTTCTTGAGCCCGCCGCTGAAGTCTCTTGGCCGCATTCCATCGTTCATCACGGGCCGTCTTCAGTGAAGCAGGACTCGGGTCTCTCCTCCGGCTGCTGTCGCTGCTGCTAGCGGTCGAGACACCGGACGTTAAACGTGCCTGCCTCGCGGCGGCACATTCACGGCGGCGTTTAGCCAGTCGTTCGGCGCGCTGTTCGTCTGTTTCCGGGGCGATTCGTTTGCTCTTCATCTCGTTCCGCTGTCGATTCCAGGCCTCCTCCAGCTTATCAGAATTGTCGCCGTCCATACTGTCGCCTCAACTGTGGTTGCTGCGCACGCCTGCTCTCCTTTTCAATACTGTGACCTAACGCATGCCACGCAGCAGTCGAAGCGAGCGGAGGTGAGCGCAACGGCGAGGAACGCGGTGTCACGTCCTACCAAACGGCGGCGAGCGGCGCGGTGTGACGTCATGCCAGATGGCGCGGCGAGCGCGCGAAGCACAGTAACCTTCCGCGCCGAGGCGCGCGCTGTGACGTCACGTGCCTCCATGGAGTACCGCCACGGCGAAATCGCGAGTTTGCGGCCAGTAGAGCTTTCGCTATAAAAGACGTATGCCGGGGCTCGGGATCGAACCAGGGCATTTGGCGTTTGAGGCGGAGACGCTGCCACACCGCCACGACGGCTCAAGGTTTAACCATGAATAAAGGCGCAGCCAGTGAGTGCACTCTTCCGATGCAGAAGTCTCCGCGCTTTCGCTACGTATATCCTGGCCTATAACAGAGCCAGGCCATCAGCAATTTTTTTTAGCTTGGCGTCTTTTGCTCAAGAAAACGACACGAAAACGCAACCATAATATTTACCGGCAAACACACGCGGGGAGAAGGAACGTGCTTCGCATTGTTTGCAGGCGCCGTTATACATTATGCGGTTCGCACTTCCCACGAGGGCTTCGAATTACTCCTTTCGAAGCAGCTGCAAACGTAGTTTCCCGGAACGCGTAGTTTCGGAAATATTCCTTCCCTTAAGGCGCGGTTTGGGTGTTCACCGATATATCTGAGGCAGGCGTCATTCCCTTTCCTTAAAACAATTTTCATTTCATTTTCCTTGCCTTACGGCGCGGTTCGGGTGTCCACCAAGATATGTGCGACAAGCGTCATTTACTATCCATATAACTTGTCCAACGGGCAAGGCGTCGCGCCGAACGGACGATGGCGTTCCGTGGACCCCTTGACAACGCTGCAACAAGCTGTTGCGTCCCGCTCTTAAAGTCGAAGCTTAAGCGTCCTCCAAATTTTAAGTATTTTGTAGATATTTTCATTTTTCTTAAATTTAAATTAATGTATTATATTTACTGCTTATTCTCTCTCTCCATATATATATATTAAAAAATAAAAAAATAGAAACATTCCCCTATGCACTCTCTCTCTCTCTCTCGATATATATATATATATATATATATATATATATATATATATATATATATATATATATATATATATATAGAGAGAGAGAGAGAGAGAGAGTGCATAGGGGAATGTTTCTATTTTTTTATTTGTATTGCCAATCTATGGTAGAATATTGCTTCGGTTAATCTGTCGCCTAAAGAAAATTACTTATAAAGCAGCAGAAAAAACAACCATGCTGGCAGTGGAATCCGAACCCACGACCTCCGAATATCGCGTCCGGTGCTGTACCAACTGAGCTACGGCGACAGCTGTCCAATCTGCGGATTTTTGTGGGTATTTGTTTTTGCGTGCAAGCGAATCTTGAGAGTGTTCACCAGCGCCTCCCTCGTCCATAGCGGTGGACGTAGCACGTCCTTTAATGCCGCGAGTGTGACGTGGAACGTCATCTAACGGCAAGGGCGCAAACTGTGCGAGAACCCTCTTATGCTACCTATGGCGTCAAGACTGCCAGAACCGAGACCCTCGTTAAGGTATTAGCAGACAAGGCAAATGAAATGAGGGGCTCGTTTGACAAACATATGAAGGAAACCAACAGTCACCGAAACGGAGGTGCATAGGGGAATGCTTCTATTTTTTTTTAATTTGTATTGCCAATCTATGGTAGAATATTCGCAAAAATCTGTGTCGCCTAAAGAAAATTACTTATAAAACAGCAGAAAAAACAACCATGCCAGCAGTGGAATCCGAACCCACGACCTCCGAATATCGCGTCCGGTGCTCTACCAACTGAGCTACGGCGACGGCATTCCAATCTGCTGCTTTTCGTGGATATATATATATATATATATATATATATATATATATATATATAATTTTTCTTAAGACGTGCACGCAGGAAGAATGGACAGGACAGACGCATCCGGAACGGGACTGCTTGTTCATCTTAAATTATTTGTTCCAGAAAAAAACAAAAAAAACTCGCAGGCCGTTACTAGTATTTTATCCTCAGTTTGTCATGCCTATGATTTGTTGTTAACCTTTGGCGATTTTTTTTCATGCTGTATGTACACCCTCGGCAAATAATAATAATTGGTTTTTTGGGGAAAGGAAATGGCGCAGTATCTGCCTCATATGTCGTTGGACACCTGAACCGCGCCGTTAGGGAAGGGATAACGGAGGGAGTGAAAGAAGAAATGAAGAAGGAGGTGCCGTAGTGGAGGGCTTCGGAATAATTTCGACCACCTGGGGATCTTTAACATGCACTGACATCGCACAGCACACGGGCGCCTTCGCGTTTTTCCTCCATAAAAACGCAGCCGCCGCGGTCGAGTTCGAACCCGGGAACTCCGGATCAGTAGTCGAGCGCCCTAACCACTGAGCCACCGCGGAGGGTCACCCTCGGCAAATCACATATTAGTTTTCGGCGTTACGTTTAGAAACTTGCGATCGAGTGCAATTTGTATGTAAAAAACAAGCCCAAGCGCTCTACGCAGCGAGGCCATGAACGCAGCGCCTGTACGCACGAGGAGTGGCTTTCCCGCACAGCGTGGAACATTATGGCGGACTTCCGCGCAACTCTGCTCCCTGCGGGAGCATATACAGGAACACTAGGAGTCGCTGCCGTCGCGCGCTATCTGTTGGGTATAGTGAACTAGAATATTCTAGTTCACTATACTGTTGGGGCAGTGGGGTACATTGCGAGGAGGAGGAGGGAGTGGTTTTAGTGGGCGCCGCCTTATGGCGCTACGTGCGAGCTTCTAGGATTTTAGCTCACGGCCAACGCCGCCGCCGACGACGACACCGGCTTTTCTGTGACATGGGGCCCTTAACGCTGTTGCATTAAAATCTGCAGAACTAGTCTCCGAGCATCAACAAACATGCTTCTATCCAAAAGCTATAGGCACGCTTTGAAATATTCGCATACGCGAGTTAGTTTCGAAGGCACCGTCGCTTGGCGCAGTGTACGCATGCCGAGTTTTTGCCTACACCCCATGTCGCTGCCGATCGCAGCGCCACCTTTGTTTACAAACATGACGCTTGTCTATAAATCATATTACATGCTTGTAGCACTGTGAAAGGCAGAGCGTTCTCGTCCAGTCAAAGTCTAGGAAGATATTAGTCTCCGAGATAATTGAATATTGTTGTGATTAAGAATTATCGCAGTAATTGAAAAGGTAGTTCAGGATGGTGTGTTTAAAGCACAGCGAGGGTTTCACTCACTGGTTAAATTAGCGCAGAAAGTAAGCCCAAACACAGCTCTGCGAAGGCCGGCGGCGAATTGGTGCGCCGCCATTCGTTTGCGCGCAGCAGCTAGGCACTGGTGCTCTTCCTTTCCTATAGTGATAGAGCAACCAGTCGCGGAGGTGAGTACGGAGAAACAGTGCAGCGCACGCCGTTCTGATTGGCTTCATAGCGCTGCAAACAACTTGAGATGGCTGTACTCCACCTCCACATGGTTCAATTGAGATCGCCGCCTCCAAGAGTGACCAATAACTTCCTGGCGGTGGGAAAGCATTTCAAATCACATTTTCTTGCACGTTGGTACACGTTACTTAACAGACGTGTAGTATACAGAGATATACACGGTGATCGAAAGTTTTTAGTGTACACATAGTTATATAGCGTATAGCCCAACTGTCACTGCAGGCTTTCTGCGCAATCGTTGTTCGTGTGTGAACACATCTCACACTGCGCCTGGTGCATCTGAAAGTGCGGGCGCGTCGAAAAAGCCGTCGTGTCATCACCAGTGCGACAGCCCTGGGAAGGTCAGGAACGGCACCGCCACCGTCGTGTTGGCACCGGCTGCAGCCCTGGCTGCTGGGGCGTGTTGTCGGGACGAGCGCCGCCTGGCCTTCTCATGACTGGCCACAGCTTGGAGTAGGTGCACAAATGGGTCGCCTGTGTCCGCCTGGGATGCATCTTGAGCTTGCAGGCTGTAGTTGCCGGAAGCCGCTTCTGGAGGGCTGGAAGCCCGCTGTGAGAACCCGGTGAACATGGGCAGCGACGGCACGATGATGTAGCGCCGCCACTGCTCGTCCTCGGTCACCTGATGATGGGCAGAGTAGGCATCACTATTTACAGAAAGCTTCTTTACACAAGGCAAAAGCATTACAAAAAAAAGGCACTGAAGCGCTTTTTTTGTCTGCGTTTTCGTACCTTTGACACCTGTCGTGCTGCCTATTTCTGAATGGTACAGGCGACAAACCATTAAGATGATTCTGACTAGGCCCGCGTCTCTTTGACCACGTTCTTCATTAAACTAACAACAACGCGAAGCAAGGATGAAACGATGAAAGACCAGGTAGTGGAAAAGCGAAACTGCTGAACATTTTGTGTGTCAGAGGTTCTCTCTAAGCTACACCTTCTCTTGTGTTGGAAAACTTCTGCGCGTTCAGTTGTCGCTTTATTTTGTTCTATCTTTATTCCGCGCTGCTTATCGTTTAGAAATGAGCCACTAATGCGTCCGAATTTGTTCTTTCCCTAAGCTTTACTTATCCGCCGGGCTGTCTTCGTTGGCAATGCTTTCATTCGTCCATCTCGTGTTCTCTCATTTCACCCTTCTGGTTGTTTCCTTTTGGCGATGGCGTGAATTTACTTCAGATTTACTTGTAAAGGAGGCTTGCCTCAGGATGCGATGAACTACCAGTAAAGGTGGAACAATGGCTCATCTCAAGAAATAGTAAAACTGCGCGAAAAAGATGAGGACAAGAGGACATGCTTGTGGTGTTGTACCCGTTTCTTTACGTTTTGTTCTCGTCTTTTGCGCGGTCTTGCCAGTCATTGGCTCGGCAAAGGACTTATCGACACACATAATTCAAACCGTCTTTGTCAAGTTATGCAAAATCCGTCGCGTCGATGATTTGTTACCAGCGCTACCAGTGAAGAAAAAAAAGTGCACGGTGGCGTCACGCAGCTTTTTTTTTTTTCAATGCGTTAGCATTAGAACGCCCATTATCGCGAAAAGCGTCCGGCGTTGGCGTGTGAAGCCTCGGTTGGCAGTAGGCAAAGTAGAGAGAGATAAATCCCCTTTCCACTTTCAGGAGACGAGTTATAGGATATGTTGAGAGGCGAGAGGGACACCGCGGTCGCCACTCAGAGTCGAGGGGTGGGGAGAGTGGAAATGGACTAAGGTCCGTCACACTGATTGATTTATTGATTGATTGGGCTGGGAGAGTGGAGCAGGGGTACGGCGTGTACACGATGGTTGATGGACTGGATCACGGCACCTGCTTACATGGTCTGAACACGTCAGCGGTATACCGCTAGCGGCTGCTCCGTCCGCGGGGAACACTTATGCTAACGCATTCTCTGCCGCATGAATCGCATTGATCGTTCGTGAATTATTTTATCGTATGTTTAGGCAATGCAACCGCGATTGTTTTATGAAGGAAGGAAATTTGCAAGAAATGTCGCACTCTCGTTGAGCACACCAGGAGGTAAGGGATGAAAGAGTGAAGGAAGCAGAAAGAGGTGCCGTAGCACAAGGCTCCAGATTCAATTAAACCGCGTGGGGTTGATAAACATGCACTCAAAATTCCGACCGCAGCGTTCGGCTGCTGAGGGATTCTTGTGCCCAGCAACCGAACGCGACAGCCACTGCGGCAAGAAAGCACGGGAGAACTCTTCGTGCCACTTAGCGGCAGCAACGTGGGTATGCGATGATTTGATTTGAATGGCGCAAGGGCAGCTTGGTCAAAGAACGTCATGGCTAACTCGTCTGCTCGAGATGGAGAGTTCAACAAAGATTCATTTATTCCATGTGTAGCCGAGTACCAGGCAATTGGAAAGTCCCGCATCTCTCACACACGATAGCGATGCTCAGGCTACTCGGCCACCGCTGCGGAATCATCTAAAGTAACAAGCGAGAATCTTGCACTGACCGTGCCGGCGGCCAGAGAAAGCCGGTCCGCTGCGGAGGTGCAGCCGTCTGCGTTGCCGCTCCTGCACTTGTCGCTGGTGACGTCGTGGTCGCCCCGCTCCAGCGGCCGGGTTCTCGTGCGCGTGAAGATGGTGGGGACCTGCTCGGTGGTGATGGTGCGGTAGAACTCCCTCACCTCGTCCGGGTTTTCGTCCAGCTTGTAGGCGATGAAGCCGACCGAGTAGAGCAGGAACGTGCTGACCACGATGCCGTAGTAGACGAGCACGTTCAGGCAGCGGACTTCGTGGTGTCGCTGCCGCTGCGGAATCCTGCCGCCGTAGCGACCGAGGTCCTCGACGGCTGCTCCACAGTCCTGGGGTTGGCTCTGGGCAAGGCCTTTGGTGCCTGGACTGTGGGCACTGGGCACGCCGTGCAAGCTTTCTTTGCTGTCGGCACTGCCCGAACCGCGGGAGCTTGCAGAGTTGGCGTTCTCTCGTTTGCTGGCGGAGCTGTCGCGGTGGTGGTGGTGGTGGTGATGATGATGGCGGTGGTGGTGGTGGTGATGGTGGTGGTTAGGCGGTTCAGAGCCATCTTCGGGAATGTGCTGCTGCGCTGAGTGCTTATCGTCCTCCATTCTCTCGTTTCAGTCGCCCCTTGGACGATCTCGCCACCGCCGATCACGTACTACGTCTACGGGTTGATGCCTCGATGTAGAAAGCGCGTGTCTTCGCGCGCGCCGTGCGAAGATGAGGATGAACATGTTGATTTCGAATTCGAGCGTGGCAGGAATAAATCGCGTATCGTGTACCGGCACATTTTTTTTTTCTATAGTTGTTCCAAAGGGCGAATTCTCCCCCCACCAAAAAAAAAAAGCAGTTGCCGGCAAAAAAGATGCGTGTGCTGTCATTCCATATTTATACCTGATGGTAGAGAAATTGTGCATTTGAATCGGCAGCAGCGAGCGCGTGACTGCAGTGCCACCTCAAGTGACTATACGGCTTCTTCCTTTCCTTTATAATGCGATAGCATTAGGAGGGCCGTGCGAGCGATGACATCTGGATCCACGAATAGCCACCAAACTTACCAACAAATTACATCAGCATACGGACTCTCGCGGACCCTCAAGCGAACGCGTGGCGACGGCTACAGACAAATACCTAACCGCACACGGTTCTACTCTCCAGAGTTCACCCAGATAGGTACACACCAACATGCAAATTCTGCTCACACACTACCACGCTCCCTTTGGGAACGTCAACACCTACTCTTCACACCCACAACAATATCACAGCAACCGAACAGTGGAGGCACTTGCACAGCTCGGAAGCAGGCGCTGAACAGAGTACGGTCGTCTGGGCTGCGGAGGCCGCCGCGGTGCAAGGGCATGAGGCCGCCTGATCTCCAGCCCCTCCCTGAAATCTTTCAAAATAAAGTTGTTACCTGCCTACCTAGCTATAGGAGGTTCATGAAGGCGAAAATCTGTCCGGCGGCGCCGGCGTCTGTGTTAAACTTCCACCCTCTTGCCAGGCGGTGTTTAGGGGCATATGCATGCCTCTTCCACTTCTCAACCGCCTTATATTATGATAACAGTAGTAGTAGTAGTAGTAGTAGTAGTAGTAGTAGTAGTAGTAGTAATAATAATAATAATAATAATAATAATAATAATAATAATAATAATAATAATAATAATAATAATAATAATAATAATAATAATAATAATGTGGTGTAGTAGGCACATGCAGCTTGAAGCTTGTAGCTGCAGTCATTCACGACCCCACGTTTATGAATCGCGCTTCCTTTGCAACGTCTCTGTCTTCTAATGTGTGACCGAAGTTGCGAAATGTCTAGATCGATGAGGTCCTCTAAAAGACATAGCGGTCTTTCCTTAGCATTAGCATGTTCAATTCTCTTCGCTGCTTGCCTCGCCTATGCACTGGCTGATCACACATTGCGCGGGTAAGTGCAGCGGTTACCGGAGAAAGCGTATGAAGAAGAAGAAAACGGATGTCATCCTAGAAGAAGAGGAGACAGAAAACGCGTCACATTTCGCAAATCCCGAAGCATTCTTTTCCGGACTGCAGTGAGTATAAATTTACTGTCTGGAAAAATATGTTGAATTATTGGCTGGGTTAAGGCATCAAGCGACTCGTTACGCATGTTTCTAATTGAATAGACATACCAAATTATTCGCTTAATAATAAACAGGGAGATTAGGACACTTTCTTTGCATCGATACAAATGGGAAAGTCACATGTGTAAACTAATTCCTATAACGGCTGCGCCTCGCCATTATTCACCTATGGCGCAGAAACGGAGGCTAACAAAAACGCTTGCAATTAAACTGAGGACAACTCAGAAACTACGGAGAGAAAAATTTATGGACGTAAATTTTAACTGAAAGAAGGTGGGTTCGATCCCGGCCGCGGCGGTCGAATTTCGATGGAGGCGAAATTCTAGAGGCCCGTGTGCTGTGCGATGTCAGTGCACGTTAAAGAACCCCAGGTGGTCGAAATTTCCGGAGCCCTTCACTACGGCGTCCCTCATAGCCTGAGTCGCTTTGGGACGTTAAACCCCATAAACTAACTAACTGAAAGAAGAGAGCAGATAGAACAAACGAGAAGTAATGATATCCTAGGTTAAACCAAAAATCACTGGGACGCCTAATTCCATTATATGTTGACAGTGAAATACCATTCGAAGCTGTCGATGCATTTGCCGGAAGTGACTGGCGGGGCTTGTGAGAACCAGGCTGCTCTTCCCGTGCACTAACTTCCATGGTTGGCACGTTTTCACACAGGAGAACAAGGTCTGTTGACATCACTTCCCTCCAGCCAATTAGCATTCCATTCCATTCCAAAAACCTTTATTTCCACCAGAGAAGAGGCTCCCCTACTCCCCATCTCTGGCACGCAGGCCTAGGGGTGGGGGCCGGGAGCCTCGCATCTAAAGGCAGGCATAGAGTTGTTGGTCTCTTGCGGCCTCCAGTGCCAGGTGAATGACTTTTTTCTGCACGGCGGGGTCCGCGCTTTGCAGAAGGGTTTCCCAGGCTTCCTTGCTATTTATTCCTTCTTTAATCCCTGGGGAGTGTGTACATTCCCAAATGATGTGATCTAGGGTCCCCCTATTCTCACATTTTTTGCATTTTGCCTCTATTTCCTTTTCCCTAAATACGTGTGATGCCCACACCGGGTTTATGAAGTTCCCAGCTTGTAGTCTACGCCAAGTTGTAGCTTCTTTATTCCCTTGTGTTTTGTCCGGCGGAGGGAAAATCCTCCTTTGACTTCTATAGCTCTCTATTATTTCTGCATAGCTGATCAGTCTCTCATCCAGGTCCTTGCAGTCGGGCGGCTCTCCCCTGGCTCGGAAGTAGAGGTCTCGAGCCAGGGTGTTTGCCGCCTCGTTTCCAGGGATGGATGCGTGAGCTGGTACCCACACGATGCGTACGTCCCTCCCAATTTCCTTCTTTTTTAGAATTTGTGCTGCTTCTAAGGCAATCCTCCCTCTGCCATAATTGTAGACTGCAGTTTTGCTGTCACTAGCTATAATTTTGGCCTGCGTTCCTACGCATGCGAGCGCTATTGCGACTTCTTCCGCCGTTTCCGGGTTGCGGCTTCGAATGGATGCTGCTATCTCAGGTTCCCCCTTTCCGTTGACCACTGAGGCCACGGCTGCTCCTAGCTTCCCACTTGCTGCATCTGTGTATGCCACTGCTTTCTTATCTAGACTGTCCAGTCCTCTGGCCATGGCTTCTGCCCTCTTTTCCCTTCTTTCCTTGTTGAATTCTGGGTGCATATTTTTGGGCAATGGGTCTACTCTGATCTTTTCCCTAGCACATTTTGGAATGTCTTGTTTCTTTTGCATCCCCCTGTCGGTTTGCCTGTCGACCGCTTCTAGTATAGCTCTGCCGGTGCTCGTTCTGCTGAGCCTATCTAGCTGCGCTGATCTTACCGCTTCAGCTATCTCACTCCAGTTGTTGTGAAGCCCCATATTTAGTAGCCTTTCGTTTGAGGTGCTTATTGGCAAGCCCAGCGCCTTCTTATAGCTTTTCTTGATTATGGCATCAAGCTGCCTTTTTTCTGTTGCCCCTATCTTGAGGAAGGGGGTCGCGTAGCTGATCCTACTTAGTATATATGCCTGTACTAGTTTCATTAGGCTCTTCTCTTTGAGGCCTCTACCTCCAAGCGATATCCTTCTGAAAATTCCCGTGACTTGCGTCGCAAACTTGTCCAATCTTTTTAGGGTTTCATCATTGTAGCCGTTACTTTGTATGAATAGGCCCAGAATCCTGATCATATCTACCTTAGGCACCAGTTTTCCTTCCACAGTGATTTTAAAGTCCTCACCCTGCTTGAGCCTGTTTCTTTTTGGGTTGTATGCCAGAAGCTCAGATTTCTCTGGTGAACATGCCAGTCCTCTTTGTGCTGCATACTCTACCACAGTGTCTGCTGCCTTCTGGAGTTTCCTTTCTATTTGCCCGTCGTCTCCTTTGTTTATCCAGACATTGATGTCGTCTGCATACATACTGAACTTTAGACCCTCTATTCCTTGAAGTAATTTAGGTAACCCTCTCATTGCTATGTTGAAGAGGAGTGGGGATAGTACCGACCCTTGGGGGGTGCCCCTGCTGCCCAGTTCTATGTTCCCTGATTCTATGTCCTGATATTTGATCCTCGCTGTTCTCCCAGTTAGGAAGTCCTTGACATAGTTATATGTTCTCGGACCTACCTCTAGACTATGTAGTTCCTCTAGTATAGCCTCGTGTTTGACGTTATCGAACGCCTTTTTGAGGTCGAGACCTAGGATTACTTTTGCATCTTTGGATTGGGATTCGATTATGTCGTGCTGCAGCCTCAGCATCACGTCTTGCGTACTCAGCCCCGGGCGGAAGCCAATCATCTCGCTTGGCCAGAGCTCGTTGTCTTCCATGTATCTGGTTAGCCTTGTCTGAATTACGTGTTCCATTAGCTTCCCTACGCAAGATGTGAGGGATATGGGTCTTAAGTTTTCGAGCTTCGGCGCTTTTCCCGGCTTTGGAATGAGTATGATGTTCGCCTCTTTCCATTGCGCGGGAAACTTTCCCGTTTCCCACACCTTCTGCATATATGCAGTGATTGCTGTTATCGAGCCATCATCTAGGTTCCTCAGGGTTTTGTTGGTGATGCCGTCTGGGCCCGGGGCCGATTTTGACTTTAGCTTAATTATTTCCGCCCTTACCTCCGCTTCTGTTATTGGGCCGTCTAAAAGCTCCATCGGGGGACCCTGGTACTCTGGGAGTTCTACCCTCTTCGTGTCCCCTATATATGTTTGTATAATTTCTTTAACGAACTCCTCGTCCGTCCCCTCAAGGCCAATTAGCATTCTCCGGTCTGGTGACATCATATCCGTCCAGCCAATGGGTTTTCTCCGCTCTGGTGGCGTCACTGCTCGCCTGCCAATCAGGATTTTTCTGGACGGTACCGGGTTTTTGCTGCGGTGATGGTTCTGTGTTATCGCATAAAATAGAAAATGGCCATGGGCAGGGCGTGTAATGTGGAGAGAATGTAACCGATGGGCTCCTGGGGGTAGCGGAGTGGATTCCACGGGAAGGCAAACGTCGGTAGGGGACAAAGGGTCGGCTGGGCGGATGAGGTTACGAAGTTTTCGGAGATAGGGTGGGCGTGGCTGGCACAGGTCGCGCCTATTTGGAGGTCACAAGGAGAGGCCTTTGTCCTGCAGTGGGCGTAGTTGGGCCGATGATGACGATTAAGGGTGCCTTGTGGAGTTCACGTGGTCATCCGTAATAAGCAGAATGCAGAACGGGAGTGCGCGTGTCTTGCCAAGCAGAATGCGTGTCATAATACGTCACAGCGTATCGCCAAAGCGCGCCAGATGCCGTCCTCTGGTGTCTGTGCAGGTCAGAGACCCGAGGAGAAGCTGCCCTGCATGCGTAGCAGCCTTCGTCACGGAGGGGCGCCATGCAGTTCTACAACAAAGAGGACCCCAACGACGCCCGCGCCCAGGGGCTGACCGGCTCGCTGGTCGCGTACTTCGTCATCATGATCGCCATCATGTTCATCTTTACCTTCGCCATCTTCGTCTACGCGCAGAAAAAGAAAAACTGCAAGGACGCCGGCCTCACCAGCACAACCGTGGTCAAGGTATAGTCGTGCACGCGTGTGCCTGTCAGCAGGCCTAACGAGGCCTACGAAGCGTTCGTGGGCCTTGCTGCCGTAATGCAAAACGTTGCTGCCGTAATGCAATTACTGCCATTAATATCATGAATTTAATTAGTTCAATCAGTCCTTCTGGCAAAAATCCGATTATGGGCAACAACACTTTACGTAAGTTTTACGTGAGTACCACTTACTTACCCGTCGTCGCATCATCCCTGCTCAGAATGGCTCACTCAACGGCGACAGGCGCGACAAGGCGACAGGCTACCAACCCGACTACGGCACATCAGGAATGTTCTGGCAATGAACCGGTGGGCACGAAAACAGTAGTGCTGTAGACGATGATCTTTTCAGTAAAAAGCAGTTAATCGCGCGCTCTATTGCCGCAAAACGAGGTGACCTATAGCTGCCGTGCATGCACCGGTTGTCACGTTGTATATCGAGTTCTCAAGATTTTCTAGGCTTTCTTGCATGACGAAGGCCAACACGCCGAAACCAGGGAGCATAGTTTTTTTTTTTAATTTGTGGTGTTCATCAATGGGAGATTAATAGGGCAGTATTATTTTTTAAGATAATTTATTAGAAAGCAGAAGAACAAACAACCACATGTCGCCGATGGGATCCGAACCCACGACCTCCGAATTTCGCATTCGATGCTCCACCAACTGAGCTACGGCGACGGCTGTCCAATCTGCTGCTCTCGTAGGTATTCATGTTTATTGGGTGTAAGCGAACCTTGAGAGTGTTCACCAGCGCCACCCTCGTCCATAGCGGCGAACGTAGCACGTCCTGTATTACCGCAAGTGTGACGTGGAACGTCATCTATCGGCGAGGGCGGAAACTGTGCGAGAGCCCTCTTATGCTACCTACGGCATCAAGACTGCCAGAACCGGGACACTCGTTAAGCTATTAGCAGACAAGGTAAAGGAAAATGAGGGGCTCGTTACGATATGCATGACGGAAGCCAACAGCCAGAAAGGAAAAGAGCGACGCTGGTCACTCGACGGAAATACTTCTCAAATGTTTTTAACCAGTTATAGTTGTGGCTGCGCAAAGGGGCTAATTGGAGATCACTGAGAAGAGAGAGAGGAGCCGTTGTCTTATAGTGGAAGGGGGTAAAGTGTGGACAGGAGGTTGTGCTGACCGTCTGCGACTCCGTCATGGTAAAGCCAAGAAGGCTTCACTAGAAGATAGAAAGAACGACTTATTGTTTCCACAAGCGTTGGAATCTGTTTAAAGAGAATATTTTTCTACTTGCAAGCACCATGGTCATGAAAACATTGCGGAAAGTTGTTTGTAGCGGCCATGATGTTATCGTTTAGGACTCAGGGACTCCGGAGAGGGGGGGGGGGAGTGAAAAAGGAGCGGTCGCCCCCCCCCCCCCCCCCCACCCCCACCCCCTCCCTCAGTTTCCAAATGCTTCAACTGCTTGCACTCAGATCAGATTTCTATCAAATGCTTCAGTTTTAGGACGTCAGTAATGCAAATCACAGTGAAGGTGAGCTAATTGGCTTCGCAGCGAGTCGTAAAGCGTTTAATTCCGGCAACCTAAACCAACCATGCCCCAACAGAATCTGCTCATTGACTGGCCCTGTTCATGATCATGGTTCGTAGAAATAAAAGAGAGTATGCGCAAGCTTTTTTAATGCAGTCATCGCTCCTCGTGTGTCCATCTGTATAAAGCTGCCAGTTTCGATTTAAGCTTTATATGCATTAACAAATACACTTTTGAATAGTGAGATGTTAATTTGGAATAGAAAATAAATATCTAAACGAACTCGAAGTCCTGCCCCCTCTCTCCCGTCCCTTCTCCCCACTCGAAAAAATTGGTCCGTGGTCCCTATTAAGACCACGTGATGTTGACAGATCGTTCTTTCCAGATTAGTACGTTCAGCATTTTGACAGCATAGTGACGGCTGGCTTCCAATATGCGCTTTACCAAAACGGCTGCCACAACACTTAGAATGAATGGAGAGTGTATACACGGATGTGCGGCCGCCGCTTTCTCTCCGGTTCTGTGTACAGTGAACTTCACTCAGCTGATTATGGTGACAACTTTTATATGATTAATCAAGCAGACTGAGAAGATGTGACTATATAGGATGCATTACTGCTGACAACAGCCCTGTGCTTTTACTCACGTGGAACGCTTTGTTGTTGTTTATACGATTCTTAGTGTGCGCGCACATTTAGTGTGTACAATCTTCACAACTTCTGAACTATATACCGAAGCAGCAAGACTCTTCTCGTAGCCACCTAGCCACCTGTTACGAACTTTGGCATGTGCGATGAATAATATTTTATGTATTGCGTGTTATACATGTCGATAATCTTACGACGTTCTCAACAATATTGGGTGCGTTAAATTCGCAAATATAGCGCCGGAAAATTTACACCTTGTTCTGAGTAATGCATGTGATTCTGAGGCCATGATGGAGACTTAAGCGGCCATATTTATTGCTCGGCCGCCCCCTCCCCCCTCCCCCCTTCACCTTTCTCCTTATCGGTTGTCCCATAAAGCATCAAATGTATTGATTTTTGCCCAATATATGTATTTTACTCGCGCCCGAAAAAAAAAATAGTGTGCCTTAATTTTACTGGGACCATGAGCGACTTTCTTCTTGCAGTACATTGAAGTAGAATGCCATTCTCGATAAATATTGTTCGGCTGTTTCCATTCTGCTTTACTGCTCTATATTAGCACAGAAGCCAGGTGATTGCCAACAAGCCAATTGTTGGAAAACTTGGGGTTATATAAACTCATTATTTGGGACCGCGCATTTCGCCCGGAAGTCTGTTTGTTAGTTATGCCTGTCGTCTCTGTGCAGGACCCCATAAGGCGACAGGACAGGGAGCGTGAGGCTCGGGAGTCAATGACGTCGAATCCCGGCGACGTTAACCCTAAAGTTCGCCACACTACGGAGAGCAGAACCTTGGAAACGTTTCCGAACTTACTTCACTGGTGAAAGGTGGTGTTATCTCCAGACTCCCTCCGTTGTTTACCTCTGGACCATTTCTCTCATTTGCAGTAAAATGGACCTGGTATCCCGTCACTGAGAGCCACAATTGCTTTCTGACTCGTTTGTAAAATATTTTTGGACTCGGTTTCCTTGTGGTGCGTCTGTAAAGGGCGAAAGTTTGGAGCCTGTGTCACGTGAGTGGCAAAATATTTTCGCGGTGTCGACGCAATTTATATGCACATTCATCGTTTAATGCGTGTGTTGTAGACACAATAGAACGGACTTGTGCAACAATGAAAACGCGCATTGCTTTTAATAAAAATGAAAGTAATTGTGTCGGAATGGCGACAAACTCATTATAGGAAGAAGGTCGATATGGCGTCAATTTTTTCGGATCCGTATACAAAAGCACGCATACTCCTCCAATTTATTTTCCAATTCTTTCATTCCAAATATTACAACTAATAGTGACATCTAACAACTTCAACCGCCGCTTTGACATACAGCTTCGAAGCCTGCGGTTCCACTCTACCGTTTATAATATTATCTGCTGCCCTTTTATTTTTCGCGCTTGAAAATAAAATGCTCCTTTATTAGAGCAATAAAGTTTATTCACTCACTCACTCACTCACTCGTAATTCTGTTTACATTTCCTCTGCAACTGTTACAACTGTGCACGCAGTAAAACGGCATGCAATAAAATTTCTGTCAATGAAATGATTTCTTTCGTTTTTTTTCATAATCAAAACTCAATAACGTAATGTAGCAACATACGGCAGCATAAAATGAGCACAAATTAGAGAATTCTCGTTTATGGCCGTCGCATTCACGAAGCAGGGCATGCAATAAAACGCCATGCAATAAAATTTCTATCAACCAATTGATTTCTTTCGTTTTTTTTTTTGATAATCGAAACTCAATAATGTCATTTGGCAGCATAAAATAAGCACAGAAAATTCTCGTTTATGGGCGTCGAATTCACGAATCAGCTTGTAAAGATCGGTTCGACATCACTCCCATGTGTAATACTGTAGAGATTAATATGCTTTCTTTAGGCAGTGCGATTAAGAGTGAAATAAAGGTGTGAATTTTGCAGTCAATTATAAATTCCTAAAACATACATGCTTTTTTTCACCAGTTGAGTGATCAGCGATCCATTATTTTGTTGAAAACCTTTGCAATGTTTGTTATACCAAAAATTAACTTGTGGCGCACTGCTTTCCTGGTGACGAGATGCGACGAGATTTATCTTGAATGTTTGTAGTCATGCGCAAATGGTTCGTTCTCGAGATTATCGTAAGTTCTTTACGTGCCTTATCTCGAAGCTTCGTAAACTTTAAACTGAGCGCGGCCGAGAGTTGCGCTTATTCTATTCTTCGACAACCGTCGGTTCCACTTGTTGCTATCGCCGCCACCGAGTTCAGTCTTTTGTGGGCACAAATCAGCCCAATAAATGTTTTCTTTTGGAAAGATTTCTCTGCTTTCCTGTCTGACTGACCGTCACAATAGTAGGAATGTAGTACATGCTCATTCTGACTGTACTTTTGTTGCCATACATGCGTAATCTTGATGTTTAAAATCTTTCAGATTGGTTTCCTTAAACCATTTGCAACTTCGGACATTCCTCCTACCTTAATGAAGGTTGTACTTTGTTCTGTATCTATAAGTCGCAGTCTTTTCATCATATTTCTTTTGTGTTTTTTTACCTTGTTCAACTTCCTACCATTTTCTTTTAAATGCGAATTGCTATATTATATATAGTTATATATTATATATAGTTATATATTATATATAGTTATAAGCTGCAGTGCCGCAATTTCGCCACAAATTCTCCAAAACGGCGTGTACCCAGTGTATGAAGGAAGCCAGCCGTCATGGATACCGGTTTCCTTGGTTTGACCGTTGGCTTCCTTCATACGCATGCCGTAAAAAGCCACTCTTTTCTCAATACACCCTTAACTGCTCAATACACCTGAGTGGATCGATGCGAGCCCAGGTATAGCGAGCGAGAGAGAAACCATTTTATCGAAAATCAGAAATTTTAGCTGGCATGAAAAATTCGCTTTCTCCGCGTGGGGAAGGTAATTGGGGATGGAAAGACGGAAGGAGAGAGGCGCACAAAAATATAAAGTAGAGATGTAAAGGAATATAGAAAAACAAATAATGAAGGAATAAAAATAAATGGGCATTAAATTTGTGCTGAGATGCATCAACGAGCAATGAATGATAGCACTACAAGATATTGAATGGTCCTACAAAGGGGCTGAGAAAGTTCACTGCATGAAGAGTGCATAATGGTGAGAGGTAAGGAGATTCTAGAGTTTGCCGAGTAGACCAACGTCGTCTAAATAGGGAGATAAAATTTGATTGCGCGTCTCTGCTGCGTAAAGCAGGCTGATGGATCCAACATGCAGGCCACTGTTAGTGGACAGACAATGTCCTTAGTACGCACGCTTGTCGGCATACGGTGGGCATTGAAAGAGAATACTCTGTACTGTTTTTATTGGGCCGCAGTTGTCGCAGGTATAGCTATTACAGCGCCACCAGTGGTATACGGCAGGCAGCATGAACCTTAGTACTAGCACTACGCTACGTAGGATGCGTGCAGTGTGGGTATAATATTACGCTGCTGCAGTAAAAAACAACGGTTACTTAAAAAAAGATAAGCCATGATTATAGATAAGCTTTGGCTTATCAAAAAACTGCTTCATCTACATCTTTTGACGTTCTACCATGATGGTTTATGGTCGCTTTCAGAAGCAGCGAGGAGCTGTTCGCAGAAGAAAATGACTGCCGTCGCATGCCACGCGCTCACGAGTAACGGCCTGCGAGCAGCTAGCATCTGATTCGAACGACGCCCACCGGTCGGACGTTTAGGACGACAGCAAGAGACGCATTCCAAGACTATTCCCCTTCTATCGGCAGGCCACTCAGGCGTCGCATTCTCAGCCGAGACATGGGAGACTCCAGCAACGACATGTCCGAGTCCCACGAAGGCCGCAGCTCGAGCCGAAGACGCGGCGTAGAAGACGAGACCTCGCTCCGCTACATTCTATGCAATCAGAACCTCTTCCTCGTGGTGTTTCTGATCATCGGCGTGCTCACGGTATCCTGCGCGTGCGTCGCCATCGTCGCGGCAGTGGTCGAGCACTTCTGGACGTCCATCGACTCCGACGAACCGCTGGGAGCCGGAGGCGTGGTCGGCGGCCAACACGACCACGGCAAGTCCGCCGCCCTCTTCGACATGCAGCGACAGTCCGGCGACGACAACAGCCGCTCCGTATTCTGCTTCGTCAACTACACCGTGGCGCCCGGGTCTCCGCACCGGTTCGAGGTGGACAACGCGTCCGCTGCCCTCTGCGACGCGCTCGTCTTCGTCTCGGTCGGCCTGCACCTGGTACAGAAGAGTCTGCGCTTCAGGCGGCCCGCCGAAGACGCCGAGCTGCTCCAGGGCCTGGTGTCACTGTCCACGCCAACCTGGGCCTGCGTCGGCGGGGAGCCCTCGGACTCGCGCGACTTCCGGAGGCTGGTGCACGACAAGCGGTCGCGCCTTTCCGTCGTTCACAACGCGGCGACCTGGGCGCGCCGCATGGGCCTCGTCGGGCTGGTCTTTTACTGGAAGTATCCGACCTGGGAGCACCGCTCCAATTACAGCATATTCGTGAACACCATGCGCCTCGTGTTCGACCGGGAAGGGCTGCGCCTGAGCGTCGTCATCCCGTGGGAGGCAGGCAGGCGACGCGAAGGCTACTACATCCACTCGATATACAGCCGGCTGGACTTCGTCGTCGTGGATACGCACCGGACCGTGGAGCCCGCGTCGTTCCCGGTGACCACGTGCCAGAGCCCGATGAGGTCTGTGCTCAGGGCACGACACAACGGTCAGATGGGACTGTCCTCGGTCCTGGACGAGCTGTCCATGGTGACCGAGCACCTGCTCGGCAAGACTGTGCTCAGCGTCTCGTTCGCCAGCGCCACTTTCACCCTGAAGAGGCCCTGGATGAGGCGTGTCCGCGTCGGCATGCGGGCACTTGGACCCGGCCGGCCCTTCGGTCACACCAACCGCTCGGGCCTGGCCAGTTACTACGAGGTGACCGAAGAGCTGAAGCGCAATGCATCCTGGAGTCGCGAGACGCACGGTTTCTCTCGATGTTCCGTGGTCCACTTGGGGGACCAGTGGGTCGGCTTCGAGGACCGCGTGAGTCTGCGCTCCAAGCGGCCAGTGGTCCGCAAGACAGCGGGGCTCGCCGTGTGGGACCTACCCATGGACGATTTCGCGGGTGATCTGGGCCCCACTTGGCCGCTGCTCCGCGAAGCTCATGATGTGGTGCATGAATGAGAGAGGGAGGAGAAAGGAAGGGAAACAGTTCCCTCTTTTTATTTTCTACATTTCTATATTTATCTTGAAATTATGTCGCCTGCCAGCCCACCCGGCGTTTACAGTAAAAACTCTGCATGCAGTGGTAATACCTTGCATCGTACGCTTGTTGACTCATTGACTGTTTGTTGGTCTCTTCAAGCACACGAGACTAATTTGACGTCCCTTTTCTTTTTTAATACGAAGAAGTAACTCTGTTATTATTTGGTGCTGTGCAGGACCACTCTTGTAATTTTGTCAACCTCTCATCGCCGTGATAAAAGTGCCGTAGCGTCGGAAAGTTTGTTGTAGGTGGGGTTCGGGGTCGCGGCTCGTCAGAACCGGTCAAGACGACGCCTCTTCCCACCACCAGGACAGTGGTGTTGCTGAGCGAAGGAATTCATTGGTGGCGAAAGAAGACTGGTTTTATTTGCATTTTTACAAGCGTAAAGATCAAAAAATTAGTTTTAGATTTGTTTTATAGCAATCGTCTTCCCCAAATTCCCCAGGTTGAGGACGCCCTCGCTGGGGGGAGAATGGCCTGAAATTTTCACTTGCGCGCACAAACTCCCCCCCCCCCCCCCCCGCGCACTTATCGACACGTTCTGAGCCTGAGGGAGAGGAGAATGCCGTCTAGGTAACGTCGACTGCGGTAGGTGATGTGCTCTGGCCAGCTGATGGTTCCCACGTGCTGCCGACACCTGCTCTTCATCAGATGACACCCGACGCGCAAGGCCGGAACGTGAGGTCGGGAAAAGAGCGGAAAGTGGTCCCTTGTCTTCAGAGATGTTGGCGATGGCTGGGGAAGATGAACGCCTGTCCGCGGCGGTGCTCGGCACGCCGAAGAGCCACCGGAAACGAGGCCCTTTGTCCCCCGACACGGTCGCGGCAAATGGGGAAGATAACGTCCGCCTGCTCACCGCGATGTCTCTCCGCACGTGATCCGACACCGTAAATTGGGCGCTTTTGTATCCAAACTTCAGCCTGTCGTTCTTTTGGGTCCCGCACAACGACGCAGCAATGGGCGTTCATTGAAGCCCCATACAGCGGGGCGCTATCCTGGTGATCCATTACGGCAGGCCTCGAAGCAATCGTCGAATAGACAGGTACTCGGGGCCACCCAAGAGAAACATGTG
The DNA here is from genome assembly GCF_052857255.1 of Amblyomma americanum. NCBI lineage: Eukaryota > Metazoa > Arthropoda > Arachnida > Ixodida > Ixodidae > Amblyomma > Amblyomma americanum. The sequence goes on from NC_135500.1 coordinate 197,386,858, forward strand.
TGCTGGCTGTTCCTAAGCGAGACCTGCTGACGACGTTCTTAACAAGTTGCACATCAGTAACTGCATGTAATCCAGCCCAACAGAGCTGTTGTTTAGCTAATATCTCGAATATGGTGCAGCGCGACTACACGAAGCAAGTGTTAATTAGCAGTGGTTTCTTATATCATGCTTGGAAATAGTAATATGGAATTTACCTTGTCCTGCAAGGATCGAAGAAAAATACATGAATCTATAGCAAAATGACCAAGCCATGGATATTAATTCGCACGCCATCAAATGTTTTCGTAACTCGTAGCCCTGCCGATTCCGAGCGGGCAACACCTTTTCATGCAGCCGTGAGTGAAGCTGTGGTCACTGGGCAGTCTCTCTCAGGGAACTGGGCAGATCGCTCCACATTGTGGCATTCAGGCAAATAGCCTCAAGTAGTTGTCAATTCTGTCCGTTTATTTTGCTACGATAGCTGCAACTTTTTCCTGTGTAAACAGCCTCGTCATTTGTCGTAGCTGAGAACCCGCTCGTCACCTGCTAGCCGATGCGAAGGAGGGGAAGGAGGCGCTGTGGCCCAGCTATCATTAGTGACACCAGCTAATAGTGCGCTAGCACTAGGAGTAAGCAGGTGGCCCAACTGCCACCTAGGTCACGTGACCTTGTAATGTCACAACCCACCCACCGGATCGTGAGCAAATTGCCCATCGTGCAGGTGGTAGTTATTAATGTTTGGTCGCGAGAGATTGCTCGGGAAGAGCAATTTGGGCCTCACAAGCCCTACGGTGGCTGTGTATGACAACCACCTGTCGGGTCAATGGCGCATCGCTTAACCGCTGCACCACTGCGCCAGGAGTGGTATGAGGACTACCAGGGATATGTGCATGTAAAGTATAGGGAATGACCAACTCCGCATGTATGGGCATGTAGCCAGAACCAAGGCGAATTGATACTCGAAAGTGGCTAAACAAAGACAAAACAAAGCTAAACAAGGGCAAGAGTGCCCACGCATTTAAGTCTGATTTAGCTTAACCAAGTAAATCGGAAGTCAACTTTTATATTACATCATCGCTGTTACTTATGCGCCCCGGAAGGTTAGAGTAGGGGGAGGGGGTTTATGCTCGAGTTTTTTTCTCTTCCCCAACGTGCTGACAAAAAAAAAGTGACGGACAACGATTACACACGACAATGTCTGCCGAAGTGGGAGAGCGGTTTGTTACTCCAAAATCTGTAAAAACCGCGCCTTCATTCAGTTCCTGCCAGGAACACTCCTTTACTAGGTCTGGAGTTTTCTCACGTGCAACCCTGTTCAAAAGTGTACAAGTCACAGGGCCTAATTGTGAGGCGTGTAGCGGGGTGCTACTGACGACCACGGAACTCTAAGTCCGAAAGGGTGAGGCCATGTCTGGATAGGACAGGTCCACCCCTTCATAAGGTCCGGAAGTTCAGGTGTGCCCCCACACCTGAACTGCATGGCCCAACTACACTGCTCAGAAACAAACCCTGCGGCCTGAAGACTTCTGACGAAGGACGTACGTGACTATTATGTCATCACACAACAAACTTTACTTGCCCCGCGATGTAGCAGGCCAGTGTATCGATTTACCTGAAAGCAATTTTCAGAGATGTTAAACATTTTTTTCTTGCCATTTTATATCATGATTCGGGTTTCAACATCCACACGATTTATCCTGCAAATTCTTCACGAAGCCAGTTCACTATAAAAATCGTCGCGTCACTTCCATGGCGTATTACCTACAACTAAAACATAGTCGCGGTGCCACAAATGAGCTTTTTTAGATATAGAGATATAGGGTCAGCTTGCCTTCCTTGAAGGCAGTTGCGAGACTCCTATTTTCTTTTTTTGTTTTGTTTGGACAGCCCTTCAGTAAAGTCATCTGAGTTTCTTTTCAGATTTCGCGCCTGCAGCCGTGAATTCTTTGCTGGTTTGAAACATGTAATATTGCTTTTTGACTGGTTTGAACGCATCACTGTAAATTTGCCTCCCTGCATATAACTGGCGTCCGAAATGAAAAAAAAAAGTGTGTCGTTTTGAACCGAGGACGATGGAACCTAGGCAGATTGGTGCGAAGACAGATCGGCGGATATTGAGACGGTGGAACCTGCACGAGCGGGGGACGTGATCGAGGAAAAAAGGTCGTTTACGCAGCAGATAGTCACTTCTGCAAGGTTGCGTGTGAAGAGGCGGTACAAAGTTGCGAGAAAACCTGAGAGGCATGCATGGGCCCACGGGACAAGGCGCACTGCCCTACAAGGACACGACCGAGCTCTCGTCTGCATCGAAACTCTAATCAAGGTGCCATTTCACCAGCTTGTGTTCCCGCTGTATACAGAAACGTCGGTAAAATGCGAGATCCACCGAGATCTATAGCGAGAACGAGGTTGGCGGGGGGTCGTGGGCGCAGCGGCGGCACCAAGATAACCCATCAGGCAGCGAGAACCGAAGACTGACAGCATGCAGAACAGCGGATTTGCGAACGAGATGAAGCCGTATCGGGAGCACAGATCTGCCTCCGCTGCAACGCGAGTGGCGCGTGTCGCATGTCTCACGGCCGTCAGAAATCTCCTTATACGGTGCCGCAGGCAAGTGAAAGGTGCGTTTCGCGAATGTTTAGGGACTTGATTTACTTGACGTTTTGTGCCCTACAGACATCGCAGAAAGCTCGCTCTCAAAATGCGCCTAATGGCGTCGCATTACTAAATAAATGTATACACTCTAAAAACTGGCACACTCTCTCAAAAGGTTTAGAGATGCGTAAAGTATAGTTCTTGGCTCCACGATAGTTTATGCCTTTCGAAAGGTTGTTCATCGACGGATTTAAATACACGGAAAGGCCTTTGGGCACCGTATTTTAATTCGAGGTATTTTATAAGAGATTTTACGTGGAGCTGATGCCTGGTCTGGTAGTCGAAGATTTTTCTTTATTGAAAGAAATTTTGAGAGTGTATGGCATGAGCTGAGGGGGGAGCAGAAGGCGGGTGAACTGGGCCTACTCGTCAGTCCTGTTTTTCCCGCTGGGCGGAGCCACAGCGTCGTCTAAGCGCTGAGTTCTCTGCAAGGTTGTTCCCAATGAAAGGCGTTTGTTGGCGTTCTTCAGCCGTTTGGTCTGGAATTGTCCTGGGAGTCATCGTTGGACTAGCGGCTGAATTTGAAGTTGGCGATCTGCCAGCCAGTGGCGCTTCCCTTGGTTTGCTGACATTGTTTTTAGGCCAAGATTTTTGCGTAGCAGAGTAATCCAGATCGTGGTCCACATTGGGACGCGGTTGATGCTGTGCTGAAATACAGGGGTCTGGGGTGGAGTAGGCGCTTTTCTGAATTCTTCGAATTCGGCTTCTAACTAGGTGAATGTCACTTGAATATAAAGCCAGCGGCTTTTCTTTGCACCATCTCGAGTGCTCTGATGTTATCTTTGGTGTAAGAAAACCAGGTTATGTTCGCGTATTCCAAGACTGGTCGTATAAGCGCGACATAAGCTAGAGGTTTCGTATCACTTGGACTGGTGATTCTTTCAACATGCTCAGTCCAAATTAAGTCAGAACTGATCAGAACACCCGAGTACCGATATTGTCACACCTTGAATATTCACGTTATTCGTCGAGTACGCATAATGTAATTTAGAAGTTTTCCTTGTAATCGACGTAGAAACAGTTTTATGTAAATTAATTGTCATTGTCATTTTTTGCGCCATTCGACGATTTCATCTAATGCGTTGTTTAGTTTTACCTGATCGTTAGCGTCCTTTATTTCATGGTATAGCACAAAATAGTCAGCGAAGAGCCGCATTTTCAGTTCAGAAGTTCGTTTGGTATGTCATTTATAAAGAGTAGGAACAGCAGCGGAGCTATAACTGTACCTTGAGGGACTGCTGAAAAAACAGGAACTAATTTAGAGGCATGGTGATCACATTCCACAAATTGATAGCGATCACAGAGGTAATTGTATATCTACCGTACCAGTGGTCCGTCGCCGAATACATTTATTAGTTTAAAGTGGAGAAGTGGAGTTTGAGACGCGATCAATGGCCTTAGATAGTGTGGGGGTTGTAATATGGGGAATAAATATGTTTTCCAAGTTTAACCGCGGCTGACACAGTTCAATACCTCCAGACCCCATTCGTGATCGCGTGCGCTACTGAGCGCCCGCCGACCACGGCGGGCCTTGCTCTGAGGGAACAAAGGAATGACACTGGCTGACACAAATAGGTATTTATTGCTACAACAACAATAACGCCAGCTAGCAACAAAATACGCTAAGGAATCGAGAATGTTCGCCCATGCTAGGGCAAAGGGAAACTCAGAAGCCGGACGGGACGAGATGCGGAAGCACGTTCTCCCCGCCACTTCCTCGCCCCGCTGGCGAAGAGCGGAGTGCGCGCCGAACAGTCCGTACCTGGCGATGCTCTCCAGACGAAAAGAGTTTGTGGTCTTCCGCGCGCGCGCGCAGCAGTCACGTCGTCCGTGGCGCTCGTGTCGCCGCGATGCCGCCGCCCTCCCTTGTTAGTTACGGTAACTGACTAGGGATAGTCACGGAGTGCGCCCATCCTCGAGGAGAGGCTGCTGCAGGGTGCATCGCGGGAAATCAAACCATGGGGACGTCGTGGGGGAAAGTCCCCACAACAGATCTAAGGAAATATGGCATCAATTTGGGACTGTATATTGAGACATTGTGCACGATCATGAATAATTTCCACTAGTTGTGTAGTCGTTGAGGGGCCACCACGAAATCCGTGCTGGTTTCTATGGAGTATGTTATCGGCTTCAACGAAATTTCTCATAAATTTCAAAATGATATGTTCCAGTAATTTGCAACATGTACAAGTGAGGGATATGGGTCGATAACTTGCTGCATATGCAATATTGCCTGACTTATGCACTGGAATAACTTTTGCGGCTTTCCACTCGGCAGGAAGGCGACACTCGTCGATTGATTTTTGATATATTAGGCGCAGATATTTACTGATAGGCTCGGCATACTGTTTAAGATATCGGTTGGGAATTCCATCTGGCCCGTCAGATTTCTTGTCATTAATGTTTAACAACATCGTAAGCACTCCCGCTTCGAACATTGTTGGAGAATCTGTCAGTGGATTTTTACATGCAGTTGCTGCGATGATGTTAGCGGAGCCATTGTCACGTGAAAACACTGACTGCAAGGGTCTGTTAAAGGTGTCTGCATCTATTTCTTCAGTGTATTTGGTCTTGCCGCTAGCGCATTGTGAACATATATATCTCCAGAACATTTGAGGCGAGGTTTTAATGAACCCACTTAGCGTGGTACTACAGTAGTGTTGTTTAGCGGCATTTATTTTACTTTGTAATGACTGGGTTAAAGTCTGCAGACGAGAGCGATAGTCCGGAATTGAATGTCTCTTGTTCGATTTTCGTTTACGGAAATCGAAAGTGCAGTAAGCTGTCTGTGCTAAAGGTCCTGAATGCTGACATCGTTTATTTTTCCTTTGAGTACGCCTACTAATTAGCGACTGGCTGTGGGCTGTTTCTATGCCCTCATTTTGAATCGAGAGCAAGTTGTCTATAGTCGGATACAAATTAAGCCTGCAGTGAACTTCCTGCCACTTTTAGGACCGCGGCAAAGTATTCCTCCTCGACAGAAAAGTAATCTGTTGTTATCTACAGCTTATAATGTTTTAGAATTAAAGCATTATATAACCTGTAGAATTGCGATGCCTCTGGCTTATTTGACATCTATAGTCAGGCATTTGAAAGCTGATTTCGTTTACTGATGTGGCTGCTCATCGGAGTGGCACGGGACACCACGTACACCTCTACGTACGCCACATTTCTCCTCTCTTGTCGACGGTTTGCACCTCAGAGAAGTACTTATCTGGAGGTCTTATCTGGGGGACTTACCTGGAGGGAGGCCCTCTCTCGATGTTAGGTCGCCCTGCGTTACTATCAGATCTTCTCTTTTTAGCTGCGAGTGCGGATAGCTTCACGAGTCACGACTACATTATTGCAACTGGAAGGCTTCCCCGTTAACTGTATTCACAATTTTTTTTCTCGTACTTTTCTCGTAATTTCCCCCGTACTTCAAAAGTGGTTTATTTCTTTTTATTTTTTCTTCAATTATGTTTTCCAGCCTCAATCATTGCATTTACCAATTACTCTGCTTTCCGGATGAGGATGGCCGACAGCCCTGCCTGTGAGAGCTGTGGTTGTGAGGAGACCATCGCTCATCTTCTCTGTGAGTGCCCTGCATTTGCGAGTGCAAGACATACACTGTGTTGTGCCCTGGACCGCCTCGATCCTCGCCCATTAACAGAGCAAAAAGATCCTCGGTCCGTGGCCACAGCAGTCGACTGCCCTCAAGGCATACAAGGCACTCTTTGCCTACTTGAGAGCGACTGGATTGAGTGACAAATTGTGACAGCGTTGTGCGTGTGTGTGTTATGCCTTTTTTCCCTTCTGTCTTCCTCCTTTCAGTCCACTAATCCCTCTCCCCCGTGCAGGGTAGCCAACCGGAACCCCTTTCTGGTTAACATCCCTGCCTTTCCCTCCTATCTATCTATCTATCTATCTATCTATCTATCTATCTATCTATCTATCTATCTATCTATCTATCTATCTATCTATCTATCTATCTATCTATCTATCTATCTATCTATCTATCTATCTATCTATCTATCTATCTATCTATCTATCTATCTATCTATCTATCTATCTATCTATCTATCTATCTATCTATCTATCTATCTATCTATCTATCTATCTATCTATCTATCTATCTATCTATCTATCTATCTATCTATCTATCTATCTATCTATCTATCTATCTATCTATCTATCTATCTATCTATCTATCTATCTATCTATCTATCTATCTATCTATCTATCTATCTATCTATCTATCTATCTATCTATCTATCTATCTATCTATCTATCTATCTATCTATCTATCTATCTATCTATCTATCTATCTATCTATCTATCTATCTATCTATCTATCTATCTATCTATCTATCTATCTATCTATCTATCTATCTATCTATCTATCTATCTATCTATCTATCTATCTATCTATCTATCTATCTATCTATCTATCTATCTATCTATCTATCTATCTATCTATCTATCTATCTATCTATCTATCTATCTATCTATCTATCTATCTATCTATCTATCTATCTATCTATCTATCTATCTATCTATCTATCTATCCATCCATCCATCCATCCATCCATCCATCCATCCATCCATCCATCCATCCATCCGTCCGTCCGTCTGTCTGTCTGTCTGTCTGTCTGTCTGTCTGTCTGTCTGTCTGTCTGTCTGTCTGTCTGTCTGTCTGTCTGTCTGTCTGTCTGTCTATCTATCTATCTATCTATCTATCTATCTATCTATCTATCTATCTATCTATCTATCTATCTATCTATCTAATCATATCACTATTCTTCTTCGCCTCATGGCTCTCTTTTCCACACAATCGCCGGTGGGATTTTCCTTGACACCACCAAATTCTGGCGAGTCCCTCCGCACGGGCTTGTGAAGAGGGATTGGCCAGAATTTGATGGTGTCAAGGAAAATCACACAGGCGATTGAGATGAAAAGAGAGTCATGAAGAGGAGAAGAATAGTGAAATGATTGAGGCTGGAAAAATAATTGAAGAAAAATAAAAAGAAATAAACCAATTTTGAAGTATGGGGAAAATTACGAGGAAAGTACGTCATGTCTACCGAGGTCAACAACAACAGCGGTTGGAGAGGACAAGTTCGGGTCATTATGTACATATACCAAAGGTTTCTCAGGCCTTTCTGCACTCGATGCAGGTAGTATGAGGGGCTCCAGGGATCTGTGAATCTAAAGAACAGAATGACAAATTGCGCATATATGGGCATTGACCCATCAACGCCATCGCGTCATACCCATAAGGCGGGGCATCTCTGCACCGCAAAAGGCCATGCTAACCATTTTAACCTCAAACGGATATGAAAATGTCATCCGTGCGCCAACTAGGATCACAACCGAAAGCGAAACACTGCTTGATATGTTTATTACAAATGCCGATTCTACAAACGCTGCTAGTGGTGTAATATCATACGACCTAAGTGACCACCTTCCAATATTTTTTCTGTTAAGAAAACATAATCTTATATCAAACAAAAAGCATCAGTACGTTTCCCTCCAGACCATTACACAGACTGGTTTAGATAGTTTCAGAGCTGAGTTACAGTGTTGCGACATGAAGGAAATTCTGGAAACAGATAACGTAGACATCGCGTACAGCAAGCTTATTGATGAGATCTCTCGAATATATAAGCGCCATTTCCCAGAACAGAAGTTTAGAGTGGGTAAAAAGATAAGAAAGCCATGGATAACTCCCGAATTGTTAAAACAAATAAATTGTAAAAATGCACTCTACCACAAGTTTATTAAGACCAAGGATCCATGCGTATTAAAGGAATATAAATCATTTAGAAACAAACTGAACAGAAAACTAAAAGTGCATAGGAAATTCTATTTTCATGCCGAATTTGACAGCTGCTCGAATAAACCTGATATTTTATGGCAGAAGTTAAATACCCTCTTGAATCGTCGCAGGTCATCTCCGCGTGTAGAAAAGCTACTTCTTGGTGGCAAAGAAATATCGGGAATTGCTCTAGCAAATACGTTTAACGATTTTTTTGTGGGCTACTCCAATAGTTGTGCATCGACTGATATTTCGACATTACTGCCTGATAGAAATCAATTTTCACTTTTTTTTCGCCCTTTTACGGAACTTGAGGTACAGTCAGTTTTCCTTTCACTCAAAAATAGCTCAAGTTGCGACGTAGAAGGCATGCAGGTCCGGCCAATCAAATATGTGCTCGATATTCTTTCTCCATATCTCACTTGTATCTTTAATATGTCTTTGGCGAGCGCTATCTTTCCGAGGAGGATGCAGATTGCAAGAGTTTCGGTCCTGTTTAAGAAAGGTGACGTAAACGATATCAAAAATTACAGGCCTATTTCCATTTTACCGGTGCTATCCAAGGGATTAGAGAAGCTAATACATATGCAAATGTCTAATTTTTTTGATAAGCATAACCTTATTTCCTCTGCCCAGTTTGGATTTAGAAAACGCCGATCGACGGAATTAGCACTACTTGAGCAAAAAGAATTTATTCTGTCGCAGTTTGACAACAAGAATTTTGTGCTCGGCCTTTACATAGATTTCACTACAGCATTTGATTGCATCCATCATTCCATATTACTTGAAAAGCTTGAGACTTACGGCGTTCGAGGACACAGTCAAAATCTCATAAAATCGTACCTAGATCATCGCCATCAATATGTACAAATAGAGAACTGCCGCTCAGATTTGAAACAAATCAACAGAGGTGTTCCTCAAGGCAGTATTCTTGGCCCGTTCCTTTTTATAGTCTATATAAATGACTTAGTTCATATCTACAGAGATGCAAAATATATTTTATACGCTGATGACGCTAGTATATTTTTTTCATCACCTGAACCTAGTAGCCTTCAGAATAAAGCCAACTCTGCTCTAAGATCCCTTCATAAATGGTCCGCAGCAAACAGTCTACAAATTAATACAAAAAAGACAAAAGCCGTAATTTTCAGACCGAAATCGAAGCAAATAAACAGCAGTCTAATCACCCTTCTTTACGAGAACGAAAAAATCGAAATAGATAGTAGTGTTAAAATACTTGGAGTTATCTTCACACAAAATATGCTTTGGGATGCGCACATTGAATCTGTGTCAGGGAAGCTATCTCGTATTGTTGGTATGACGGCGCGACACAGAGCTATATTACCTTTCAATATAAAGCTTCTTATTTACAATACTCTCTTTTTTTCTTCTTTGTATTATTGTGTATTGGTATGGGGTACCACGACACGTACAAATCTTGAAAGAATACATATACTTCAAAAAAAATTGTTCGAGCACTTTTTAATGTACCGTATCATTCCCATACTTCACAGCTATTTTCGAAAGCAAACATAATACGCGCGTTTAATCTTTATAACTAAGTTAAGTCTGGCTTTCAAACGGGAGGTGAAAGAAAATCTCAAGTTTTTTCATGAATTATCAGATCTCGATAAAAACACACATTCCTACACCACCCGTTACACAGAACCGTGGAAAGTGGTCACTGCGCGGGTAAATTATTCCAGGCAAAAAGTGTCATACACACTGCCAACCCTTTTAAATTCATTTCACAAATCAGGTATAGATTTGCATACGATTTCTGTACGAACCCTACGCCAACATTTCATTAACAATCCTTGCTTACAATAACAACTAAAAGTGTTATCTTGCCTTTTGTTATGTTTACCTGTTGTGACTATCAAGTGTGCGTGCATTAATTTTGAATATTGTGCTTTCTGCGAGTTCTTTGTTTTATTTTTTTGTTGTTGTTGTCCTATCGCTGCCTGCTTTGTAGGGAGGCTGCGGGCTTCAGTCAAGTCGCTTGTTGTCAAGCGGCTTTTATCCGCAGTCTCCCCCATCACTGATGGAAATAAACAAGTTATTATTATTATTATTATTATTATTATTATTATTATTATTATTATTATTATTATTATTATTATTATTATTATTATTATTATTATTATTATTATTAAGTGTTCCCCCCCCCCCCCCATTTTTTTTCTCTGGATCTGCATTGTGCCACTATAGCAGGTGCGATTAATCTTCCGCGAGAGAGCTCAAAAGCATTTGGAAGGAATTAAAACTTCATTCCGTGATTTAGCCGCCGCGGTGGCTGAGTGGTTACGGCGCTCGGCTGCCGGCCCGAAAGACGCGGGTTCGATCCCGGCCGCGGAGGTCGAATTTCGATGGAGGCGAAATTCTAGAGGCCCGTGTGCTGTGCGATGTCAGTGCACGTTAAAGAACCGCAGGTGGTCCAAATTTCCGGAGCCCTTCACTACGGCGTCTCTCATAGCCTGAGTCGCTTTGGGACGTTAAACCCCCATAAACCATAAACCATTTTGTGATTTAGTAGCGCGAAAAGGCACCTCAGAAAATGAAAAAGGAGTATAAAAAATAAAACTTTATTAAGCTCGCAATCTAATTCCTGATTGGGGAAAAAATATGCCGTACCACGACGGAATCTGCGGTTTCGGCACATACGGTAGCGTACGTACACATTTCCAAGTCTACGCTTTTAAATGGGCAGATCTCAGCCACTATAATCGTGACGTCAACTTCGTGGCAAGAGGAAGCGTGTTGATCGCGATAAAGCGGAACGTCATGCCAGTCAGACCATCATCACAACTTATTCGGGGCTCCTGAAAAACAAAACAGCGGGTCTCTTATGTTCGAGCTGAAAGAAAATATGCACAGTTCGAGCACTGTCCTTTCTTTGAGGCCCGGCGGTATATGGTACGTTGGCGTATTTGATCTATCTTGGCTGCTTCACACACACACATAGCGTTCCTATTTCAGAAACGTCCGCCCGGAGCAAAATATAACATATACCCGCAAACTGGTTCCTCTGCTATCTGGCCTATATTTAAAACGCCGCTCACTGCCACCAGTCACGAACTGCAATCTGGCACGGAATGAAGACAACATATATACGCTGAAGTTGTATTCGTTTTTTTTCTTTCTTTTCTTTCGCAATGCCCGCCGCGTTTCTTTGACGTTCCGGCTCTCGACGGACGATGTTTTCTCAGTGCGGTCTGCATGCTAAGTTCGCGGACGCTGTGCTACGCCGACGATATCGCGCTTTATTTTCTTTTTTTTTCTTTCTCTCCGGTTTAGTCTCACAGTGACTTGAACCAAGCGCTGGTGGTGCACCTTCTCGCGCTGCAGGTTTGATTTATTGTACTGAGCCCCTTGAATTCAAAAATCAGGCTTGCGTGTTGTTTACTGTGCAAGACTTCATCTAAATACCTTCAGAGAAGTCAGCTCGTGATTACTTTAGTTTCCTGGATTAAATTTCTTATGCGCATATTATTATTATTATTAATGTTGTTTTTGTTCTTGACTACTCTTTCTAGCGGCAAAATCCCGCGCAAGCGCTGCCCGCTTGACTTCGATTTATTCCCCTGCTGCGTCTGTGTACACGCAACCGAGAGGAATTTAACGTATTTTCAATCAGTCTGCACTTGTTTCTCTGAGCTATCGACGAGTGGGAGCTTACGTTGCCTTCTTGTACAAGCTCTCATTCCTTACTTTTCATTGTTATTATCTTATCCGCCTGAATAATCAATCCATGCATATACGAGAGCACATCGACCCTTCATTTACCTGCGTCTTATATAGTAAGATTTCCCCTTTACGCCGGCTGCGGAAAGTATGCCCCACTCACTCTTCTAAACACGATATCATTCCTGCTTTGCAATGAACTCGAAAAAGATAAGATAGCTAGTAAGTATACTTGCTTCACATATTTTGCTTCATTTCATTCTATAAAATCTTTATTTTTTCTTCTGACATGAACGGTTCTGTTGCTTTTGTATGTGTTTTGTACGTGTTTCCTCTTTCCGTCTTTCTTATGACAGCACAGATATATGCACCATGTCATGGCTCTTTTTCTCACCACCTTTTGCGTGAGGGGCTCCTGTTTAACTTCGTTACCACTTCATTCTATCGCCGAGTATTTTCTGCGCCCAGAAATACGTAGTGCCATACGCTCACGCCGTTTCTCGCCGTTATTTTTTCTTAGTTATTATTTATTGAAATATAGAGTGCGTTCCACTACTCAAGCTGCAGGCTGTTCCTGGGCTAATCAAATAAACACCGGTTATTTTCCTTTTTTTTGCGTGATGTTAGTTATGGAGAACTCGAGAAGCGCTCAACAAGCGTTCACTCACTGGGCATTTACCGTCCGTTCAAAGAATGCACAAAGCGGTCTTGTTGCATCCTCATATTAAGTTCGTGAGAGGAAACGCTGCTAAAAACCTCCCTCCCGCACGTACACTCTATGCCCAGAATATGGATATTTTATAGTGTCCCCTTTTTCATGCACATTCTTGATGCTCCCTGATGAATCAGAAGCTTTTGTCTCCCAGCGATAATGCATTTGAGACTCTGATATGAAATTTATATTTGCGTGTAATTATAAAAGACAAATTGTGTGACAAAGTTCCTCTTTGCTATTCCATCTATGATCGTTTCACATATATCTGTAAGTAGGCATCCTGCGTCTTTCTTTGAATCTCAACATGAAACTCTGGTCAATCTGCTATCGTAAGCGATTTCCAAAGCCTAATGGCGAGCATAATGTGGCTCGGCAGGTTGAGCGCGTCTTCGGATTCAACGTCGTGAACGGTAACGTAAGTATGGAGCAACATAGGTGTGCAACATGAGGGGGACGCAACAGCTGGTATACAGGGCGCCACGACTGCTCTTCATGTAGTGGTCGCTGTCGACTCGCTGGAGCGAAATCGTTGCGCCTTTGTACCGGACGGGTAAGCCTCCTGACCTAGAGCTTGCGGCCACTGCCTTTGTTCGCAAACGCCAACAACGACCGACCCAGCGAAACGACTGCCGCTAATACAATCTGCACAGGTATGACAGCGTTCATATGCCTAGATACTGAAAGCTAAACCATCTGAGAGTTTTAACTCAGTTCAAACGCAGTACCACTTCCATTTCTTCTGGGCTGAGCTGCACTCCAGAAGACAGCTAGTTTTAGCCACCAGACGTGACATCCTACCTCTTAGCGGGGCGCAAGCCTTTTGCTGAGATTTTATCGGCGGATCAAAATGCACAGACGTGCTGTCGTGTTTCGCTGCGCCGCCTTCACAGCTTGTCCTCAAAGCCAGGCCTGTGGAGGCGAGGCGTTCGTATACTGGTCGCCTGCACGCGACTTCCAGGAAGCCCATAGAGGCGCCCAGTGTCCTCGAAGACTCCATGGGCGGCTTCGCGCGTGGGTGTCACACCCGGTTTCTGTATGCGCATTCGTATATGCTGAATTTCAATTCGTGCCCTTGTTTTCCCGCCGTTCAACGAGTCCCCGTTGTGTTTGCCGCGCCGTGCTTCCGAGTGGGGTGCGGGACTCGATAATGTCTGCCGCACTCTCCGAGGCAAGTGTTGGCGGCCAACGGAGCCAGCCACTGAACCGAAACGCCCCTCCCGTAGAGAGCTGTCTCGTATAGCGTCGATCGAGTTGCTTAGGCTATTTAGCGAGCTAGCCCTATTGTTACCGCCGAAGTGCGACGGTGCGTGAGAGCTGCTCCAGAAGCGAGGTGCCCTTGGTCTTCTTCTCAGAGGCAGCGGAGCGCCTCATGCGTACTTCGTGGGCGTTTAACCGCCGTCATTATCATCTCAAGTGCACCTCGCTACGAGCTTTCTTGCTCTGTTTACACATGGCGTGTGAGCAGCTGTCAGCACGCTTCGCGCGCTTTGTTTGCCCACAGCTCTCTATTAGGTACCAATGACGAAAGTCGTTGAGTACTCGTGTCTGAAATTAATGTGATTCACCCTTTATCACGAAGGACAGGTGGCAATATTGGGTTTCAGGGATGAAATGGCTGCTGCTGGTAAAGTGGGATTAAGGATGTTATCGACAGCTCATTTCCTTGCTTACACGTGTGAAAACAGGAATGTCGCCGATGTCAGTGAGGGACCGCTTGCTCTGGAAGTTGTGTCCTTGTGTTCCGAAGGCAGACTTTTGGCAGGACGAATGACACCTTTATTTCTGCCCCTCCTTCAGTGTGGCAGCGCTGCGCAGTGCGTGTCGGGTCACACGCTTCTTTTGTCTTCTCTCCTCCTCGGGTGAAAGTGGCCTCGCCAATCGCTGTCGCCGTTGCCCCGCCGTCGCCGCAGAGGCGGACCGAATCCCGTCGGTCTGCCCGGCCAGCGGCAGCAGCCATCCGGCCTACAGCACCGGCGCTACGGCGGCGAAACCAGTTTGTTTATTGGTGATTGCGATGCGCCGCTTATCCCCCCACCCGGCCCTCCTTGCCCCGGCGCTCTTCCCCCCTGTCACTCGCGGCGGCAGCCCTCGGGGCGGCGGTGTGGCGTAGCCGGCAGCAGCTGCACGCAGCAACCTCACGCCCTGCCAGCCAGCAGCTAGCGCACGTTTCGCTCGCATTCCCACAACGGGACACCGCCGGCGAGCGCGCGGCGGCCTTTGGCAGCTCGCGGCACGCTCCACGAGCCTAGAGGCAGCAACGGCTGCCGTGAGCGACCAGCGGCGGCGGCAGCCCACCGTCATCTCCGCGAACCCACGTGGTCGGGCCGAAAGGCACGCAGCGACGACGTCCTCGACCCCGTAGCGGCCTCGGGCGGATGCCGCCTCGGCATGGCTACCGCCGCGGCGTGCTCCCACCAACGGCCAGCGAAGAAGCCCTGCTGCTGCAGACGTGTGTCGTTCCCCAAGCGTGGATGGGCGCTGCTCGCCCCCCGGTGTCCGACGGTGGCGCGTGTGCGCGTGTTGTGACTGCTGCTGCACCCGCGGAGCAGAGTCCATGTGGTGGTGCGCGTCCTCGTCGTCGTGCGATGAAGGCGACCTGCCCCTGTCCGGCTGCCGGTCGGCGGTGCTCAAAGGAGGCGCCCCGTGGGGATTCCAGCTGGACAGGGCCCCCGGTGGACTGCCCGCCGTCATCGTGTCGCAGGTCAGTGATGCAGCAGCAACGGCCGCCTTCACTTTCGATCGTCGCACTGCGTCGCTGCCTTCGCTGCTTGCCCGCATCAGATGGGTGCAGCAGGGCTGAAAATAGATCAAGTTGGCGAGGGGACACAGAGCTGTGTCCCCCTCTGTGTAGGTTTTTGCTAGCGCTTGAAGTATTCCACAGTTATCAACGGGGTGGATGAGCGTACATTGCGTTCCGGTATACACTAGTGGGAACGTTGTTATTGCACGGGTACTTTCTACTTGTGTACTGAAGGGTGGCGCTGTAGTGAATGTACAGGCTCTGTATGCAGCACTGTCACTTTTGTGATCGTGTCACTTGAGTCGAAGCCGCACTGAAGCAGGCGTGAGTTTCAGCGTGTGAACAGATTTTCTTTCGTTAGCCACCTTTCTGTTATCGTTCCTGCTACCTTTGTTGCTGTTAAGGACCAGGACGAACTTTTGTTCAACTGCGAAGATTCTGATAGAATTCTGTGTAACTTTCGTTTGTATTCACATGGCTGCGATCTGATTAATGTTATGGCCTACGAGTAACAACTCCCATGGTACAAATACACTCCACTTTGGGTATTTCCCTAAATGCATCTATGTTGCATACATGAGTTAAATCGTCGTGATTCAACGATGCGACTAAATAAACACTGAGGTTGTGGCAATTTTTGTCCCTTTTGTTGCGCAACAGCCATCGAAGAAAATCGCTCGAGAAGACTGAGAGTAAAATGTTCTTACTGAAGCATACACACTAGGGCTGTTGAATTAAGGAATTAGCCTTTCGGCTGAGTGATGCTCTCGTAACTGTCCATAATACTCTTGCGTCCGACATTGTCACTGGTTTGAAACATTGCAGGCTTAATAAGGAGTAATTTCTCGCTGGCATCCACCCAAGTGCAGCCATACGGCTACAAAAGAAAAGCTATGCAGTTTCCACAGAAACTTTGCAGTTCATGAAAAATTCGTCCTTGCTTGGGGCGAATTTTTCTTGAACTGCGAAGTTTCTGTGGAAGTTGTATAGCTTGCCCCTGAAGCCGTATGAGTGCGCATGGGTGGATGCCTTGACTAATTATGCTCCCTTTTTAGAAACCTACTCTACCCTGGGGGATTCCCCTAACCGCAGGACAATTACAAGCTTAAGTAGCCCGTCTTTCTGAAGCACACTGTTGAGCATTTGAATCGAACAAGCGTCTCTCGGCCGGTGTCGGTAGCCGGATGCCAGACACAAATAATTATGTTCACAGGTTGACAAGTCTTCGTCTCTGCTTTGGCACCACCGTCTTCCGGCTGAGCGCATGCCAAACGAGCTAGATGCGAACGACACCAAGCTGAGCTATCGACAAGTATCGTATTGGCGCGTCACCAATTCTGAACGGATGTCGGCTTTGTGTACTTTCACATCGCTTGAAAGGTTGTAATAGACATCGACAATGCCATCAATTCAACTAATCAATCATTGGAAAAAATCCACATTATATCCACTCTCTTCTGCACCCTTCTACTCATCACGATGTGCACGCAAAAACGTACTTACTTACACTCAAGCATACTGCAGCCCTAAAGGCCAGAACACACTTGTATCCGTTGGTCACACTGGGCACACTTCTTCCGTTGTACCCTATAAACTCTGGGCCAGCTGCGATGCTCACTGCTCTCGTTGACCGTATAAACATGCCCGACTTGGCACAGCCCGCAGATATACTTCGCATGCCTTGTTTCCACAGACGACACTGCGAATGTGACCTCCACGCAGTTTGGCGTCCTTGGAATGTATCTTTTGAGTCTCGCCAAACACTATTATACCTGGGAACTGTTATATGAACCCTTACCTAAACGCTCTGTAAAAACAAGAAACGAGTGAAATGTAATATATATATTTTTAGTTTTACTGCCGTAGAACTGCCTGGCGTTATTATGCTGACTAGAGCAGCGCCTAATTACTTAATTCCCGCTCCTCTCGTCCCAGCTCGTCGCCGCCAACCGTTCGGTGGCCGAGAGCCGCTCGACGATAAGCGAACAATGCAGTGTTTTTGCGCCACCGGGCTTCCTGCTCGCTCGGCAGTCGCGCAGTGCATACGCTAGACAACACCGCCGAGCGTGCGGCGTCTGTGGCGGCGGCTCATCGCGCCTTCCCCGCATCGCGTGTCACGACCAACAGCTCGCTCGCGCGCGCGTCTTCCTTGTTTTTGTCCCGGGCGACAGGCAACGTGCGGTTGCGTCCACGGCAGCTGAAACGTGCACAACGGCCGAAGCGAACGTGCTTCATTCTTTCTCCTTATTTTCTTAACGACGTCCTTGCTCCAAATGCGGCCGGATTTTCCTTCGCGCGTGTGTGTATATACCGCGCGTATGCGCGCGGGGCTCGTGCACAAGCTGCTGGCGCCGTCGGTCGCTTTCTTTTCTCGGCGCGCTGGTGAATAGGAAAAAAAAACAAAAAATTCAAGAAAGTAGAAAAAAGGAAAGACAAGAAGGCCGCGATGGCTGTTGCCAAGGCGCTGAAATGGTTATGCAAAATTATACAACGCGCCAAATGGACGACGGCTCGCTCTGTTCTTGAGCTCCGTTGTGCGCGGCCGCGCAGTAAATATACCTCCACTCGATCGTTAACTGTAAGGAATCTCTCGGCCGCTGCGCGACAGCGCTTGGATTGCGCGATTTTTTTTGTATACCTCTTGGAATGCTGCGCTCATGCATCACTGTTCGCCTCTTTGTCAAGCGTGTGAGAATTATGCGTTAGTTAATAGGGCTCCCGCTAACTTCAAGAAAAAAAGCAAAAAAGTATGCCACCGTCGCTATCGTGCTAGGGTGATTTTAAGCGTTATCTTAAGAGCACGCAAGTAGATTAACCGAACACGAAGAAGGAGAGCCGAGATGTAAAGCCCTTTGTTGTAAAACTGAATTGCAAGGAGTGATTGCGGGAAAGGACTAGGCAGGGCCACACAGAAAATACAAGCCGTACGTGTGCCATGACTGGTTCTCCGGCAGCCTCTGGGTCGCAGTAAGAGGCAGGCAAGCAATCCGGATAGCAAGGTGAAGGCGTACACTGTGGTTATGAAACCATTCCCTCTCTCTTGCGCCGATATATATGTAGGTATATATATTCCGCCCCGTCGTAATTCTAAACGAGTCCTTCGTTGATTCTGCATTGAATTCAATTCTTTATTTCTGAGAGTAGGAGGCAGGAGTCAAAGCTGCGATATTGCCTTAGGTGGGTCTCAGCCGCTTACATGTTGGCAAGTTAGCGCAGGTCACAAGAAAGCACTAGTACTGCAAGCACAACAAGCCCGAACGACAGTTGATCATTGAGCAAGCGTTGAATTTTAAGCACAATATAATAAATAAAAATATCAGTT
This sequence comes from Amblyomma americanum, assembly GCF_052857255.1. Lineage (NCBI taxonomy): Eukaryota > Metazoa > Arthropoda > Arachnida > Ixodida > Ixodidae > Amblyomma > Amblyomma americanum. The sequence goes on from NC_135500.1 coordinate 197,405,750, forward strand.
ACTGAACACTAAACATTACATGGACGTTGAAGCATATTACATACATCACTTAGGAAAGCATGATAAAAACGACCTAATTTCATAATGCGAATTCAAAAAGGACCGACGGATTCTTGCTCCAACTGATTTAATTAGGAAGGTAGGATTGCTTAGAATATTTCGCTTGTGGCGTGAGAACGTTACATGCTCCACCATGTCGGGTGTGACGTACGGATTCATTCTTTTCCAAAGTTGGCAAGTTGCGCTATGAGGTTACCATTGGATTTAACTAAGTATATGTAGCATACCAATGGCCTGTACATTTCAAACACAAGGGATATATTATATCGTAAAATATGCCTTGAGAAAGGTGGCGGTACGGAACACTCGCTCTATATCGCGTTTTATTTTTTTTATTTTTTTTTGGGGGGGGAGGAGATTCTGATTACACAAACCGGTGGCATTAGTCGCGCACCAACGAGGCAGCAGTGTTATATATACTACAGAAGACATGAAGGAATTACTAAGCATAATTTTAACTTTCTCGGGAAGTGCACGCTTCTCTAACATTCCGCAAACGCTTTTGGACACGTATTTATATATAACGATTTCAAGAGATGGGGGAGAGGAGGTGGTTATGAGGAGAGGAGAAGCGCAGTAACTGTCTCACTCACGGTAGACACCTTCGCGGCTTCTGGTTGTCGCAGTTTCCTATGCGCAACATGTGGAATGCGTTCATTTCTTCGCATGCGCTGTATAGGCTTTGTTATTCAAGCGTGTCGTGGTGGAATGCGTTGCATATTTTGTTCCGTATTTTATTATTTATTGCCCAGTCGTCGTACTGCTAACCTCCTGTAAAAGGAAACGGTTGCATCCACAGCAGAACCTTTGAGTTCCCGGGTTCGAACCCGACCGCGGCGGCTGCGTTTTTATGGAGGCAAAACGCTAAGGCGCCCGTGTGCTGTGCGATGTCAGTGCACGTTAAAGATCCCCAGGTGGTCGAAATTATTCCGGAGCCCTCCACTATGGCACCTCTTTCTTCCTCTCTTCTTTCACTCCCTCCTTTATCCCTTCCCTTACGGCGCGGTTCAAGTGTCCGCCGATATGTGAGACAGATACTGCGCCATTTCCTTTCCCCAAAAACCAAGTATTATTATTATTATTATTATTATTATTATTATTATTATTATTATTATTATTATTATTATTATTATTATTATTATTATTATTATTATTATTATTAGAATCTCAAGCCTCGAACGCAGTCGCGACACCTGGTGTAATAGACACGAAGTAAAGGTTTATGTCGAACTCGTGCACATGACCGGCGCTGAGAAGGTGCACACGTGATTGACGTACACGGGCTAGAACGGGTATATGCACAATGAATAGTGCGCAGTGGGTAAGGGAAACTGACTGCCTTAGGCTGTGCTGCATAAGTTGCGAAACAGCGAAAGCAAGCATAAATGTTGTTTTCTTTTTTTTTTAATCCCTGCGCCTTTCGTCCTATACCTTAATCCTTTCCTTCGCGATACGGTCCAGGTGTACACCTGCTGTAAGACTGCTACCGCGACTTCCCTTGTAACTGTTTATAGCTGTTTATAACCCCTACAAATATGCGCACAGAGCGTACGAGAGGCATTTCGAAGCGTTTCGTGGTCTCACCCATGACAATCAAGGTTGCTCGAGGGGTGTGGTCACCTGATCGCGGGGAAGAGCTTCGCGTGGCCGGTGGCGGAACGTGTCCCATAAACAGCTTTCGCTGTAATAAACTATTGTATGTGCATGGCTATACGAGGACCAGCTGGTTAAGTGCTGTGAGGCTGTACAGGCAGCATTTACACACTTACGCAACACGCGCGAATGGCAATAAGACAACTTTGCTGAGAGGAGCTATTCGCTCTTCTTTTACTTACCAAAGCAATCTCTTTGTTGGGGTTTCCTTCGAGACACAGCTTCCTCCATTATGCCTTCGCATCGGCTGATCATGCGAGCGATAATAAACTGTATGGGATATGAATGATTAAGCCAGTTAGGCAATTACGCGTGCGCAAAGGGAGGCGCGCCAAACAAATCAGACTGCGAGGTTTGAGCACAAATAAATTTTTTGCTGTTGGAGAACACTGATCCTCTTTTTGGTACTGGAACGAAGGAGCGCGAAAACACGGAACAGAAAGAAAGAGCACAGACACAGCGCTGTATATGCGTTCTTTCTATCTGTTGTCCCGTGTTTTTGAGGTGTCTCGTTCGTATCACGAACCAACTAGCCCAACAATCGCCCCTTTTGCCTCTTTTTGGTGCGTATATTAAGCAAGCTCAACAATTGCATTGCACACATATTCAACCCCTCTTCCCCAGCCAGCCTCTCAGAGAGTTGCCCATAAGTACTCTTTTGACAGGTTCGGTTTCCTGTTTTGGTCCGAAAAGAATTTCTACTTACTTCTGCTGAGCGGAAGGAGGCGGAGAAGTATAGCAATACATCTACGAAGCTATCTTGTACTAGTATATAGCGAGAGCGGTAAAATCCGTCATCGCGGCACATATTTAACGCCGAACGTCCACGCCCGGATTGCCGCATAATTTCTTGCGAAAAAAACGCACGGCATAAAAAGCTGCTGATACACATTTATGGAGCCATTCAAATGGAAGCCATTCGTATATCTTAGAAGGAAATAGGCGATGAAGAATGCTCGTCTTTCTGCATACGATATCCTTGAATTGTTTTTTTTTTTCGTCCTTTGTTTCCTATCCTTTTTAACATATCCGCCTTTACCAACTCTTATCAAGGGATGCACTCAACAAAAATTTGTTTTTACGGGCAGAGTGCCATTCGGAGAATTTACGATAGCCTTAATAGTTGTAATGAAAAAAAAAATAAACGGAATAAAAGGCTGGCTGGAAGTGCCTTCTTTTGACATCAGTAATGATCGAATCACTTGACCGGTTGGCTCCATTTGCCTTTCTTTGTTCTTTATTGAGTTGGTTCCATTTGCCGGTGGTCCGGCGTCTGTTCCTTCGGTGCCTTCGATCGCGCTCTGCATGCAAATCAGCCGTGCAGGCCGCTTTGATGTCAGTTTTACTGGGCGTTTCATGACCGCAAGAAAATGCACATCTAGAACTGCGAGACGAAGACGACCGATAGTGGGCTCGAGTGAAATCCGATACCCGCATTATTCTGCCGCAGAAAATAAATTCCCGCGTGCCGGGAACTACCGCGTACAGGCAGATAACGCAGTAGTGTCATTCACGCTTGTATTTTTAAACTTCTTTTACGTACATACGTGGAGCTCGTGACTGGCGGCCATTGCGCAAAAGTCGCTCGGCTGCGTAAACGTCATTATCGCTTTCACTTTTACAAACGGAGAGAGATCATTGCGAAAAGCTCTTCATTACGTTGATATACCCGTCCGTCGCTGAACTGTCTCGAGTAGCTTACGCCTGACAACGCCGAAAAAGCGTTTTCTGACTGGAACCTATGCATGTCACAAGGCTTGTCAAGGCCTCGAAATCTTAGCGGTGAAAAAGCGCAGAAACAAGTTTCGTAAGATTTTTATACGGCATCGGAAGGCTGAAAGTTTTGAAGGGTACTTAGTTTGAAGTAGTGTATATAAAGTTGTGCTCAAATGCTATAGAGGAAGAACTGTGCACAATTTTGTTTTTGTGTGTGTACGTTCATGGGAACACCAAGTTGAGAAATATGTTTTTTTTATTAATACTGACGAATCGAATGAACTTTTGGCTAAGATATGTAATGATATAGAGATGGATATATATATTATTGGCTCGTACTAACCTTCGGCTGCCATTTTACTGTATAGGATAGTAATAACAAAGTGAAATGCTACATGGTTTGTTTTCCTTTATTTTTTGTTGTTTTCAATATGCTCTGTTCGAAAGTGGCATAATGTAACAATTCTTCCCATCCAGTTCTATTCCATTCTTTTCATATGCGCAGCATTGAAGACGAAGGTGTGGTTACAGAGCGGGAAAAGAGAAGGAATAATACAATATGTATCGCTTATATTACTAAGAGAATTAAATATATATATATATATATATATATATATATATATATATATATATATATATATATATATATATATATATATATATATATAACGTGGACGACATCGTTACAGTTTCCTGGCGTTCTGAAGTATAGGTTTACAGCCGCCGTCAAAAGTATACCGAGGGGTTTGCTTCTAAGCTGTTTAGTGCAGCTCCCTAGCACATCTAGCAGTCTAAAGCTTGGGAGGATTCAGGACGCGAAGCTGTTCCTATTTCGAGAGAATACGGTCGCTGAGGATGCATAACGAGCCACGCTGCAGGCCTCGCAAGCAAACCTCTTGGGCTGTGTACTTTTGACGGGGGCTGTACATACGTGGCCGCTACTTCAGTGTAAGAGCAAGCGTAGGACAGAGCGTACTCCTTCAGGGTACGCCCCAATCGGTATTTAATAATAATAATAATTGGTTTTTTGGGGGAAAGGAAATGGCGCAGTATCTGTCTCATATATCGTTGGACACCTGAACCGCGCCGTAAGGGAAGGGACAAAGGAGGGAGTGAAAGAAGAAAGGAAGAGATAGGGGCCGTAGTGGAGGGCTCCGGAATAATTTCGACCGCCTGGGGATCTTTAACGTGCACTGACATCGCACAGCACACGGGCACCTTGGCGTTTTTCCTCCATAAAAACGCAGCCGCCGCGGTCGGGTTCGAACCCGGGAACTCCGGATCAGTAGTCGAGCGCTATAACCACTGAGCCACCGCGGCGGGTCCAATCGGTATTTGCAAGAGAGTAAAAAAAGATGCGTTGTACTATAGACGAGGTCAAGTACGGGAGTTCGGTAATTACATGCCAGGAATTCAGGGTTTTTACTTTTGTTTTCGCACGTTTTATTTTATGTGCGAGGCGCTGTGCATCTAGATGCCACAAATTATAACAGGCCAGGCGCAGGTTTATTTCACTGTATACAGCTTCTTGAGCTATGCGTTCCTACGAAGGTCAGTGTCCACCGTACAGCAGCGGCGCGATGGCCTATGCGCGAACCTAAGATTCGTTGCTCCTGCTTTAATGACTGCATTTACGGGAAAGGTGTCCTAACGTGTTTACATAACTGCGAACATCTCTCAAGGTGTGACCTGTATCTTTAAAGACGTACCTTAACACGAATGAAGCCAACAATAACTTAAACCAAGGAAAGCATTGGGGATGTTTCTTTATATATACAGGGTGCTCCACTTAAAACTTTACGTAATTTTTAAAAGTAGGCTTCTTGGATTACAAGAGCGCTTTTTCTCAGAGACAAAATAAGACGTGCTAAGTGGCAGGCTCGTTAACTAATACTGAATGAACTTTTTTACTATCACCGTTGGGCTTCTTAATTATTGAGAAGCGTGTAGCCCACCGTAAGTAATATTCATATCAGTTTTTAAAATTTCGAAAACGCGGCTACCCTCGGCGCTGTGGCCCAAGAAATTTTGACTGTTTCGACGAGTTACGTGCACTGGAGGGGTTGCTTTGCCTGCAAGCTTCTCGAAAGCAATGTATTTTGGCGCGATGTAGGCAAAAGTTGCTGGGCATCAGCGCCGACTGTAACCGCATTTTCTAAATTCTAAAAACTTATATAGATGTTACTTACGGTAGGCTACACGCCTCACAATAATTACGGAACCTAACAGTAATGGTTAAAAAGTTGACTCCAGCCTGCTATTTAGCACCTTTTATCTGTGTTCTGATCTACTACACCGCTGACTGCTATGCCGAAAAATCGCCCTTCAGGAACGCTATTTTTAAATTTGTGTAAAGCCTTAGGTGAAACACCCCATATGCGCACAAGGCCCTCGAAGTTGGCGTTGAATGCCGGAAAATTTGTTATTATAGTTTCTTCTGCTTTCAAATCTGCAATGTATCAGATGTTCCCTGATGTGAAGGATTACATAATACCGAGAAACTCTGAAATTGCAGCAAAATTAAGAACGCCTGCTCTATGCCGTCATGTGGCGCTGTTAGCGGCGGTCTTAGCAATGCTGATGAGACCCCGTCTTTCGTTATGTGTGGCGAAGAATTACGCGATAACTGTACAAGTGAGCTTGTAAACAAATAGAAGCCTTCACTTCATTTTGGTTATCCTAACTTGCTCGGCACGGCGTCTGGAAGGCAATAATTTATTCGTATAGGATCCAAAAATATTTTATACAGCTTCAAGGCGGTGAAACACATCTTTCTTCTCGTCCAGTTTTTGGTGTGACTTTATTCTTTAGCCTCGTGTGCAGAACTCAGTCGCCTCTAACGCGGTCGTATCGCGAGAAAATTGTATCCTCGAAGGCCGTAAGTGACGAATGAGGAAAAAATATAAAAATTCTAGAGACTTGCTGACCTTTTCCTTACACGATATGCGTCGGGTGCTTTAACCTTGCAACGCCCAGCGTATTGCGTGCTCTATATACCTATATGGTACAAATGCCAATACTCCTCATTTCTGCTCACGAAAGGAAATAAATTATCGCAATATTATACAAACCGCATTATTTCTCAAAATTTTACTCAAAATTATGCCCGCAGAGAGAAATGCATAAGACATGCTGCTGCAGGATCACGCACTGTGAAGCCAAAACTTTTTCAGCAAAACAGTTCAAGCCCCGCCGCGGTGGCTCAGTGGTTAGGGCGCTCGACTACTGATCCGGAGTTCCCGGGTTCGAACCCGAGCGCGGCGGATGCGTTTTTATGGAGGAAAAACGCTAAGGGGCCCGTGTGCTGTGCGATGTCAGTGCACGTTAAAGATCCCCATGTGGTCGAAATTATGCCGGAGCCCTCCACTACGGCACCTCTCTCTTCCTTTCTCCTTTCACTCCCTCCTTCATCCCTTCCCTCACGGCGCGGTTTCAGGTGTCCAACGATATATGAGACAGATACTGCGCCAATTCCTTTCCCCCCAAAAACCAATTATTATTATTATTATTAACAGTTCAAAATATCAGCTACATCAGCAGGCGATGGCTTTTTGCTGCTGATTTATTGTACGTGCTTGATTATATGTACAAGGCTCTATCGTTTTTAGACATAGGGAAATCAAAATAATTCACTAAATTTGCTTAAACAATAATACTATTTTTATCAGTAAATGCGCCATTTTTTTTTTACATTTCACGCAAGCAATCACGCACAGCTGATTCTGCGATATTCTGGACTGTTCGATAAAAAGTTAGCGTGTTAACAGGAAAGTTCCGAATCATATTTATGGCTTTATGGGGTTTAACGTCCCAAAGCGACTCAGACTATGAGGGACGGCGTATTGTGGAGGGCTCGAGATAATTTCGACCACCTGTGGTTCTTTAACGTGCACTGACATCGCGCAGTACACGGGACTGTAGCATTTCGCCTCCATCGAAATTCGACCGCCGCGGCCGGGATCGAACCCGCATCTTTCGTGCCGGCAGCTGAGCACCATAACCACTGGGCCACCGCGGCGGCGAATAATATTAGCGTCCAATATCCTTGTAGAAAATCTTTGAATAATGGAAAATTGCGAGATACTGTTATGGAAATATTGAAGGTAATGGTCCATTCCTCCGATGTGTAGCAAAATATTTCTTTTGTACTTTTATCATCTCTCGCATAGAGCAGTTAAGTCTGCCATAGAAAACCAACCGGGAACGCTTTTGACGATGGCAAAAACGTTAATAACAAAAAATGCAAGCCTGTCAAAGGAATATCTGTTGATATATTGATTGTTATAGTGAGAACTTACAATATGTGAAAAAAAATGCGTCCATAAACTTTTTCCCGTTAAAAAATGCTTTTGTCCAGAATTTTTGGGTATGTATAGAGTGCGGCCGACAATCACGCTCATTCTGACGCGCGCGGGTCAACGTCGACGAGCTCCTTTTTATTGCTGGCTCAAATTCGCCTAGTTAACAGCTCGCTCGAGTTTTATGCGCCTGTCATAACTTCCGTGCTTGCTTCCCTGGATGTCGTCACCCCCACGTGATAATATCACGAAGTTGTTGAAAGGGAAAAAAAAGGAGTCACGTGCATAAAAAAACAACAACAAGGATTTGCTGTGGCGAGAGAGGGAGGGTAATTCATCAAACAAGGAGCACACTGAATAGAATAAATACAGAATTATCTAAAAACAAGCACACTCCAAGTTGACGCAACACCTCTCACTTATATCCACTTTTTTTTTTCGTTGCCGAGGCTAGTAATTAGTTGAGAAAAGGAATTGTGACCTTCCAGACGTCATAATTCGACCTATTTTTGCACCCCCCCCCCCCCCCCCCGTTTGATCTTCGTGCTCTGACCCGACCTACTTATTGCTTTACGTGGTCGAAACGGGCGCCCTATCCGGTGAGGCAGTTCAAAAGCGACATCCTCGTGGGCTCAGTCATGTGTAGAAAGTCGCGTATACGCACGGGCCGACGCCGGTAATGCATCTTGTCTCAGCGATGCCCGCTGCTCGAGACATGGCCGATTTCTACGCGATTACTGGAACGGAACGACGCATACGCGCTCGAGACTATTTATAACCAACCTTCGGCTTTGAGGGCGCTCGCTGTCATTTCTGTTCGTTTTTAATTGTTTTTTGTTCACGTATAACCTTTTTGTGTGTGTGTGTTTAAAAGTGCGTGGTTATACGCACCGACGGTCCATATTTCAGAATGCAGTCGGGGCGAGCTCGACGCAGATAAAGCGGAGCTCCGTCCGGGTGTGGAGCTGTATACGCCGGCGCCACGGCGCCACCCTCGGACGATTCATTTCGACGCGGTCTTCCGTTGTCCGCGGCACACGAATTCCGGGAGGCCCCCCCAGCAGACGACGCGGCCGCTCGCGTATACATTATTTTGTTTGCGTCCCGCGCTCCACCGTCGGCCTTGCGCCGTAGGAATGCGCCGTCGCTCGCTTTCCGTTTCGCGACATAAACGGGGCGGCCCCCGGAACCTACTAGTTTCCCTTTCCCTCCTCCTGACTGCTGAAGACCTCCTCGACGTGCCGCATCCCCTCCCTGCTGCACGATGGCGTCGATCGTACGCTACAAAATTGTGCCATATCGGATTGTTGTTGGGCTATTGGAATACGTGCTTAGGGTTACTGTTGCGCTCAGTGACAACGGTCACAGGTGGAACGCCGCCTGTGTCCACTCTACCAAACATGTGTTCATCTCTGCACCAGATTCGTCTTTTTAACCATGCAGCCCCCTATTCTAAACATGTGTTATCTGCACTAGATTCCCCTCTTAACCATGCGGCCCTCTATACCAGCATGAGTTCATCTCTGTGCCAGATTCCTCTTCCTAACCATGCAGTCCAAGCATGTCTTCACTTTTGCGCCAGATTCCTCTTCTTAACCCTGCATTCCTCTGCACCAAGCATGGGTTAACCTCTGCGCCAGATTCCTCTTCTTAACCATGCAGTCCAAGCATGTCTTCGTCTCTGCGCCAGATTCCTCTTCTTAACCAAGCATGTGTTCATCTCTGCGCCAGGTTTTTCTTCTTAACCATGCAGTCCTCTGTACCAAGCATGTGTTCATCTCTGCGCCAGATTCCTCTTCTTAACCATGCAGTCCTCTGTACCAAGCATGTGTTCATCTCTGCGCCAGATTCCTCTTCTTAACCATGCAGTCCTCTGTACCAAGCATGTGTTCATCTCTGCGCCAGATTCCTCTTCTTAACCATGCAGTCCTCTGTACCAAGCATGTGTTCATCTCTGCGCCAGATTCCTCTTCTTAACCATGCAGTCCTCTGTACCAAGCATGTGTTCATCTCTGCGCCAGATTCCTCTTCTTAACCATGCAGTCCTCTGTACCAAGCATGTGTTCATCTCTGCGCCAGATTCCTCTTCTTAACCATGCAGTCCTCTGTACCAAGCATGTGTTCATCTCTGCGCCAGATTCCTCTTCTTAACCATGCAGTCCTCTGTACCAAGCATGTGTTCATTTCTGCGCCAGATTCCTCTTCTTAACCATGCAGTCCTCTGTACCAAGCATGTGTTCATCTCTGCGCCAGATTCCTCTTCTTAACCATGCAGTCCTCTGTACCAAGCATGTGTTCATCTCTGCGCCAGATTCCTCTTTTTAACTATGCAGTCCAAGCATGTCTTCATCTCTGCGCCAGATTCCTCTTCTCAACCATGCAGTCCTCTGTACCAAGCATGTGTTCATCTCTGCGCCAGATTCCTTTTCTCAGCCATGAAGTCCTCTGCACCAGCATATGTGTATCTCTGCCCCAGATTCCTCTTTTCAACCCTACAGTCATCTGTACTAGCATGTGTTCATCTCTGCGCCAGATTCTTCTTCTTAACCATGCGATCCTCTGTATCAAGGATGTCTTCATCTCTGCGCCAGGTTCCTCTTCTTAACCATGCAGTCCAAGCATGTCTTCACCTCTGCTCCAGATTCCTCTTCTTAACCATGCAGTCCTCTGTACCAAGCATGTGTTCATCTCTGCGCCAGATTCCTCTTCTTAACCATGCAGTCCTCTGTACCAAGCATGTGTTCATCTCTGCGCCAGATTCTTCTTCTTAACCATGCAGTCCTCTGTACCAAGCATGTGTTCATCTCTGCGCCAGATTCCTCTTCTTAACCATGCAGTCCTCTGTACCAAGCATGTGTTCATCTCTGCGCCAGATTCCTCTTCTTAACCATGCAGTCCTCTGTACCAAGCATGTGTTCATCTCTGCGCCAGATTCCTCTTCTTAACCATGCAGTCCTCTGTACCAAGCATGTGTTCATCTCTGCGCCAGATTCCTCTTTTCAACCCTACAGTCAGCTGTACTAGCATGTGTTCATCTCTGCGCCATATTCCTCTTCTTAACCATGCAGTCCTCTGTACCAAGCATGTGTTCATCTCTGCGCCAGATTCCTCTTCTTAACCATGCAGTCCTCTGTACCAAGCATGTGTTCATCTCTGCGCCAGATTCCTCTTTTTAACCATGCAGTCCTCTGTACCAAGCATGTGTTCATCTCTGCGCCAGATTCCTTTTCTCAGCCATGAAGTCCTCTGCACCAGCATATGTGTATCTCTGCCCCAGATTCCTCTTTTCAACCCTACAGTCAGCTGTACTAGCATGTGTTCATCTCTGCGCCAGATTCTTCTTCTTAACCATGCTGTCCTCTGTACCAAGCATGTGTTCATCTCTGCGCCAGATTCCTTTTCTCAACCATGAAGTCCTCTGCACCAGCATATGTGTATCTCTGCCCCAGATTCCTCTTTTCAACCCTACAGTCAGCTGTACTAGCATGTGTTCATCTCTGCGCCAGATTCCTCTTCTTAACCATGCAGTCCTCTGTACCAAGCATGTGTTCATCTCTGCGCCAGATTCCTCTTTTTAACCATGCAGTCCTCTGTACCAAGCATGTGTTCATCTCTGCGCCAGATTCCTTTTCTCAACCATGAAGTCCTCTGCACCAGCATATGTGTATCTCTGCCCCAGATTCCTCTTTTCAACCCTACAGTCAGCTGTACTAGCATGTGTTCATCTCTGCGCCAGATTCTTCTTCTTAACCATGCTGTCCTCTGTATCAAGGATGTCTTCATCTCTGCGCCAGGTTCCTCTTCTTAACCACGCAGTCCTCTGTACCAGCATACGTTCATCTCTGCGCCAGATTCCTTTTCTTATCAATGCAGTCCTGTGGGGCCAAGTATGCGTGCATCTTTGGGCCAGATTTCCCTTCGTAAGCATGCAGTGCTCTGTACCAAGCTTGCGTTCGTCTCGTTTTTGTTGCGGAGTTAAATGACCGCTTTGGCTTCGGAAAGCAAGGAGAAAAGAAGAATAGAATCACGGTTGAAGTTCATGTTATAGTTGCTTCTTTTTGCGAATTAAAGACTTCCAAACAGCTCCTTTCAGCGTCACATGCACTTCACGCTGAGTTCGCCAACGGTGTGCAACAAAGGCACTCATTTGGATCAGAACTGTTAAACTAATAAGCTTATCATCTGCAGAAACAGAGTACAGCGAATAAATCTAACTGCATCATCTGAACCATGCCCGTTGAACTCTTTGTTCCTTTGTTTTTTGTTTACATCTTTCTTCACATAGTGAACGTGAACACAAGGCATATGAAGTTTCGTTACAAGCCATGCCTTCGCAATGCATATCTTCCGTTGATGCCTCCTCATCGCAGGCGTCTTCCTTGCTCCTCTTCTGTGTTCAGTTAATTTTAGAATTTTTTCGTGAGCACGATGACTACCAACAAATAGGCGAACTACTTTTCCCTCCTTCGCCTCCCCCCTCCCCCTTCCCTATGCTGTACGCACACATCTGTTGGGGGACCACTGGCAAAAGCAAGGCTGCAGTCGTGACCACTCCTTGACAGCTCAATGGACTGCCCTGCACTGATAACGAGTCAGCCCCTCGCGCCGGCACAGCTTCATTTGCATATCACCGGCCCGATTTCCCCTCTGAATCCGCGTCTACTTAGTTGCGAACCAGCACAAATGCACTGTGGTTAAGCTGATACGGAGCACAGTTTAGGCTTGCACAGCCTATAACTTCTCGCACCTGCACGAGTAAACAGGTGCGGGAGTCGCAAAAAAAAAGAGAAAATAAGGTATGGTTATCCGACGGCAGAATCAGTGTAGGCTCTAACCGACGGCTTGACGCGTCACCCGTGCTTCTACGTTACAAGAGCACAGGGGAGCGGACGCGTTCTAAAGTGTGTCTGACGCAGTTCGACATATGCTAGCAAGCTTTTGTTTCGAGTATGCAATATTTTGATCCAAGAGCAAAGCAAAATTACGAGAAGTTCTGTCCTGGTGCTGTGACAGGTATGATATTGACTCGTGTTTTCATGATATCTCGCGTAAATACGTCATCTCTTTCCTTTTCCTGCTGAGAAAGCAGGGTGGGGTTGGAAAATAGCTGAATGGGCAGTGCTGGTGTTGACTTGCAGCTCTAAGGGCATCGCTTGTCACACTTTTATTTTTCTGGGCTAGAACGCAGTCTAAATTACCCGTAGCTGACTTGCTCATTTTAAGAGCGATTTGCCAGACACGTCTAAAGAGCAACGACAGATCTGGATTTAATGGCAGGATGTAGGGAGGTGGTGACGCCATATAGCCGAGAGGTGTACGTTGGAAAGTGATGTAGATGTGTACATAGTTACCCCAAAGTTTTAAAGCTATGATGCCCCCGGCGCTGAAAATCCGTGGAAAGTGAGGAGGAATCTAGTCTTCACCCTTGAGGACGTTGCTGGCTGCATAGGCGCTGAAATGTCCGACTGTTCGCAAGTTTCACGTATACGGTGTCTTCGCTGCACGGCAGCCTTCAGTATCGCCCGAGAGACGCTACCAGCGTACACCGTACTGCTTGGTCTGGCTTCTCCCTCCAAACTTCTGCTCTATCATTTCAGTTGCGTAGCACGTTTTTCGTATTATTGTGCCTTGGTTGTTTTTTTGACCTTTAGCCACTAGCTGAGACGGGCAATATAATAACCATGTGCGCTTTGAAGCATAGAGTTTGGGCAGAAAACATAAAATCAACCATACATACGCTGCAGCGCTCGAACTCTGCTACCAAAGGCGAGACAAACCTGCACACATTCCGTCCAGATTCTAAGCTCACGAAGGGACGGGTAATCAAGCTTTATATTGGAAAGCCTCTGGCAATGGCTATGATGGTTTGCGGCGCCCATTTCAGACCCAATGGTATTATCTGGAGCACCCCTTGTGAGCAATCATTTTGTGCAAATCGTTTCCAACAAGCGGGGCTCCAAAATAAATAATCGGGGCTGAAATGCGCACTATACAGACTGTCATTGCCAGTTTGCATCTGCTTTGTTGTTACGCCCAGACCAAGGTTCCTTGTGTTACGTATACGCAGCCAAATGCTACGGAGTCTGTGCTGAAGGTGAAAAGCGGGGCCAGTGACCTTGAGCTCGGGGCGTACACGCAGCAACTACGTGCATGAATACGCACTTTGCCACATCTCAAGTGTTGGAGTCTGCGAGTACCTAAGGAGCGGAGAAGAGCTGAAAATTTTCTCGGCATCCATGTTTGCTCTCGGAGGTCCGAAGTCTATAAAGTAAAGAAGAAACCGTGTTTTTAACTCAGATCACGAAACGAGGCTCAGTGGTTATGGCGCTCGACTACTGATCCGGAGTTCCCGGGTTCGAACCCGACCGCGGCGGCTGCGTTTTTATGGAGGAAAAACGCTAAGGCGCCCGTGTGCTGTGCGATGTCAGTGCACGTTAAAGATCCCCAGGTGGTCGAAATTATTCCGGAGCCCTCCACTACGGTACCTAATTCTTCCTTTCTTCTTTCACTCCCTCTCTTATCCCTTCCCTTACGGCGCGGTTCAGGTGTCCAACGATATATGAGACAGATACTGAGCCATTTCCTTTCCCCAAAAAACCAATTATTATTAATTATTATTATATCCATAAGTGCTTGTTTTTCTACAATATTGCTGCGCCCGGTGCAGTCAGTTTTCTGTACTATCTCTCTACCTACATTGTAAATATGATTTGCCCTTGAACGGAGTAAAAAGAGGGTAAATATTCCTGTAGCGCACTTTCTTTTAGAGGCAGGGTATGCTGCCCATGACCCGGTGTGGATTTCGAGCACTAAATACAGTCACTGCTTGCTAATGCAACGGAGGCATATTCACATCCAAAAGCACAGCAATTTGATGCAGTCAGCTATGGAAGGAGGCGCGACACTGGAGACCTTGAGGTTAAAGCATTTGAGGAGATTGAAACCTCGGTTAATTCCTCGGGAACTTCGCATGTTTTGATTAGGGAATCTGTTTCCGTTGCCAGCTGGAAGTACTCCGTATTTTTGGGGATGGAACCCAGGTCTTGGGCAACATACACTGTCTTTTTTGGCAGTGCGCAAGAGGGCCGTTTACTCTAATTGAGGCTGCCATCTGGGCGACTGGGTATTGATTCATGGTTAAAACAGCGCGGAACAGCAAACGACAAACGAAGCTTGTGTTATGTGTGTGTTCCTTCGTTTGTCACAGTGTGCTCTTCCCGCGCTGTTTTAACCATGGACCTCTAACTCCCTTTTTACTCTCTTGTAGGGCATTTCGTGCTTACAGCGTATTGCTGATGTACGAATAACCACAGCAAAATTCCACATGCCAACACAAAGCTCTCCCTGTATTCAAGCGACGTGGCCTGGAGGGCAAAACCGTCCTGACGTCTGAATTTGTCTCGCGCATCTGTCCTGCGTTTACCCGCGGAGCTTGTCGCGCCTGCTTCACCACGCTGTCAGGAGCCGATTGTTTTGCCCTCCGGATCAGCCACACACACCTACTTCGTGCGGTTTCGATCGCACCTGCGATCTCTGTGCTATATGGGTCCTTAGTAAAGTTCTTTTGCTACTACTACTGCACGACCGATACCGTGTATGTTTTTACGCCACAGCGCGCAACATGGTTCGCATCGAAGGCTTCTTCGTCTTTAGGAGGGCAGCATACTCGTTTCAGCTGCTCTAATGGCGAACATGGTTTGCTCGCCCCTCGCGACAGGGCGAGTAAATTGCACGGACGTTGACAGCCAGCTCAGCACAACACAAGGCTGGCGCAGCTACCTGACCATCTCTCCGGCAGCCACACTGGATTATTAATGGCGCCCCTTGTAGCCCGTGAGACTTGCTAGATACTCTGTGTTCTGGGAAATTTTGATCAAACTTGTACTTGACCGCAGTGTGTTATTTCTTTCACAGTAACTGACAGCACGGGGCAGTTTTCTATACCCATGCAGCACTGAAAAGCAGTTGCTTGTCAAGTTTTTAATTTTTAATTTCTTTTAATTGGTTTTGGGGAAAGGAAATGGCGCAGTATCTGTCTCATATATCGTTGTACACCTGAACCGCGCCGTAAGGGAAGGGATAAATGAAGGAGAGAAAGAAGAAAGGAAGAAGGAGGTGCCGTAGTGGAGGACTCCGGAATAATTTCGACCACCTGGGGATCTTTAACGTGCACTGACATCGCACAGCACACGGGCGCCTTAGCGTTTTTCCTCCATAAAGACGCAGCCGCCGCGGTCGGGTTCGAACCCGGGAACTCCGGATCAGTAGTCGAGCGCCCTAACCACTGAGCCACCGCGGCGGGTTGCTTGTCAAGCCTGAAACCACATTCGCTGATCACAATCCCACGCACCACGCTCGCTCAAAGCACGCAGGCGCCTGCAGACTGAAGCAGGCAGCCGTGCCCATGACTGTAGACACACGAGCAGCCTCAAGTAACATTCGTACGCTCGCACACGTACACGAACGAAGGCACCAACGCACACAAACACACGCCTACTCTGCGAGAAGAATCACTCGGAATCTGGAATGTGCAGCGGAACTCGGGACACGAGAGGAGGAGAAGCAACGTCCGTGATTCGGGGGAGGGACGCATTCCACCCGTGTCGGACACGCGCTCAACCGCGCCGAGAGAGAAAGGGAGAGAAGGGGCGAGGGACGCCGGGACGGAACGAATCGCGCTTGTGTTTTTTTTTCGGCGACGTGCATAACACCATTAAGTTAGCATTCTGTCTCTAAAGCAAAAGTGGCGGCAGCCCACTTCCATGCAGGCACTCTCATCACACGGGTGGCAGCCATTATGGTAACGTATAAATGGTTAAGAATTGGTTAAGCAAGGGAGGTTAGCGCAGACGCCTCCATACTCCTTACCCCACAGGCCGACCCCAGCTGCAAACAACGTCGCCGCCGCCCCGCCGCCGCGGTCGCGTGCGAACGGCGCTCGACGCGCTGTTCTCCGCGGCGTCGTCGCGGCGGCTACGAGAGGAGGAGGGGGAGAGAGAGAGAGCTTGGTGCAGCTCAGCGTGGAAACGCTGTTGTCCACGTCGTCCGCAGCAGCTTTATCTCGCGCGTCTTGCGCGGCTTCCGGTGCGTTTCTCCGCCGGGAGCTCCATTTATTTGGCGCGCCGCGAGACCCTATCGGGCGATGGCGGTGGGCGCTGCGCCCCTTGGCCCCGTGCGGAATGGCGCTGCGCCCCTCGCGTGCACTTTGTACATGCGTGTGGCGTCTCCTAGGCGGAGGAGAGACGTCTGTGCCGGGTAGCGTGGAACCTGCTCCGCTTGAGTTTCCACCAGTATGTCTTGCTTGGCGCATTCCCTCGATGTATTTTATTCTGTTCCCCCGTTGAATTTTATGTCGATATCTGCTTCATCCTCACCACATTCCGAGCGGAAAATTTGTCGCTTTCGCTTTCAGTCGAAGGGGGCGACGCGAATGGGTGGTGTCCAAGCCATTAGCGAAGACGTGTCTGCCGTGACTTGCTCGGTCTGACGCCGATCATCAGTGTGAAAACGATGTTTCTCTGAACGCGTACTGAGCCGTACACTGACAGGCACCTAAGTTAAAAAAAAAAAACGCCGCGAGAAAGGCTGGAGTTATTCTGGTAACTGAGGCCGTAGCATCGTACTTCGTTTATGGTTTATGTTTTACGTGGGGTTTAACGTCCCAAAGCGGCTCAGGCTATGAGAGACGCCGTAGTGAACGGCTCCGGAAATTTCTACCGCATGGGGTTCTTTAACGTGCACTGACATCGCACAGTACACGGGCCGCTAGAATTTCGCCCCCATCGAAATTCGACCGCCGCGGCCGGGATCGAACCCGCGTCTTTCGGGCCAGTTTCCGAGCGCCATAACCACTGAGCCTCCGTGGCAACGCGTCGTACTTGGGTGTGCGTTTTTAAATGCATTGGTCATTCTACTTAGGCCCGTATTATGGGCAGCACAAACTAACGCGTTGTCCTATAAGCTTTTTCTTGCGGAAAGCACTGGGATAAACGAAAAATAATCACAGAATTTGAATTACATACCAATTATAATGCTCCGCGTAGAGTCCTCTCTAACAACTAGACTTAGAATTCATGTGCCCCTGTCACTTTTCTGTCGCGGTAGGGTTTGCTTTTACGCGCATGCTTGTCTTCCGATCGCGAACGCGACATTTAATATCAACCGAAAAGAACTTTCGGAAGCACACGTTTGCGAATAGAAACAAGCCGCGCGCATTGCGAGCTAGCGGCCGCACTCGCGAGCAGTTTGTTTTAGCGAGGAAAACAGTTCGGTGCATCGGGTAGGCGTCCTCTCCGTTTTGCAACGCGTATACCGCCTCTTTAGTCTGCCTTCCACGGAGCCCCTCAGTGCCGAGTTTTCTTGGACATATCCGCAAGATGGAACTGCACGCTAATGCTATATGCAAACGGGTCTGTATTCTTTGAAATGGGATGAAAAAAAGGGACCTTTTCTGGGATAGCCTTCGTTTATTTAGTGTGCTTTATTATAACCTCGCAAGCAGTTACCGCATAGCGGTAAATGGCTGCTGTTGTGCAATAAATCCACAGCTGCTCAATAATGCACGTCGTAATAAAGACTGCTAGGAATTAATGTCACCGCTTGGGGTTGCTAAGCATGCAAAGAAAGTTCAGTGAACCAGCACATTTACATTTCGCTCCCGCAGGAATGCAGCAGTGGCTAACCTCACACTAAAGCAAACAGGAGAACGCCTAACCTCATCTGTTACTGCTGCGGGTATCGTCGCCATAGAGTGACTTCAATTTTAAAGCATAGCTCTCAGCCGCCCGTTCCTGGCTTCCGCGTCTTAGTCGTTGGCGTTGTTGGCGTAGCGTCGGCGTAGCGTCGGCGTAACCGGTTGTCCGAGTAGCAGAGCGGAACGTCCAGGCACGTAGCCAGGAATTGTTTTCCGGAGGGGCCCAAGGTAATTTCTTTTAGCTGGGGGGTGGGGGGGGGGGGGGGGGGGTGTATGCTGGCAGATGGCTGAGCGCTACCAAGTGAAGAGAAAGGGGTTTGAAGCAGAATCGACATTTGAGCTAGTTGGTATTGCATCTTGTAAAAATATAGGAAGCGTTTGGTCTTCCTTGTCCGTTGTCCTGAGTGCGCTTCATATATTTTTACAACAAGGGTCCCCCCCCCCCCTCGCCTTCCTTTGAATACGTGCCTCGAAACGCCACCTGGAAAATGGCTGCTCCCGGAGGGTGGCTAGCAGCGTAACACGCTACCTGCCAATTGTGATTAGCTCCGCTCAAATTTCGCATTACCGGCTATCATAATCGATTATTGGCTACGATCAGCGCTGTTGCTTCTTAGCAGATAATGATTATCCTACAATGCCCCAACCTGAGACGCGGTAAGCTTGAATTATTTAGCAGGCACCATCACTCCAGTGCACTCTTTATTCATGAACGAAAATTTCAAGCTCATAGAAACAAGCCGCATTAACTTTTGGCTCCTCTCACTCCACAACTCACATCAACTCGGAACGCGGCTATATGAAACAGTTCTACTGAGGACATGAGCTACTCTTCTCATACAAGGAACTGATGCACAGAATCGAAGCACTTTCAAGAGCACGGACTTCGGACGCAGTCAAGAGAGGGAATCCAATGGAAATTCCTGAGTGTCGTTTGCGCGAACCCGCAATAATACACACTGTTACAAGAGTATTCCTTGGGTCGGGGCGGTGTACCTTAGAAACGCACCGACCAGTGTTGCTGGCGTTTTAGTGGCAAAGCGGGGGGTGGAGAGGAGGGGGGGAGGGGGTTTATAACCGTATGGAGCATCTGTGGGCGCTGCGTACCCCCCCCCCCCCCTCTCCTTCCTCTTCGTGGAGAGTGATGAGGAGGGGGAGGGGAGAACGTTCTCGCGCACGCCACACCAGATTCGCGGCGGCTGTGGTGGCGGCGCAGTCCAGAATGCATGGCTTCGGGCGACATCCAGGCAGAGGTCGTGCGATTCTCCGCGCGCGCTGACCGGCCGGCACCTTCACCCGGCCTCTCCTCCTCACTTCTTCGTGAGCGTTGAGGGCCTGCATCACGCTGCCGGGCCTCTTTCCCCAGACCTCGCAGCCTCCGCACTCAAAACCTTTCCTTTCTGCCGTGCTGTTGCAGCGCCTCTTCTGGGGCTCCCGGCAGGGATCGAGGAGCCGAGAGGATACGCGGTAATAGCAAACCAACATAACTGAGAAAAGAAACAGAAGAGCGAGTGGCGTGCAACCCGCACCGCGGTGTTGCGACACTCGCTCCGATTACGAGAGCACGCGGGTCTCCACATATATACACGCGTCAATGCGGCGAGTGCGTTTCGCTTTCTGCCTGCACCTTTTTTTTGTGTGTGTGCGCGTGTGCGTGTGTGTCGAGGAATTAGGAAACAAGCCGGGCACGTGTAATCTCGCTGATTGAGCAACCGTGGCCGGGGCTGTGGCATGCCGGCGAGGGTGCCGCGAGTGAGGCTCTTCGCTGGACGAGGAGAGATCAGCCGGCGTTTAACGACTCAAGCAGAGTTTGCGCGGCGTGGGCAGGGTGGCATGCGACGCGACGGTGGGCGACCGTCTTGCGCGAGACGGCAGATAACCGCCAAGTTTTGGCGCGAGGACTCGTTTTCGTCATGGGGGAGAATTTCGCCGTCCGTTGACCTTTCATCGCCGAGCACACGGCGCAGCGCCTACGTTGTGTCCGATTGCCTTTTGAAGCTGCCTTCCTTTCATCCACTGCGGTCAGAGCTTTGTTGTAGCCTTACCCTTAGAGACAACGAGGGAAACGTCATTACAGATATGGCTAAGATAGTTAAAATAGCTGAAGAATTCTAAACAGACCTCCATAGTAGCCGAAATAATCACGATGCTTATCATGAAGTCACGGGTGTGGAAGAATCGGGCATCCCGTCCGTAACGATAGCGAGGGGAAAGCGGCTGGTGAGGATCAGCTAACAGCAGATCTGTTGAAGGGCGGTTTATGCCTTGTGTTAGGAAGACTCGCCGCCCTATAGACGCAGTGCCTATAATGACCTCGAGCGTACTGGAATCTTAGAAGTACGCTAGCATCATCTTAATTCATAAGAAAGGGGTCGTAAAGCACTTAAAAAATTACAGATCGATCAGCTTACAGTGCCCATTGTTTACAAGGTAACTCAAATCGAAGTAGATCAAAATTTCATTTCAGTTAACCAAAGGACCAGGCTGTCTTTCAGAAATCCGTCTACAATGGAACATATTTACATAATCAATTAGGTGATACAGAAAAACGCAGAATATAATCATCATGTATATGTAGCCTTCATAGGTTGCGAGAAAGCGTTTGACTCAACCGGAACCTCTGCAGCCATGCAGGCATTGCGTAGCCAGGATGTGGAAGAGTAAAAGTGTTCTGGAAAATATCTACAGGGGTTGCACAGCGACCATAGTCCTTCACATGAAAAATAGTGAAACACCAGCCAGGAAAGGTGTCAAGCAAGCAGGCAAGATCTCTTCAATACTTCACCACCTACTTACACGAGGTATTCAGAGAATGAGCATTGGGATAAATTTTAACGAAGAAGACCTTAGTAAGCTATACGATTCGCTGATGACATCGCCTTGCTAAGTAACTCAGGGGAGGAATTGCAAAGCATGATTGAGGACCTGGACAGACAGCTCGCGAAAGGCAGCGAAGCGTCGGAAGGGGCAAGGGAATACATCTACTTAGGGCAGGTAGTCAGCGCAGGTCCGTACCACGAGAATGAAATAATTAGAAGAATAAGAAGGGGGTCAAGTGCACTTGGCAGGCAGTTTCAGGTGATGCATAGCAGTTTATCAATATCCCTCAGGAGAAAAGTACACTATGTTACCGGTACTCACCTACGGGGCAGAAACGCGGAGGCTAACGATTAGGGTTCAGCTTGAATTGAGGACAACGCGGCAAGGTATGGACAGGAAAATGATAGATGTAACGTTAAGGGACTGGAAGAGGGCAGAGTGGGTCAGGGAACAAACGCGAGTTAATGACATATGGTCGTTACGGGTAACGGACTGGACGCCAATAGAAGGCAAGCGTAGAGGGGAGCACATGGGAGTCAGGTGTACGGATGAGATTAAGAAGTTTTCGGAAATAAGATGGCCGCAACTGGCAGCAGGACGGGGTTAATTGGGGCGATATGGAAAAGGCTTTTTCCCTGCAGTGGGCGTAGGCAGGCTGGTGATGATGATGATGAAATTCGAATGCTCAGGCTAGCAAAACAGCCATGATAAACTGCGGCTTTTGACCGCACACGAATACCGCATTATATCTCCGAAATAAACCGGTAATTCATCGGCAGTAATAGACAACGAAAAAAAAAAACTGTGTTCCGGAAGAAACAAAAAATACTGCGCCGAATTTTCGAAAGATAAAAACCTAAACGTTCGACACTTAGTTATCACCAGGGCTTCATAGAGAGCTCTGCGCCGCGCACAAATTCGCACTAGCTCGCGCAGCTGTACCCAGAAGGATGCTTGAACAAGGCCTGCGTTCATGGAGGGGAAAAAAAAAAAACACACGACGTGGTGTCACGTGACAGCTTTTGAAGCCTAGGCATTAAATTAAGAGAAAAAAGAAGGCCCCAGAGATCATAACAGGAGTCAGATTGTGGTCCATTTTATTGGCCAGATCCGAGTCTCTCCAGTCGCGTGGAGCAGACTTCGGCGTTCCCGGGGGAACAAGGAGGAAATGAAAATGGTTTCAATAAAGCTTGGGCTGCGAATGCCGGACGCATGATGTCGCACTGTCTGCTTAATATTTTCTCTGCATGCCTGCGTTTCTAAAGCGCCATATCATTCGCCGCAGCCTGATGACAAGGGGGTATACTGAAGTCCAGTCGTTGTGACATCCCCATCCCTATGTCAGCTGCTGGAAGAAATGGCACAGAACTTACTGAAACTTTTAAGGAGCAAGTACCACACGCCTCCTCATCTTGTAGACATCTTTTAAGACTATCCGTCTTGCAGCGGGAGTCCTTTTCACTGCGTTAAATTAAGCGACACAATATTATCCACATCCGGGAGAGGGTGCTTCGAAAACAGCTTGAGAGAGGATTTCTAAGCACGCTACGTAAGAAACGTCGCCAGGTAGCTCCGGTCACAGCATCGTTTGACAGCGCCACTCCGCTCACATCTTGCAGTTCTCAGGCTTAGCGGAATCGAGAGCCCGAGATTGCCGCACCTGGCGTTATCAAAAACCTTCGCGTGTTCTCGCGTTCAGAGCTACCTCCCCAATGGGTTGGGCAAGTTTTCGGTGATCTCAACCCTTCCATTGGGCACAGTGTACAACGGCATGCACGATCGCAAAGTCTCAGTGCCATCACCGAGCAACCTGCTAATGGACTGCAGAACATGCTGGAACAGGACGGTGCCCCACCGTCACCTTCTCCAATACCTCCTACTCGCCGACCGAAGTACGAAAGTCTTATAGTAGCATCAGTTGAGGCAACTTCGCTCCTAACGACGTGCCTCGGTCTGTCGTTCCCGCCATGGCACCACTGTCCATGTCGCGAGATTTAAACGCAGATGTCCTCAGCGTAAACGAACAACCTGAGCGACGCTTAATAATTTAGCATGTAGTCAGCATAGTTTATTATAACTACTTTAGACAGCACCGAGAACATCCTTTCTTTGGCTTCTTCTGTGTCGCGGAGTGCTCTCCTCTGCGGCGCTCTTTCGGACAGCGGAAGCCGCTGTATGGCGGCTTTCCAGGAAGATAAGGATGTCAGTCGGTGTTTTCCTGGAAATTCACAGAAGCCAAGTAGAGGAATCGGCAGTAAGAGCTGACAAGCTACTAGATGGTAGGTGACGTTTGGTTTGAGGAAAAGGTACCTTAGTTAAGTGTTTAGTCGCGGAAAACAAGCGCTTTGGAAATTGTGGAGAAACTGGTAAACAAAGTTTAATAATTTGCGTAAAGCGTGCATGGGTATGGGCCAGTTTGGTAACTAATCGCAGTCATAAAGCGCGCAGAAAGTCGCGGACGGGTGGTGACATAAAGGAAGGAAAGCTGAGGAGAGGCCTTCGCTATCCGAGCTGCACGCCAGAAAGTGTGCCGGCAGTCACGCGCTTTCACAGGGTCTAGCGGGAGTATTTGGCTGACGGCGCGGCCAACTTTAAGCGCACCGGCATCGTCTGCTGCGCATGCGCAAGCGCGGTGAGACGGCGGCCAAATAGGGGGGACCAGGGGGAGCCTGCACGTCGGCATCAAAAAGTGTGATGCAACGGCCTCTCCTGGGTTCTTTCCTTCCTCCATGGGTGATGACGACAGACATGCGCACGAACTCGAGCTAATTGACACAGATTGGGCATTTTATCGTCGATAGCTTGCATACCGCCGCGCGCTTATGGGCAAACGGAAGCGTGGGGTGTGCACGTCGGCAGACAACACGCCCTGTACTTGTTACGGTATGGTCCTCTTCGAGAGCGCAATGTGGCGAGCGTGCCGCTGTGATATTGTGCAAACTGCAACCAGCCGCTGTGATAAGATAGGCATATGCATAATTTCCTAATTTATTGCTCCCGAAAGTACACGAGAATTGTGTCTACATGAGCTGGACATACTGCAGCTGTTAGGTCTGGATAAGCTTAAAAGAGATTTACGTCATTAAATGCGTCAGTGGTTCCATGCCGCAACCTTCATGAAAAGTGTCCTGCGTTGGCAGTGCATCAATAACAATGCCTGAAAAAAAAAATTCATTCTTTCTCGTCGTGCTTCTTTTTCCTTGCTTCCGCTGTGATTTACACAGGGTCGTTAATATTGAAGCACAGCGGTTCAATTCACGAGCCCTGTAACAACTCTACGATTTGAAAGAGCTCTATCACGAACGCCACCTGTCGTGTCGACGCGCTGAGCTCCACTCTGGCTCCTTTGTTCGCTCTACCACCAACAGGTGGCGCAACGTGAGCTGATCGTGGGTCATCGACCACATTGTGGAGCACGTGGAGGTTCAGCAATGAACATTGCAATGCGTCTCAAAGAGGAGCCGTCCATCCATCCGTCCGTTCTTCCGTCCAACTGTCAATCAATCAATCAATCAATCAATCAATCAATCAATCAATCAATCAATCAATCAATCAATCAATCAATCAACCAATCAATCAATCAATCAATCAGTCAGTCAATCCTAACAACAAAAAGTAAGCACGCCTAAATGCACCTTTGGTGCGGACTATTGCGCGAGTGGACAAATGACATCAGACAAGCTGAGTGCTCCACAGCAATGCAATACATCACGTCACGACACTGTCCTTTCCATGGAGTATTTTTTTTTTTTTGCTTGTGCTTGTTACAACGTGCGCATTAAAATGGCGGACCGTTTTGAGAACAACGTGCGTAACCGGGCTGGCCGGAAGTAAAGACCACTTACGCTCGCGGGCCATGCTTTTGCTGGCCCGCATTTTGCTTCTGGGTGGTACCGGGTACCGTGGTCACGTGGAGCCTCGGAGCCAGCTTCGCCGCGTGTGCCCCGTATGCCACACGCCCCGCATTCCTCATCCAGGCTGAAAGACTCCATTTGTTACAAGCGCGTGCACCGAAACCTTCCGGCCTACCCGCCGAACCCCCCC
Source organism: Amblyomma americanum (assembly GCF_052857255.1). Classification (NCBI taxonomy): domain Eukaryota; kingdom Metazoa; phylum Arthropoda; class Arachnida; order Ixodida; family Ixodidae; genus Amblyomma; species Amblyomma americanum. The sequence continues at coordinate 197,431,034 of NC_135500.1, forward strand.
GCGTCCCTGGCTCCCTGCATGCGTTGCTCCAGCGGCAAAGCCACGTCCAACCCCCTCCGCCCGCCCGCCTCAGCACGGACACCGCAAATCGGCGCAGCCCGGACACCCGCCGTGCCTTCTCGGTTCCCCCACCAGGAAAAGCCCCTGATTAGCCGTCGTTAGCGACGTTTCTCCCCCGGCTCCCCCTCCTCCAGCCGGCCCGGTTTCCAGTGCCTTTCCTCGCGTTTTGCTGCGTACTGCTGCTGCAGTGCCGCGTCTTCGAACAGCCTCACGACCGACAGCGCGGCGGGGAGGAAGTTTTTTCGCGGCAGACGACGTCGCTGCTACGCGTACCTGGAGGCGCGCGCCGGAGCCGACACGGAGCGCCGCCGTTTTTGCTAATAGTTCGCGGAAAAGGATGACGCTTTTGGAAGATGGCGCCGATTAGCTGGCGCGTATATGCGAGGAGCACGCCATTGGGCCACTCGCGTATCCGCAGGCTCCGGTTAAGAGCATCGCTGAGCCAACGTTAAGTGAAAGACGACGGCGCGTGATGTTCGGCTGTTTCGAGAGGGGGCAGTGAGGGTAACAACAACAAATGCCATCGGCGATTTTTTTTGAACTCCTGTGTGCCTCCCGCATCCAGTGTTGTTGTTGAGTATGCTGTATATATACGCTGTAAATGAGTTCCACCGCGTGACCCACAGCTGTCCGCTTCTTGAGGTTGACTGTTATCAGGCCAACCTATACTTCATTCATCTGCTTACATACTAACCACGCAGCACTTAAAGCGGTAACAAAACTAATGCAGTGAAATCTAAATAATTAAGAAAAGTGCTCACATTTTGCAGAATTCGTATCATGAAAGGCGTGAACGAATTCCTGAAATAGATTAAAGCCCGCGGAATGGGAAGTGGCCAACGCAGTGCCGATTCACAAAGGTGGTTCATGGTGTAGTCTTGTAAATTGCAGGCCTATCTCCCTTACCTGCATTTGTTGTAGAATAATGGAACACATCATTTACATTTCTGCGACCAAACACCTTGACTCCAATGAATTATTCGCCGACTCCCAACATGCCCAACCAACAAGCCCAAGTGTCTCCCCTCCCAACATCGTTTGAGGGCTAGCCATTCATGTGCTATCGTCGTCAAATGAAATGCGAACAGCGGAGCGTGCGGCCAAAGGTCCATTTTACGCCGTCTGCCTGTCGCCATCAGAGCTCATCCGCGCTCATTCGGTTTGCCATAGTTTTTGCGTGTGTTTTCTTATTCTTTCATTTCCCCGCTTTGCCACTGGAGCGCTACGTTCACTCTTTCCACTGATCTCAACTTGCGCACCGCGGCTTCGTTGGCGGCGCCGTCTGTGGCCCGCGTGTTTGCGGCGAGCGTTCGTAGCTCCCTGGCCTGCAGCACTTTGATTTTGCTTCCATCATCGCCGTGTTATCAGCCTCGGTTTCAACGCGAACAGTTAAAAAAAAATGAAACTATCGGGCAGCGGTCGGTGCCCAACGCGACAGTTCCTGAGTCACTTGTTTCTGGTAGCTTTATCGCCACCTGAAAAGCTCAAATACACTGGAATCGAAAATTCGCGCGTCAGCGTACGGCCAGAAAAGAGAGCGCGAATAGTTTCTCTTTACCGTCACTGCGTGCAGCAATGCGTCAAAGCAGGTCGTCCGTTGTCGGCAATTTCCAGAATTTTCCAGGCATTTTGTGGTGTGGGACGGCTTGGAAACATGCCTCGTGGCCGCAGACAGAGGGTTGCCGGCAAGGATCAAGACCTACTTACTGCGGCCGCTGGTGCAGACACACCCAACATTGCGGCTAGTGAGGTAAATGACACTTTTCAATTGTGCCAGCACATCAATCGTTAGTCATCGTCTACTCGAGGATGTTCTGCGAAGCTATTGTACCGTCGCAGAAGCCAGCGGTCTCCGTAGCAAATATAAAAGCGAGGTTTGTGTTTGCACGAGGCCATGCAACGTGGACTACGGCGAACTGGCGATGCATGATGTTCTCTAACAAGTCAACGTTTTCAACTCATTGGGACCAGCACCGGCTATTTGGAGAGCCGACAACACCAGGTGTGCCTTTCATGTCATAGGAGCATGTCTACCTATATATGAGGTAAGATTGCTTTAATGCAATGACATCACATTGCGACACGAAAAAAGGCATTCGTTCTTTTCTTAATTCGAGCAACCGGTCGTCGGCCTCTATTTTTTGACAGCATTACCAGACGCCGACAATACTATCGCTCATCTTGTGACAACAAGATTACTTATCTGCCATACCCATGCATCCAGTAATGATGCCGATTTTATCCTAGATTCGAATGGAATGACTTATCGTTTAACAGGGGCTTCTTGTTTCCGCGTTCACCCACGAAATTCCTCAGCATACCACATTGCAATATTTAGATCTACAGCTCACGTTTAAACTTAACCACCTGTCTTGGCAATCTCCCCCGTAGAAGCGAGGAAGCCACTGAAGTAACTAGCTGATAAGACGCCGAAGATAGAAGTGAAATCAAAGCGCTGCAGGCCAGGGACTTATAAAGGGCGCTCGCTTCACCCACGCTATCGACAGCCCTGGATGTTGAAATCAGTCATGACTTCTTTTCTGTCTTCGACAGCCGGCAGCAAGTTGACTGCATATTCTTGGAATTCAAAAGCACGTCATGTTACTTCATAAGGTATCGTTTCTTGGTGTAAAAATTAAGCGAAGTGTTCCGAATTAAAAATTATCTTGAAGGGCGCTAGCAACGAGTCTTGGTCAGCGGCCGCCATTCGGACATAGCAATAGCCGCTTCACGTATTCCGCAGGAATCTGTCTTAGGACCTCTGCTGTTCTCAATTTATGTCAATGGCATAATGAAAAATGTTACTTGCTAGGCGCGGTTGTACGCGCATGGCTGTGTTTTGTATCATTCAATTAAAGCCCCACGTGACGCAGATAATCTCTAGCACAACTTGGACCGCGTTCAATAATAATAATTGGTTTTGGGGAAAGGAAATGGCGCAGTATCTGTCTCATATATCGTTGGACACCTGAACCGCGCCGGGAGGGAAGGGATAAAGGAGGGAGTGAAAGAAGAAAGGAAGAAGGAGGTGCCGTAGTGGAGGGCTCCGGAATAATTTCGACCACCTGGGGATCTTTAACGTGCACTGACATCGCACAGCACACGGGCGCCTCAGCGTTTTGCCTCCATCTAAACGCAGCCGCCGCGGTCGGGTTCGAACCCGGGAACTCCGGATCAGTAGTCGAGCGCCCTAACCACTGAGTCACCACTGCGGGTCCGCGTTCAACGCTGGCGCGAAAACTGCGACATGACTTTTAATGCTGCGAAATGTTTCCTACACGCTCAGGCGTGCTCCTATTGTGTCAGATTATCTTTTAAGCAACCAGGCTTTATCAAAAACGACAGTCTATAAACATGTGGGTATTTATTTTTCAGCCGATCTGACCTGGTGTAAACAGGTTGAATGCATTTCGACAGAGGCAGCACGAATGTTAAACTTTTTAAAAAGGAATTTCAGGGTTGCGCCAAGCTTACAACTGTCTGAAATTTCCGGGTCGTGACAAGAGCCCTAGAAGTCGCCGAGTGCCACGGGCTCATGGCCCTTGATGGGGCTATAACCCCACACCATCTGCTACTTTTGTCGACGAAAATAAAGCTTATCCTCCTCCCCCGGGTTGCTCCTCAGAAAGTTAAGGAACTTTTATATTGAACTAATATCAGGTCAATTACAGAGCATGCCTATTTTGTGTGGAATCCTCGTGTTGGGACCCATTGTGCTATGCCGGAACGCGTTCAAAGTCGTGCAGCGCGGTTTTTTGCTAATAAGTATTGTTTTAATGCTCGTAGTAGATGCATCAAGCAGGAGCTGTACTGGGACTCGCCAGAGGAGCGCCGATTGCGAATTTGGTTGGAATTTCAGCAGCGCATCTATTTCAATAAAACCGGTATTAACCCTAATACTTATGTGCTGCCACCGCACTTCTAATCCAGAAAGTGCCACCACGAATGGAATGGAAAAACGCGCGGGCGGAAATTCGAAAGCATTTAGAGTACCGCATGTGTCGGCATCCAAAAACGGACTGACAGGGAGTGGCGCAACTTCTTGTGCAGACATTTTTTGTCTTTTGTGACGTCATCAACTCGTCGACAACTTCTTGTTTAGGCATGTTCCTATCACGTGACTAGTTGGGTCCCATCACGACGTCACTATGGGTGACGACGTCACTATCGCTGTTACTGTCGCCATTACTACCGCTAACTATTGCTGTCACTAACCACCACTGCCACTATTACCGTCTCTAACTATTAGTACTGTCACTAACTATTACTATGGCAATGTTACTACCACTATTACTATCACCGTCAATAATATTGTCACTATTACTACTGCCACTATTAATTAATTATTAATTACTTGTTATAACAATGTCACTATTATTACTGCAACTATTATTGTCACTAAGTATCTTTATGAGTTATTAATTTACTGTTATTATTTTGTTTCACTAATTATTAACTATTAATTACCTGGTTCTCGTTACTTAACATCATTCTTATCGTCGTTATCTCGAGTACACATTTCGTGGTCACGCTATCCATGAGGCTAGAAATGCTTTCGCATTAATACGTGCGACGAAATGGCGCACTGTTGCTTTCAAACACTACTTTTTTCCGCATTCCAGCAATGAATGGAACAAGTTGCCCCTTCACGTTGTCGAATGCCAGTCCTATAATACTGTTGTCGGACTTGTGGCATGCTCAGTGCTCAGTTGCTGCTTACCGCCTTTTCTTCTTCCGTGTTTTTTTTTTGTTTCCCCTCATTTCCAGAACTTTGACGGATGCGAATTCACAGTTGGCGCTCTTTTTTTTTTTTTACTCACCATTCATTGTACCCTGTACAAATGGTTAGCCCACGCCGTATGTTCGGCTTGCGTATGTGTTTCCTCCCTGCACTTATGCCGTCACGGCGCCGCAGGAAATTCAAATAAATAAAAAGAAAGAAAACGGCACAAACACGGGACAAGACGGAAATAAGCCACAGACACAGCTCCCAACTTACAGGTGAGTCTATTCCATGCGATATCTCAGTAAATGAGAAAAAAAAAAACATGCATAACAAGCAAAAGGTTGGTTTATGGAGTTGAACGTCCCAAAGCGACTTAGGCTTCCATCGAAAGGCGACCGCCATGGTCGGGATCGAACCCACGTCTTTCGGGTCACGCAGCCGAGCGTCGCAAGCAAAAGGAGCATCACGATCGACAACCGATATTAGTGGTCCATATTTATAACGGTAGTTTCTTTCTTCGATAAATGAAGAGCGGCACCCTCAAGCACTTCTCACCTCGATTGTGGATAACGATTGTGGTGTTAGTTTTGCTTGCATGTTCTGTATGCTGTCTGCGTTTATTGCGATATCGCATGAAGTACACTCAGTTGTAAGCTCGGCGCTGTGTCTGTGGCTTCTTTCAGTCTTGTCCACCGTTTCGCGCCGTTTTGTTACTTTAATCGCGATCCAACTGGCCCAACATGCCATCCTCCCTTTTCCTGAAATTGGTCTTGATGGTGGAAGCAAGCAATGCTGATGTAAGTTTCCCACGGAATATTTGACAGCCGGACGATCGTAGTGCTCTGGAGGGAGCTCGCGGAATGCTTTTCTGATGTCCCGAGTACTATGCTTCGTATGGCAGTGGACAAACCAACGTCCGACTACGCTCTCGAGTCTATCTGGAGAAACACACCCGCGCATATCCGTTTTAAAGGGCATTAAATTAATAATCCTTTTCAAGCGAAAGCTAGGTAAACCCGATTTCGCCGCGCGTTGCTGGTTGACCTTCAAGCAAGCCAGAGGGGTGAAGTGTGGCTATAGGCCTTACCATATGTGGTACACCATGGTGTCACACCACTTGACCTTTGACCTTTCGATTCACCGCTAGAGGGCGGTATAATAGTGACGTGACAATTTCGTGATGTCGCGCGATGGAAACTGCCGTTGGGACGTCAGTCTGGGGGGGAATATATAGGCCGCAGCGTTCATTGGATGACCAACCTCTAGCAATCAACCATTAATTTAACTGCCACCTGCCTGGGTGGCAGGGTGGGCGCACTGCCTATTTAGTGCGCGGAACGCACTCAACGTTACAGACGGCATGGCGCGTCTAGTTGCCCGATACATCACAGCTTTCGCTCTCTAACCACATTTAGCAGTAGTTGAACCGCAGCTAATTTTTTTTTTTTAAATTTAACGAATAAAAGTGAAAAGCATCTTTTCTGGCGTGTGGGCTTAAATATACGAATAGAGGTTATATCCACTGGTTGACAGAAGTGATTACAAGTTCATATTAGGAGACGTGGCTTCGCACATCAATCTGTTGTGACACAACGATAGGGCTGACAACAAGCTTCCACAAAACCGAGAGCAGACTAAATAAGCACATAAACATAAAAATAGAAAATAGAAAAAATACACACAGCTCTGACAGTGCACTGGTCATGAACAAATCGGCCAGGATCCAATCAATCCAAATGAAACATCTCTGTTTCGTAAGGGTCAGGAGAAGATATTGAATAGATCAGAGAAGATTAGAGTTATATAAACCTAACCGCGTGGAGACCCAATAAAAGAAAGAACAGCTAGCAGAACTGTTCTTCAATTACATGCATTGAGATACGGCTACAGCAAGGTGTAGCAAGGTGCAAACCTTCGCCTCTCATTGCTCGGGCAGCCGCGGCGCAGAAGCTGCCGCTTCGTGGGTGGCCCCCGGCAGCCGCTTAGCCACGACACAGCGGCCGTGCATGCTGCACACCCCGTTGCACGGACACCGTGCACTACAAGACAGGCCGCATACCTGCTGCCTGCTCGGCCAGGGGTAAAAACCCGCGCGCGACACGCGGAATTCTTAGCTCCCCCGTTTTCTTAATATTCCTTTCTTTTTTTCTTTTCTCTTCGAGTCGCCAACGCTGTTAGTGCGGAGCGCTTTGTGAAGTCTTCCTTGTCGCGCCGCTATGGCTGGATCGTGCTTTTCGCTTCCCGAGAAACGAATAAATAAAGGTATTAGTCAGCCACCTGCTGTTTCGCTGAAAACACCGATTCCTTGCTGGCGGCGAACGCTCCATCATGGGTGCGCCGATGATACCCGATATGGGAACGGGAGCATAATACGGTGGGGTCCCCAGCAAGCGGGAACCGCTCGCGCGACCAGAATTTGTTATCGAAGCTCACAGCCTTGTGCGGAGGAGACGCTGTCTCCGATCTGTATACGGCGTGCGTATGCTGAGCGCAGGTCTTATAGGGGTGGAGCTCAGCTTTTTTTTCTCTCTTTCCCTGCTCCCCCCCCCCCCCCCCCCCCCATCATGAAACGTGCCCTGTCTTCTTCACCTTTGTGTAATTTATGGCGAGACGGCGTCTCCTAATTTGTGGACCTACAATTTTTTTTGTGTGTGTGTGACCAACTGCATAGACAAGGCGGTTCGCCCCATTTCAAGACTTTCTGGCTGAAACTTGCGGGCCGACGAAATACGGCATCGTAGAAGAGCGCAGGCCCTTCCTTCCGGCAGCGAGTGTGTACGAATCACGTGTTTGGTCGCATGGCACATACCCACGACGGGGGATTGGCCAGGCTTCGGTGGGGATACCCCATAAATAGGAAAAGCTGGCGTCAAGCTATTTAATGAACCTTGGGTGAAATTTCAGATTATTTTAAAAGAAAAAGAAGGAACAAAATATCGGGAGAGAATATTGGAGAATTGAAAATGTAAGATATGAAAATACCCAAATGCTTTTTTTGAATGCGGAATTTTTTTGGAAACATTTAGCAAGGGATTAGACGCTCTCAACATCAGTGTTGCCGTACAGATGGACACTATACAAGGTGTTTCACCTAAGAATTTACACAATTTAAAAAAAAAATAGGCTTTCTGAGTTCGACGGGGGTTTTTTTTTTTGACAGAGCATTGTAAGTGCTGTAGTACCTCAGGATACAGCTAGGACGTGCTAACTAGAAGGTTGGTTAATTAATTTGGAATAGTTAACTTTTTCACTATTACTCTCAGGCTCCATAATTATATACAGGCGTGTAGCCCACCGCAAGTAATAGGCATATCAGATTTTCGAATTTCGGAAACATGGTTAGCCTCGGCGCTAGAAAACTCGAATACATCGGTGAGCGTTATACATAATTTTAGGTGCTATTGATTTCGCGCGTACAGGCTTTGATTTGTCAGTTTCAAATGTAACCTTCAGTAGCAAAAATTAGGTAACTGGTCTGAAAACATATGACTTCTTCCCGATGCGGGCTTCGTACACGCTTTGCTTATTCCTTGGCAAGCACATTAACGCTGGTTTAGAATACCGCGAAAAGAAGCCGTGCAATTTTAGGGAGCATGAATTGTTTCACCCATAGTGGACGGCGCTCTCCCTGCCTTAGGTCATTCTCAGAGATCCGTCACATTCGTGGGTATCGACTTTAGGATTAGCGGGCTCGTGGGAAACCTTGGACACGGAACGAAGGGAATTCCGCCTGTTGCGCAAACGTACAAAGCGGCTTTCGGCAATTAGTCGCCGCGTTACATGCACGCAAGGAAGCAGTGCCGCTTGCCAGTTTCGCTGTCTTGGCAGCGCATTTAAAGCTTCAGCAACGCTCCCTGCCGGCCGCCCTGCACCGCCGGCTTCTCGTCACTCGCTCATTGAAGGTCATTACCGCCGAACGGTCAGTCTCAAACAAGCGGCGTCTTTTCCCAGTCGGGGATAGCTCGGTTCGCTGCTGTGTGGCCTTCAAAACTGTGCCGCTCCTTTCTGTTTTTGTTTTTTATTTTTTTAGCAGAGAAAGCAGCTCTCGCTTTGTGTGCCCTCCCTCTCCCAAGATAGCGTTTGTGTGTGAGTACGCGGAGGCACTCAATTAAAATACAGCCGCGTACGAACTCGGCCTCGACGAGCGGCGTCTCTCCCCCGTTTTGTTGATCTTTGTTTTTTTTTCCCTCTGGGAGCGAGGTCGGTCTATGTCACGTTTTTCCTCGAAGGACACGCCCTAAGTGAGGACATATGGAGCAGCGCGGCAGAACGTGTGGCGGGAAATGAGACAATTACACCGGCGCTCGCAAACGGGGCTGAGGTATGCGCAGTCTCTGCCGAGGGCTGGCAGAACTTTCTCTCTGTAAGTATAGCTTCCACGACTGCATCTTGCACTTCCAGTGGATGCTTGCAGTGCCCACTCGCAAAGGCGCCATGCAGGGCGGGGAAGCTTTGAACACTTCTTTCTAAATGTCAAACCCGCCGCGGTGGCTCAGTGGTTAGGGCGCTCGACTACTGATCCGGAGTTCCCGGGTTCGAACCCGACCGCGGCGGCTGCATTTTTATGGAGGCAAAACGCTAAGGCGCCCGTGTGCTGTGCGATGTCAGTGCACGTTAAAGAACCCCAGGTGGTCGAAATTATTCCGGAGCCCCCTCCACTACGGCACCTGTTTCTTTCTTCTTTCACTCCCTCCTTTATCTCTTGCCTTACGGCGCAGTTCAGGTGTCCAACGATATGCGAGGCAGATACTGCGCCATTTCCTTTCCACAAAAACCAATTAATTAATTAATTAAAATGGTCGTGACGTCATCAACACCACTCCCAGTGATCGATGACTGTAAAGTAGAGAGTGACCACTTCCGCTTATATGGACATTAACCCATTAACGCTATCGCGTCATGCCCTTAAGGCGGGGCTTAAGTACGATTTCGCCGATCTTCGTCTGAAGCCTGCTTGAGCTTGAAAAGCGAGCCTCGAACCGAAATCGAAGTAAAAGCCCAAGTACTAACGAAACTAATTCGCATTTTGCCTAACTACGCAAATCGACCGTTATTTTTTTTTCTGTAGCCATTTATTGGTATAAGAATTTTCACGAGTAAAATACATAGAGAGCGAAAGAATGAGTGAGAGAAAGCGGAGTATGTAACGGCCGATACAAAAACATTCGCTATATCTTTTTGAATTATTATTGTGCTGTTTCTTCCACGGCGTCAAAATGGTGAGCATTGCTGTCTTCGCTTTGGGGGCATCGTCAGTCAGTCATCGCCTCGGTCTTATTGCGGTCTTGGGGAAAACAAAAACTTCTGAATGTTCGCAAGGTCTCCGAATGGTGCCTATTTATCCGCTGTGTTCACTCCATTTCGCTCATTTCGTTCGCATACACGTTCACGGGCTGCGCAGACACGTGCCCATCAAAGTTCGAAGCCGCGACCGCGGAGATCAGGGTTATTTTTTCCCTCTTCTTTCGTTTCTGTTAATGATTACGGAAACGCTCTTTATTGCCTACCCTTGGTACAACGGGAGGTCATTGCCCCCGTGGTTTTATGTCACTTCCAGCGGTCGAGCGCGTCTTCTACGGCCCGGTCATGCACGCGCCGCACCCGTTTAGACTGCAATGCGAGTCATGTACGAACAAGGCAGGCTTGCTTTTCGCGAGACGTCATACAACGTGTCTCCGCATTTCGCGCGACCCGCCACAGAAGTGCGGCCACTTGGCGTCACATTTCACTTTACGAGGCGATAAAGAAAAGAACCTCCCTCCCCCTTTTCCCTCTATTTTTTTTGTTTTTTTCTTGTCGTCCCGTAGAAACACGACAGCTAGTTCTTGACGCAGCCAAACAACACTCGAGCCATGTGGCTGGCCGAGACCGGGGGGAGATTTTGCTGCCGGAATCGCGTTTTTACGCCCAGAGCGTCGCACACCTTTGCAGCCGCCCACAGCGGAGTCGCGAGCGGTGTAGTACTTGCGGGGAATACGTAAAGAGGACGCGGTTCTTCAGAGTTCTGCCTAGATTTCTTTTTTCTCGCGCGTCAACCGCAGAGCTTTGGTAAAAAACCACCGGGAGAGTTGAACCGAGTCCAGATTCGCCATGCCCGACTGCTGTGTACAGCACTCCCCTGCGGCAGCTTTTGAAGTGAAGCACGTGCCGGCGTTCTCTGTAGCATGCCAACACCCTCTCAATGCTAAGGCCTCTCCACCGGCCGCGTGACGTCACGCCAAGGGACCGTGCAGGCCCCGCGCTCCGCGATTTCAGCGCGCCGCGCCCGTCTGCACTATTCGGGTACTGCCGTACGTAGCTGCCTTATAAGTGATTCCTTCATTTTCATTTTTGTCGTTGCTGCAGAAAAGAAATTCGCTAGTTTGTGCGCGCCTTAGGCTATCATTTTATCTGCTTTATATATTTTTTTTATTGCAGAACACCTTATTGTCAAGAAAGTTCGAGCTGCTAATACAGTTTTTTATAATAAACAATTTAGCATACGGCCGCCAATTTCGCATTATTGGTCATTATAATAAAAAATTGATTAGTTAATTTCAATTAATCATCTAATTATTAGGTTCTATCACGTACATGATGTCTGCCGTGCGGTAAAATCCATCCGCACAGACCGCACATGCGTATATCTAGTTGTTAAAGTAGAAGTTCGTGAACATTGAAAAAAAAAAACACCGTCTACTGCGCATTGTGTTAGTTTTATTCTGTATTGTGTTTTGCTTAAAGCTTTCACACACAGCAATAATGACACTCACAATAATGTTGCGCTGTTGAGTATTTGTACAGCTAATCTGACCCTTACAATAAAAAACGACGAGACACCAGCAATGAAGTGTGCGCAAAGCATTTTTATTGCTTGGGAATAAAACTTACTTCTTCTTAAGCGTTGCTGCTTTCCGGGCGGCGGCCTTCTGCTGCGCATTGTCTTGTATGGCATCATTTCTTAGTTTGCAAAAGTTGTTTAGAACAACGTTGGTTGCAACGCGTACTACCAAGCGCAGGAGAGTTTGTGCAGTGTGGCCATTTTCACATGTCTCAATGTCGTGTTCGTCCAGGAGGGAAATCGTCTGTGAAATCACGACACCACGTTGATTTCTACAGGAGAGAAAATCTTCCGCGGTTGCTCCAAAAGACAACTTCTCTGCAACTAGTTTAGTCATCAGTACCATGTGAACTGTGCATGGCTGGGGAAACTTCAGCCCTCCTCTCGACAGGTTAGCTATCATGGCAGTATTTTCCGCTTCGATCTCTCGATTTTCAATCACCAATGTGCTGAAGCAAGCAGAACATGAAAGCTTCTTTAAAGCAGCATGAGCAGCGTATCCTGCAATGTAGACAATAGCATCCATGTCAGAGTGGGCGTGTGTAATATCGTCGTCGCTGACAGCCACAGAAAAGTTGCATGGGACAAGATCCTCACTTACGTCTTCAAACTCTGTTTCCTCGCGTGGAAATGTCAAAAGTTTTTGAAGACGAAGCTTCTTCTCACATTCGTAGAGCTGACGCACGGAAATGTGGTACTGTGATCCTGCCAGCTGGCGGTAACGGCCGAACCGGTCTTCTAGCGCATCCGTCTGAAATTTGCCCAGCAGTACGTACTTGAAGTGAAGTTCTTCTAAGCAGTAGCGCGAGAGTTCTACCAGAGAATAGCATGTCAGTCGCAAAGCACTGTGAGTCTCTTTCGTCAGCGAGCCACTGGTGATGTTTATTCTTGCCCAAGCGTCCAACCAGTCCACAACGCCGCTCAGGAAAGCTAACTGTGTGTCATCAACAGACCTTACAGGGTCTTGCATGCTGTCCCTTAGCCTCTGGCCTTTGCAAGGGGTCTTAACATTGACTATTTGCCACCATGTGAGGATAACGTCAATGAAAAGAGCAGTCGACTCAGCTTGAGGAATCTTGAACGCGGACCATGTGTCCTGAGGGCATTTGAAACAAACTGATTAATGACGTCGAGAGCGAGCTTTACATTTTGCCGCTCCATTGAGGTTGGATTCACGGCTTTTGCGTTCAGTCTGTAAGCAGCCTTCACAAGCGACGTCTTCTCTGAAGAATAAAGCTGCCGCACAGCTGCGAAAGAAGCAGCTTTCATACGAGGAGGCCCTTCGGGCATTGCTCCACTCAAGTCCATTTCAGGGAAATAGAGGCATGTTCCAGGGTTTTTCTGGTTAATCCAATTGTTCCTAATGCACTTCAAGAGATGCACAGGATCGACCACGTAGAAAAGAGGGCGAGCGTTATCGGCTGGATGGGGATAGACAATGCTCACCTGAGGACTTGTAGCAAATAACGACATCATCTTGCGGTTCAGAGCATTGTTGTCCGTTATCACAGCGATAATTTTGAGCCCCATTTTCTCAACATTAATGATTATGTTCTTAGCATGCTCGTGCAAAATTTCTGCGCTCAGTTTGCTCACAGGTAATATGTGAATGACGTCCTTGTTTGCAGAAAGGAGTGATTGTACCATGAACACATGGGCTGTTGTTGCTGGTTCCGTTGAATGAACCGACGATCCTACTATTGTGCCCCCTTTGTAGTCGAAGTATGGTTTTATGTGGATCTCATCGATCATCAGGGTCACTGTCTTCTCGTGGTCTTTCATTGATTTGACTCGTTCTCGGATGTAGGAGAGACAGTGCGGTTGATTTTGCTCCACAAGAGGGTCAGCTTTGTAATTTGAGCAAACACGGCGCGACAGCTCACAACTAAGATAATTACCAGCGCCTATTAAGCAATATTTCAGAGTCTTACCCTCGAATGCTCTGTAGGTGTGAAATCCTTCCGTGGAATGGCTCGCAACCAGGCTTTTCTTCGTACTTCGTCTCTTGGGAAGCAATAAACACGTACTTTGGGACCATTCTGGTAGTTCCCGCGGCACCCGGGAACACAGCACCGGCCCATGTTTCACGAAGTTGCACTCGCTACACGGCAGGCAATCAGTTTCCCATTCGTGCGCTAGCACAGGTACGCACGCCACACAAGAAACGGCCACACGAAACAGACACAGCCGTGCGAGGAGCGAACGGAAATGCACCCAACGCCAGGCTGAAAGACTCAAGCAGCAGCTAGACGCTCACTGCAAGACTGCGTTCGTGTCTGTGCTTGCCCGGGCAAGCGCGAGCACATCGAGGGAGACAACCGAGCGGAGCGGAGCCGCGCTTGGTGAGCAGCCTGACCGGACACTTGGCGTGACGTAGCGCGTGTGGAAAGGAGGGCCTGGAGAGGCCTGAAGAAAGTATTTAGAGGGTGTTGAGCATGCTCGCGTCACTCTCTCTCCCCTGTGGTAAAAAAAGGCGAAGGGCAGCGGCCGATAGTTATCCTGGGATTCCGTCGAGAGCGTCTCGTCTCGACTCGCTTGAAATTCAATATCCGTACTCTACGAGAGAACCTGATCGCTAGCGAGCTCAATAATGTATTAAAAAAGAAAAGTGATCACCGCCACTGCCGCGTCTATACCACCCGTGCGATTGGATTCCTCGAAACGCCATTATATCAACGGGCACGCATTTCCGGACAGCGCTGTTGTTTATTATTTAGGCCGTTATCTCGGAGGCGTTGCCTGTTTGAGTCCGCCTGGTTTTTTTTTTTTCATGCGCACGCTCTCGCATTGGACTAGTGGCTGCTCAAGGGAACCCATACGTCTTTCTTTTTGTCCCGTGGTCAGGGGCGCTTTATTGCGGCCGCGCGTTTTGTCGATATGGCGCTCCGCGCGCAATCTGTAATGATCTATATCTGCGGCGCCGTCTATACTAGACGCTTTTGTTTCTGGGATCGAGCGACTTATCTTCTCTCGCTTGTGACGATAAGGAGACCGCAGGCTTTCATTTAGGCCTCCTCTAGTGAGATAGAGTGGAACGGGCGCGACGGCGGAGTTTTGCTACATACGGACCGGAGATATATCGCCCAGTCCGCGCCGCTCAACATATCGCCATTGCAATGAACAGTGGCCGACTCTAACGAGCTTGGCCGGCCACTACTGTGCTCGACATCGACGTTTAGAACGCCGCTGAGTCTATAACCGCGCACTCGCGGTACGGATTTCTCTCTCTCTCTCTCTCTCTCTCTCTCTCTCTATATATATATATATATATATATATATATATATATATATATATATATATATATATATATATATATATATATATATATATATATATATATATAAACGTATTTGGTTGCTAGAGGCAAAAATTCAAAGTTGAAAACGCTTCATTTAGCCATAGATTTATTTTGAGTCGACGTTTCGGACAGAGCCTGTCCTTTGAGTTTGAATATATATATATATATATATATATATATATATATATATATATATATATATATATATATATATATATATATATATATATATATATTATTTCTTGTGTGTGTGTGTGTGTGTGTGTGTGTGTGTGTGTGTGTGTGTGTGTGTGTGTGTGTGTGTGTGTGGTGTGTGTGTGTGTGTGAGCCGCCGCAGATCTCCGAGGCTCTTTGACGTTTCTTTCTTACGGCTACAGCGTCCACCGCGGACCCCTTGCCGTTTCATCTTGCTTGTTATAGAGCTGCGCCTTTTTCAATGGGTGACGCGGCCGGCGGCCTCCTTCCAAAGGAACGAGCGCCATCAAGCGACAGAAGGCGAAGTCAACGGCCGCGCGCTGCAGTTTCCAGCTGGCTGAAATGCGCGCTGGTCCTCCTCGGCCACTGCGGGTTGGCGGTCGTTGCGTAGTAGGCACGCCACGCACGTTTTCGGATGCGGCGGCGGTGTGCCTCCGAGCTAGCAGCCCTCCCTCGCCTCCGAGACGCGCAGACACAAATCACGCTTTCCTTTCTCGCTTTCGCCCTCTTATTTCCCGGGGTTCGGCAAAGTAAAGATACCCTTTGCAACAGAGTGCGATAGTAAAAAAGAAGGGATGGAAACAATAATAATCGTTTCTGTGTGAAATCATCCTAATTTTATTTCGTGTACGTGAACAGCGATGCTGCGAGGAAAACTGCCAGAAGTAACGAAAGAAGCGAAATAACCTAAGGAATTGAGGGAGGTGGGGGGGGGGGGGGGGGGGTAGTAGGGAATAGTCAAGCGCGTCAGAAAAACAGGCAGCGGACCTGCTGCACCTTCGGCAAGTTGTGGCTGGTGTGTCCGTCTCACTCGCTCCTTGTGCTGCCCCCTGGCTGTCGTGTGCTGAAGACGAGGGCGAGAACCTCTTATTCGCCGCTGAGGAAAGAGAGAGAGAGAGAGAGGGGGGGGGGTGGTCGGAGCAGCCGGCGCGTGCGAGACACATGCAGATGACGCTGCCGTTCCGCAGATGGGCCTCGCCTCGCCGTAGCCACGCTTGTACACGCTCGTTCTGCATCCTCGTGCTGTTTCTTTCTTTCTTTCTTTCTTTCTTTGCTCCTCCCTGCGCCTCAACTGCTGATGCACGCGGAGGTGCCGCTGCCCCGCAGAGCGCGCGGGATTCATTTCTGAAGACGAACAGCAGCTCCCCGCGTCCACCACCGCTTTGCATCCACTTGACGCGCCCGTTTCGAAAAACCCGCCTTCGCCACCGCTCTCCGGCCTCGCGTCGTCGTTCGTCTGCGCGTGGCATTCACTTTCACTCCTCCTCCTCTTCCCCCCAAATCTCTCTCCCTCGTCCTCCACTCTGCCCTGTCACTCCCCGCGCGCGAGTCGTGCGTGTGTTGTATTATATATATACATGCACACCCGTGGCTCGCATACGCCGGCAGCATCACTCTCGCTGTTTTGCTGCTGTACACCTTTCTACTCGGTACGCGGTGTGGTCTCGCAGCAAAGGAGTGGCTACCGTGGTGGTGGTATGGTGAGGTAATCCGGGACCGCGGTTGTCGCTGGCTGGCTGCTGTCTGCCGGCTCTGTAATGAACGGTAGCCGACGGTGGCGAATGAAGTGGAGTGCGCATGCGTAGATGCACGACCGCGGGGGATGCAATCGCCGCGAAAGCGACCTCCATCACATGCCGCGCGTTGCGAGCGGTTGTTTGTCAGCGCGGGCAGGCGGCATGGTTGTGATTCGACGTACGTGCAAGTTGAGAGAGCCAGCGATAGGCTTACACTGAGCTAGTGCAAAGGTGATCCTTTGCTTTATTTCTTTTTTTTTTGCGTGGATGCGAAGCTTTGAATACGTGTCTCGCATTCTGAGCCCCCTCCCCCGCCTCTATTTATGCTTGTGTTTGGCTTCTTGGGAGCAATGTGCCTTCCAGGAGTGGAATCTCTTTCACTTCTGACTGCCACGCTTATAGCACCTGCGGAAATTTGCCCCGAGCGCAGCAGTGCTGAACGTAACACACTTGAAGAGCGAGTGCGCCACGAGCTCTGTGGATAAACTGCCGGCGGCCGCTAGCTGTTGCCCTGTCCTGAACAGAGGAGAGGCCTAATGAGATATAATACGCTGACCGCTTTACTTCGCTTACGTGTGGGCATTGTGTATACATTTCCTTCAGCGTGCGGCGATCTGAGCTAAAATTACGACAATGCTCTCGTTCATTTCCTCGCCTTTTTTTTTCTTTTTTCTGGAGGACACTGAGGAGGTCTCACGCTTTGGAACCTTTTCCAGAGCTCTCGGAGGGGCGTTTAGAAGAGCCGTAAGGCGTGACGAATGACCAAGCGTTGCAGGGGTGACCGTGAAACGAACCTAGCTTCTCTCATTCAGGACCCTTCGCGCAATTATATTACCACGCTCAACTGCGCCGGAGAATTTGGAGGGAGAACCGTTGGGAGGCGCGCATGTTGCAGACAAAAGGTAACGGCTTGATTCTTCTCACGTAGAAAACAGAAAACTTCGGGTACACCAAATCCGTGCAAGCAACGTTTTTTTTTTAAGCGTCCACGGGGGACGTCAAGAGTTCCCAGGCTGCTGGGTCTGCTTTTCAGCCGTACATTCTGGCACTTAAGACGCATGTGAAGCTACGAAGGTTCTCAGAGATGAGAATGTTGCTTCTGTTGCTCCCTACATAAATTTTGAGGTTCGAAGGTGCCGCAACTGATGCACCACATGGCTAAAAAGCATATCCTCTGTCCTGGGAACCTTTGAGGCGCCCTGTAATCGTATACATCTGCAGGGACGATGTTATAGGAAAAAAGTGTGTGTGTGTGTGTGTGGGGGGGGGGGGGGGGGGTATGTGTGTTCCCGCTGTGTTCTCGCATTTTAGAGCAACGCACTATTCTCACGAATCAGCTCACACCATCGCTTTGTTGCAGATTAGCCTATAGCCAGTGAGTGTACTACCGTCCCTGGTGAAAATTACGCTTTTTTGCAGAATATGTTCTCCCTGACAAATCTTCGCTTCGTCATGATCCTCATCCCATTAGTGCTTTAAAAACAGTTATGAGAAGCGTAGTCGGCGTCGACGCATCTTTCGAGTTCATCTGGAGGAATTTTGAAAGAACTTCCCTATATTGATTTGGTGCATGCCTCCAGACTTCAATTTAATAAACTTGCTTTGATGACGCTGACAATTAGTTGTTCAGAAGGCATAAGAACACGAGGGAATAACAAACAACAAAAGTGCGCGCGGGAAAACAGCACGCGTTATCACCGTGCTGTTTTGTGGTACTGATGCTCATGCAGTTCTTGCTTTGCTTTCCTTTGTTGGTGGGCTGTTTTTTCATTGCATTAGTACTATAGGGGTGTGCGAATCTTCGGAAAATTTGAATAACGAATCAAATATCTTCCTATTCGATTATTCTAATGAATCAAAAGGCATATGCTCACATTTATTCGAAACGAGTCAAACCTCGTTATAACGAAACTGTTTATAACGAAATAATGAATATAAGGAAGCAATGACGATTCCCCATTGGAAGCTTGATCAATATGTCCTATAACGAAGCTACGTTTATAACGAAGTAATCGCCGGGCTCTTTCAACTTCGTTATAACGAGGTTCAACGGTATATCGTCAAGTTTTCGAATACTTTCCAAATAATTGGCGCGAAGTTCGAATAAGGTCTACCGTATTTTTCTGCCGCGACTGTTCCGAAAACAGGGACCATCCATATCATGCTGCCGCGATCGGTAGGCGCAGGATCGAGGGTCCGGCGCCGCGGTGCGGCTCATTCGAGTGGCGGTGTTCATGACCACCAATACATGGCCTCAGAGATTGGACGACGCCTCATACGTATATCTATCGCAGGGCACAAGCAGGTTCAGCAAACCCGGCCTTAATGCGTGACCTCGGAGGCCACGCCTCATACGTATATCTATCGCCCGTCTCATTCGCTGAGATGTGGCGATAGTTTATTAGCTTCCGTTATCAACATCAAAATGTACTTTTCCTATGTGCGCATAACACTACACCGATAAAGTTAATACACTGACTTCGTGTTACGACTACCGAAATGAAGATAAGTGTTGCGTCTTTTAGCAGATACAGCTATGTTTGCGGA
Source organism: Amblyomma americanum (assembly GCF_052857255.1). Classification (NCBI taxonomy): domain Eukaryota; kingdom Metazoa; phylum Arthropoda; class Arachnida; order Ixodida; family Ixodidae; genus Amblyomma; species Amblyomma americanum. The sequence goes on from NC_135500.1 coordinate 197,450,198, forward strand.
ACCAGCGCTTCGCTGTTTCTCACGATTGCTCATTGAATATTCGCACGAGGAACGAATATTCGTAGAAGTATTAGATTCGTATTCGATTCGGGTCTCTAACTATGCGGCTTGTAGTTAAACTATTCGTATTCGAGTTAGTAGCAAAGCTATACAGTATTCGTATTCGATTCTGTTTAAAAAAAAAACTACTATTCGCACACCCGTACTTAGTACCGAGAGTGTACCTACTTTCCAGTACCTCTGATGGCTTCCCGTAGTTCTGTCGGCAAAAGAAAGTTTTGGGTGAACAAATATTTTCACTACAGGAGTTTTAACTATCAAGCCACCGGCAAATCCACCTGTTCATCAGGCTTCTCATTCGAAGGAAGAAGACAACGAGGACAGCGGGGACGTGTTCTTCCCGGGCCGCTAACCGGGCCGTCTCGAGTCTAATCGCACCTTTGCGGTCGAGGACCAAAACGACGCGCATTGTCCGGCCGACCAATCAATAAGTCATTGGCACGAGAGAGCCTCTCAAACCATGCCACCGCGAGCCGTCGACACGAAGCTCGCAAATTTAATTGCCCCCCTTGCGGGGACGAAAAGAAGCGAATGAGCCATGCACGCTGCCGACTCGCGCCAATCGATAACAACGCGTTTCCACGACGAATACCCGCTGGGGCGCCGACCAGCGCGCGTCACAGCAAATTTAATTGGCCCGCGGGAGGTGAAAGTGAATGGGCCGTCGACCGAGGACGACGCGATTGCGCCACAAGTCGCGCCATCTAGGGGGTGGAGCGCGTATATGCAAGCCGGACAGCGGCCTGCAAGCACGTCCCGGTTAATCGAAGTCGGTGTTCGTTATTCCGACGGCTTCCGCAATGATGGCCGCAAGAAGGGGAGGGAGAAAGCGGCGGCCAGCGGCTGTGATGGATGGGGGCGCCTCTGGCCAGGAGAAAGCGCTTGGCGTCCAACGTAGTCGTCGTCTTCTTCTTGGCCGCAGATCTACGCGTCGCAGCATCGAGCGAGTTCTATCTCTCCCGCCCGGACACATGCGCGGTCCATGGCCTGGTGTCGGGAGGGCGTGCGTGGTTGCGAAACGACGGACCAGACCAAGCCCCCGGGGCCAGGACTGGTCCGCGCCTTCAGCGGCCATTGCTGCTGCTGCGTATACGAAAAACCGGCGTGCACACCGACCCGGTGTATAGAGTATATGTATATATGTACATGAAGCAAGAGTGTACAAACCCTCGGGGGCCGGATTGTGCGGCAGTTTGTCGCTTATTCCGCGTTGTCTTTCACGACACGGGTTAGAGAAAGTCCTGGTGGCTTCCGGTCGGTGGAAGGCCATTGACACTTGGGAGAATTTTGTAGTGAATGCTTTCTTTCTTTCTTCATTATCGCCTTTTTGAATGCGAAGCGTTTGTGGGTCCAGACTTAGAACCTATGTCCGGTGTGGTCTCGGTGGGGTATAGAGTCATTCAAACGGGCCAGGAGGAACCAGCTGGCCTCCGTTGAATTTACGGGATTCTGTGGTTGCCCCCGTGAGATGGAGTAGACGACTAAGACTCCCTCGTTAGAATATATGCTTCCGTGGGAGGTCCCGTTATAACGCGCTTAGATTTGTCTTTATATATGCTCAGAGACGTAAGAAAAGAGACAATGAGGGCCATACCCTTAGCAGTTTGGACAAGTTTCTACCGCAGCCGACGTAACTGTGTCACTCATGGCAGAAGGAAAGGTACCGAGAAAATGGATACTCCGCTGGTATCGAAAGGAGAATTAATCAGAGCATTACAAATAGCACGTATCCAAAGGTAGCGGGAGGTGTGTGTGTGTGTGGGGGGGGGGGGGGGGGGGGGTTGAGAGGGCCCCCGAGAGGATTTGTTTCAGGGTCCTTTTCTTTTCCCAATACTCTCACCCCAGAATAGCCGAGCACCAGGTCGGGGGAAATCTCGTACCCATTAGAAAACCCGCGGGTACCCGGTGGTACTGGGCACTGGGGATCGGGCCCAGCACCTCGCGAATGCGAGGCTGACTCTCTACCCCAACCTCTGCCCCCTCTTCTAACGCAGCCGACGTAACTTTTTTACTAACGGCAGTAGAAAAGGTACCGATAAAATAGATATTCCGCTGGTAGCGAAAGGAAAATTAATGATAGCATTACAGAGAGCACTTATCCACTGGGGGGGGGGCCTGCACCCCGCCCCCGAAATCAGTAGCTTCACCTCCTCCCCCTTTCAAGGGTACAAGAAACTACCTTGGGCCCCTCCCGAAAAAAAAAAAAACTCTCTACGTGCCTGATTACAAACAATGCAGAGGGAAGAAGCGGTCAGGAAGGATCAAGTAACTTCAAATCTGTGGAAGGATGGAGGAGACATTATATGCTAGAAAAAGTTGCCGTCGTTTACGCGCAATGCCTCACGACCACAAGTGCACCGGAAGCAGTGAAAATTGCTTTTATAACATGAGAGAAGGGATGTCCAATACTTGAAAAGTAATAGACCGATCAGCTCACTGTCAATTGCCCAAGAAGTATTCACTAAGGTAATCGATAATAGATTCAGAGCTGTTTGAATCAACAATGGGAGCAGGCCGTTTTCGAAAGGGCACTCGGCTGTAGACCATATTCACACCGTAAATCAGGGTGTACAGAAATGCGCGGAATATGATCTGCCCTTATATATAGATTACAAAATTCATAGCTTACCAAAAAGAAAAAGATTTGGTTCAGCATAACCTCAGCAGCCATGCACGCACTCCATGACCAGGGCGTGGAAGAGGCATAAGTAAATGTGTTAGAAAATGTGCATAGGATCTGCACAGTGACCGCAGTCCTCCCCAGGAAAACTTGATGAAGTACCAATCTGGAAAGGTGTGAGGCAAGGTGACACAATTTCTCCGCTGGTGTTCGCGGCATTTTTACTGGAGGTATTCAGGAGGTTACATTGCGAAGAGCTCGAGATGAGTCAAAAGACAAGACCTCAGTAACCTCTGATTTGCTGATGACATTGATGCGTTCAGTAACTCACCGGAGGAAATGCAGCGCATGATTGAGGAGATAAACACGCGAAGGTGAACTGCGCATGGGGCTAAAAACTAGTATAAAGAAAAATAAACTAATGTTAAACAGCCTGGGAAAGGAACACTAGTGGATGATAGGCAGCGGGGTATTGGAAGTGGTTTGGGAGTACGCCTGTCTGGACCGCAGATGACGGCCATGAAACTGAAGTAAGTATTGGAGAGTTTGAATCGAAGGGAGAGCATTTGGCAGGTACACTCGAACCAGGAATACCAGTGTACTAATATCCCTCAAGAGGGAGTATATAACAGCTGTATCTTGCCAATTCTCACGTATGGGGCGAAAGCAAAAAGTTAACGAAAAGGCTGAACTGAAATTCAGACCAGCGCAGCGAACTTTGGTGAGCCTCTGTGCATTCCTCGAACACACGGGCTTGACGTCCCGTCTGTTCTCCGTCAGGTAGTTACACGCAGTGACCGTACGCTCCGCGAGTTCTACCTTGAACGATTAATAACTGGACGCCCCACTCCAGTTGTAACCTACACAGTGCTGTGCGCGTGTGTGATTTAATTCCTCTAAAATGAACTAATCACGCGCACAACCTGGACACATTTCTTATTGTGTAAATAGTTTGTACATATTACTTCTCCCCCTATCCTCTCTTCCTGTACCCTCACCTCTTTCATTTCATTTCTCCATTCTGCCTGCTATCCTTTATTTCCGCTGCCCCAGCTCAGGTGCTTCAGTATCGATGGCAGATGCCGGGGCTAGCAAAAATCTTTTCCTTCCTTTTTACTATTATTTTAATAAACAACCACTACCACCACCACCATGAAAGCGATATGGGTAGCGTTAATAGACACGAAAAGAGCATATAGGGGCAGGGAAACATGACTTGATGATATCCTAGCTGAAGATCAAGAAAAGGAAACGAGCATGTGTTACGGTATAGCAGAGCGGCTTCCAGGATAAGGTAAACACAGAAGGCAAAGGCAGAGTATGAAGTGGGCGAAAGAGATGAAAAAGTCCATGGGGATAGGGTGGTTAGGCAATTGGCGCAAGGTAGCATTGATAAGAGATCGATGGAAAAGACCTTTGTGCTGCAGTGAACGCAGTTAGGTTGATGATTACAGTAACGTTGCATTGTACATTTTTTTCCTTTTGGATGCATCTCCTGGAGGCACCATTAAACGCTAAGCTTTTAGAACAGCTTTGGGACTTGCTAAGGACGCTGGCAGTTTCTTATCATTGTGATAACCATTTGATGTGCAGCTTTCGGTGTCACATCTTCGGCGCATTGAAGGGGTTGAAGTATGGAATTTTTTCTCTCAGTCTCACAAGATTCCTGCTCTGGCAGCACCGTTCTCCGCTACGTATCGGCGTGACAGCAGTTACTAGGTGCTTTTAGCATAGCGGAGGCGGGCTAGCGTAGACTTATACCGTTTTAGCGATCGCCGGCTGCGCATGCGCACTGGTCCCGCTTGTCTCTACCAATGCCACTGCGCGTGTGCAGGGGGCGTTTATTGCACACATCTCCGCTATGCTAAAAGTATCTATTGCAGAGCTCTAGCATAGCGAAGACGCATTAGCGTAGACGTAAACCGGATTACCGGACGCCACCAGCACACCCGATGTGGCATGGACGGATTGGGCCGCTACTCTAAAACTCTCTAATTCCAGAGCGGTAATACGACAACGTCGAACTGAAACATTCTAGTTCCATACAAGCTTGAAATTATTGAATTGACAAGCTTCTTTCTTTATTCGTGGTTGTTTTATGTGTAAATTCAGAGTGCATTTCTCGCGGATAGATTATTTTTTTCACACGGGTGCTAACAATCATCGTGAGCAATACAACAGGAATTTTTACCTTGTTTGTCTCATTGGCATTATCACTGCTGTATTATGTCGCGCCCCGTCCAGGCATTTTGATCAAGCTGTCGCAGTATCGAAACGCCGCTTGGAAGTGGGCGCACGCGAGCACGATGATCAAGTGGCCTGTACAGTAAAAGCATGCGGTTAGTGCTCACATGCGATTCCTTTGGGCCCATTGTGTACTAACTAAAATAGCATCACATGAAATAATTCGCGGTTCGACTAAATCGGAAGCGACAACGCCGTGGCGCAGTCGCGTTGTTATTTTGCTGTCTAACACTTCTCCACTTGCATTGGATAACAGATCGTAACCCGTCATAGGTGTTGAGGGTCTGCTTAAGCGATTCAGAGGGAGCGAGTGAGTGCAGTGAACTGTAAAGTGCCGCGAAAGAGAAATGATGCCGTAACTTCTGCCGTGACTCGACTTCTGAAATATCTCCACCTGAATTTCATTCCATCTACGGCTGTGCATTGTCAGTATCGCGTTAAACGTACCACAATGGAAGGCTGGCTGTAACGAAATTGCGGAAACGCAGAATGAAATACGTATGTGTGTATATATTTGGGAGTGAGTTGGTACGGCTCCGATGCAAAACGTCGCTTTTTACGAAAGTTCAGACTCCGCCCTAAAGTGCACATTTAAGCACTTCCCTCGTTGCACCTGAGGTGTCGCCCAATTCCGCTCCGGTCTCAAAAAACAGCGAAACGCCTCGGCTATCATTTCGATACAGAATTTCAAATCGGCGGCGGTCCGGCGCCCAGCTGTCATCATCCGCGCGTCCCCGACGTCTTGCGGGGAGCCCGTTGGCTGCTTCCCGTAACCGATCACGCACATGTGTGCCGATTCGTTCAAAGCCGAGGTCGGGGCGGCGTGGACACGCGAGTGAAAACATCCATCAGGCGCATACCGGCCGAGCTCCAGCTTCCTCGGCCATTCGCCCGTACCTCGGAGAAAGAGACACGCCAGTCAGCTTCTCGTCAGCCGTCGCGTGCGGGCACAGAGCTTGGTCGTCCTCGTCTCCGCAATGGCAGGCCGGCGCCGACAACGGGGTGAGTCATAATAATCGAAGCCGCGACGGGACGGATCGGCCGGTCATCCGGCGCATGATCGCAGCTAGCCGTGCCGTCGAATGTGTGTCGCCCGGCGGCGGGCTGCAGCCGCCACGATGCGCGGTCGACACCCCCTTGGCTACGGCCGCGGAGGCGCGCGTTCGCGTGACGCGCGACAGCAGAAGAATGGCTAATATGTAGCACGTGTCACGACGACGCGCATCGTTTCGCGCGAAGCACCGAGCATCCCCATCATCATCATCGTCATCATAACCGCGCGCCGCGCACGCGGTCGCATTTCTCAGAAGCCGGCGGCGGTTTCCTCCTCGGCCCCTTCCTCCTCCTCCTCCTCTCCATCGCTTCCTGCATCGACTCCGTTCGCCTCCTCCGAAGCCGGTCACGCAACTTGGGCGAGAACTGCGGGAGCGGCGGCGGCGGCTGCACCACGCCCTCGCCGACAATTCGAGTCGCGGTCAAAACTTGTAGACAAGCAATTTCACGTTGTTAAGGGTCAAGTGTTATGATGCGGCGCTGGCCGGCACTCGATGCCCGCGCGCGGCTACAGAATGCGCCCGACCCGCCGTGCATGCGACGGCGAGCCTCTCCGTTACTACCGGCGCGCGGCTGTTACGTGCTGGACGCCCTTTATAGCAGTGCGATTGCCGAGCGTTTTATAAACGCCCGGTAGGGCTGCCGGGGAAGCACTGCTCCCTTCTTGCCTGCCTGCCTGCCTGTGTGCTTCGCTCGCTGTATATATATGTGTGCGCGTGTACGCGCCTGATATGGCGCATTATTCACCGATGGTAACAGGGTCGCTCGAAATTGCCGCGGGCTTGTACGACCGTCTAGCGCCATTCTTTTCTTGCGCGCAACGCTGAGTGCGGATGCTCTCCGCAGACCCGGTACACAGCCCCTTCGCCGTATACCGGTTCGCGTCATCATCTGCCGGTGCAGGAATAGGGGAAACGGAAGAAGAATGCTTGTGCGGTGTTCGTGCTGGTTATGGTCGGCGTGTACGTAGTAGATACTTCCTATTAACGACCGGCTGTCAGTGGGCCTCGCCATAGCATCGGATGGCCCAGAGATATGGTGGAGCTGTATTCTTGTGTAGCCGCGTGAATCATGGGACGGGGAGGGAATGAGAAGGCCTTGCTTTCAAGACACGCTGGCCACGGTACATTGTTGCCGATGGACTGCACACGCGATGCATCCAGTGTGCTGAGAAGCAAGTCGTACGTTCGCTCAAGAAGTCCGTCGCCGCGTCTCAGTGCAATGTTTACTGCATGGTCATCCCTGTTTTCAAAAGTATGAAACAATCAAGGCGGATTTTTCGCCTAGCGTGCGATGCTCCCGAGTGCATGTACAACCGGAGCAGTGGAAGACCGTGCTGTCTAGATCAAGCCTAAGGACCAAAAGCAGCTGTTTCATCTTGCGCAGAAAACAGCTAAGGCCCTGGACTAAAGGCATCTCCAAGTTAGGGGGGCGCAAAGCTCTTAATTGAATAATATGTTTACGGGCTTGTGATTTTTTTCCGTTCGCGTGTGCTGGTTAGCTTTTGATTGATTGATTGATTGATTGATTGATTGATTGATTGATCGATTGATTGATTGATTGAGCGAAAACGTTTTGTTGCGTGAAGAGACTGGAGCCCTCGGTCATAGGTGAAGGCGTGTCGGGAAGCACAAAGGAATTAGTGAGCCCGTTCTATGCCCTGTCCTGTCTTTTTGCGCTGCTTTCTTCACAATGCTAAGTCACCAACTCGTCCAGCAGCGCGCGTTAAATAATTAGCCGCTATACGGAGAAACAGTGAGCAGCTAGAACGATGTTTCTACCTAAGAAATTCTAAGAAAGTGTGAGTCCATCGCCCGGTTGCATCGTGTATGAAGTACTACATACTTTCAATAACCTGTTTGGGTGCCCGCATTTGGATGGTACGTTTTTGTTCCATGTGCGGAGCAAGCAACGAATGCTCTTCTAAATTTCCTACCGGTCAGGGGACCCGACAGACATGCATCTGCCGACTGTTTGTCACCTCGTTTTCCGTGGTTTCATCTTGGCTCTCTCAAATCTCTCTCTCTCGGAGCGTTCGGATTCGGATACAACTCAAGAACGAAGCAGCGGATGCTCCTCAAAGGGGACACTCCAGCCAATGGCGCCGATCAATTTTCATCTGCTACCCCCTGCGATTTCAGACTAGCAGGTCACAGGTGATTAAACACGACATCATTAGAATCGGTAGGCCCTATAACGGCTGGAGGGCCTCCTTGGAAGGGTTTTTGCCGCTTGCGCCTGATAAAAGTTTACACCTGACCTAAAAAAAAGAAAAAGATGAAATGAGATAGAAAGAGAAGCGAAGCAAAGCGAAATTAAGTCACCGGTGCTTCCAGCTCAGTTAAGTCTCCGCAGTTTATTCGCCCTCCCTCAACAACACCAACGGAAAAAGAGAGGGGTAAAGAAAGAAAATAGAAATGCTGCAACCACAAACCACGGCGTGTGCGTACCGGGCTGTTGACCTGGCACAGCAGCGTCGACACCATTGTCCCGCATAACCATAAGGAGCATTCCACACAGGGAGCAATGGCAGCGAACTTTGTACACGCAGATATAAGGCAAGAGAGTGGAGACGAATGGAGCAGGGGTCCACAGACTGCGAAGGGGGAGGGGGGGGAATGGCCTGCATCGGTCTCTCTTTTTCTCTAATGGTGCTCGTCACTCGCGGAGCTGCCGGGAATACGGCTTGACGACGACACAGTCGCTCAACCACGTGGCCGCGCGAACAGGAATAAAATTGGCGGTGGCTTAACTTGGCTAATCCTCGAATTCAGCGAAAAGCAGGCACGCTTGCTAAGCGTCTGAGGCTCGTCCATGGCAGCTCCGCTACACGCTTGCGGTAGCCTTTCTATATAGACCCACACGACCACGTGGCTATGACGTGGTATCACATGGTCTGACGACACCCCCATCGGATGTCGTCACGTGGCTTCCCATCACTCTATCGGATGTTCTTAAGGTCAAAGGTCACCCCAAAGGTCACCCAGTGCCAAAGGTCAACTAAATGTCATGGGTCAAGGTCAGAGGTCAAGGGTTCGACACCATAACTACCACATATGGTCATACACGGCTAACGTGGTTGGGCTGAAGGTCGTTCAAGGTCATTCCCCTGCCTACGCGACTACTGCTTTACCTAGCGTAGTGAAGCTTTTCGCTTCAAAAAGCAGTGGCACTGTACTATACGCTAGTCTGTGGTGCTCAGAGGAGCGGTGGACCAGGCGAGCAGGTAAGCGTTTCTGTGCCCCGACCGCCTAGGGTGCGCCATGGGTCGCGCACACCTGCGGACCGGAAGAATTATGAATCGGTCATCCCATTCGGTGCGCGTAACCAGGGCCAGCCATCCCCGTATGTACGCGACGTCGTCTCCATCGCAGTCGTCGGCGTCCGCATGACAAAACAGCTTAGCGGCGAGATCTGCCGCCGGCGACGCGAGCCCGACCCTGCTGCGAACACGGCAGAGTATATAGGCGCGTAGGTGAAGCCACGCCGGCCACTTACGTGATCTGAAACGGAGATGAACAGAACACGCAGGGCGTCGTGTTTTTGTGAACGTATGTGTATGGGCTGGCGTTGAGTCTTGTCCGCTGGTATCCCCCCCCCCCCCCCCCCCCCCTCCCTGCTCCGCTAGAGACGCGGCTTCGCGGAATCCGCGGCCCAAGGTAACTGCCGAGAAAACGCAGCAACACACGGAGGTTGTACCTGCGCGGGCGCGCCAACATCACATAGGATGAGCGAACACTAAGAAAAAAAAAAGAATGGGAGGCGCTGCCTTTAACAGCAAAGCACGCATAGCCCAGCGAGCGCAGTTTTATTGCCCGGTTGTGTTTTGGGCAGGATTCACGCCAACTCAGGGAGGCCATGAATCATCGACGCGATAATAGAAGCGGGGGGCTGGGCTTGCAGCGCTGTGCGATTGCGAGTTGGCGTCTCGTTCTGTGGGGGAGGGAGAGAGAGAAGCAGAGAGGGAGGGAGAGGAGCTGCGGTGTTCGCTGAATTATTTACATTCGCGAGCGCAGCCCTTGTAGTCTCCACGGGCGCCGCTGAAATTTTCCCGAGATAGCGCGCCCATTAAATAGCTGCAACGTGCACATGCTCCCAGTGAAGCGCAGCCCTCACGCTAGCATGCATATACACTGCATACCGCTTGGGAGCCTCTGTAACGTCGCGTTTTATTTCGGCGCGTGCAAAAAGGCTGCGAGTCCTGGACCACATATATACATCAACGATTCGCGTATATACACACTCAGGCTCGTCCTAGAGACGCGTACGGGCGAAGGCTCTTTTATTTACTCTCCTTTGTTCTTTTTTCTCCGCATTTTTGCCCGGCGCTCTTGTTCAGAATCGTGAGAAAACGCAATACGTTCTCCGCGCTCAGCATTTGCTCGTTTACCGTAGGTCCGTGTTTTTTTTTTTTATGCGCCCAGGCAGTCGGGCCGGCCGTGGAGACAGTGTGTGCCTGGATGGAGCCTCGCGTTGCTTTACGGTTACATGGCACGAGACGTCGCTTTGGGATTTCCAACGCACGTGAATACGCACGCAGCACGTGTTGCGGCTCTGGAGCTGTTCTTAAGGCCTTTTCAACTATGTATAGTCTCGGGATGTTTTACGGTGCCACAAGGGTACGGGCCGATTTAGTTCGATTTGAGACGGATAAGGTACGAAATCCAAGACACAGTGAGGACACCGCTCGGGTGAAAGTCCTCACAGTTCGAGGCTCTTTTCGGCACGTTTCTGGAAGGCGAACGCCCGGGTTCTTGCACTCCAAACAGAAAAAGAGTAAAAGGCAATATGAAATGGAGTTCGCCAGAAGACAGCTCACCTCCTTTCTACTCCCATGACATGCCTTTATCTCTGTCATATGCGACTTAGTGTAATCATATGGACTAATCATGACGTTAGTTCCGTGTAACTTTCTGTTTTATATTTACACGTGTTATGTTAACATGGGCTTTATGAATGTTTTATGCATTTTGTGCATCATATCATAATATATCTGCGATTTTGTGTTTGTAATGCTTTTAGAAATTGCCCACTGCTCTGAGTGAAAGGGGGAGAGTGCAAAAGGGGCTGCCACTTTGTCAGACAATTTTGTTTTTGTCTCTTCCTAGGCAACCAAGTGTGGTTTAAAATAAACTGTTTGGCTCTTATATAACGCGCTAGTTTACTCCGAAACACGGTGCATAGCTATATTTATTTCTGACTAGTCCTTGCGATTCTTGAAACTTTCCTCGTCCTGACCACACCGAGTCGCTAATAGCTCGTCACGATTGGCTCTCGCTGGCCTACATTTGTTCCCGAGCAGTCCGCGAGGGTGCGGGTTGGCTGGAATCGCAAGCTTACTAAACTCAACGCTTAGAAACTTTTAAACTCAGTACTGTTCTATACAATTCCAGTAGCGGTGGTGAAATTTCGGCGCATTAGCATTCCTGCCATTCTGCAGCCCTTCCCCTTTCCACACTTATTTATGTTAAGTAAATATTCATTCGCCGTCGTCACATTTCATACTTCCTCGCCGTAATCATGGACTGAGAACCGAACAAACGACATCGATCGGTGTCAGAAGTACTCATCATGCAAGACCCGATTCTGTTTGCCTGCCCAAATGTACGTAAGATGTCAAATCAGATGTTGAGCCCATCAGTACAGGCGGCAACGCAGAAACAGGAAGGTTTCTTTTATGATGTTTTGGTATTGAAATGGTTGGCCTTCTGCGTAAACCTGCGAAGTCCTCTCTTCAAACGAGCCGTTTTTTACACTGAAATAACCAGACTGTGGTTGTACCTTTCGTTCTCATTCAACGTCTAAGGCGCCGCAGTGGCTGAGTGGTTATGGCGCTCGGCTGCTGGTCTGAAAGACACGGGTTGGATCCCGGCCTCGGCTGTCGAATTTCGATGGAGGCGAAATTCTAGAGGCCCGTGTACTGTGCGATATCAGTGCACACTAAAGAACCCCAGGTGGTCGAAATTTCCGGAGCCCTTCACTGCGGCGTCTCTCATAGCCTGAGTCGCTTTGGGACATTAAACCCATTTAAACCATATAAACCAAACCATTCAACGTCTGCCACTCTTTTCTGTTCACGGTGGCAAGCACCACGAACTACTACTAACCACTAAAAAGTCTGTATAACAAATGAAAGTGGATAATCGACCGAATGTGCTCGCTTAGCCGCTGTGTGTTGGTGTACCGGGAAAGTTTTTCGACAAAAAAAAAATTATTTCAGGGCAAAGGTTCCAGGTTCGTGCGCTACTAGCTGGGATGTCCTTTGGCGTTCCCCGAGTCATTTGCGCTTTGCCTCAGCACTGAGTAATTGCCACGGGCGTCACGTTTCATTTCTTCACGACCCTGCAATTTGCCGAGATCGATATCTGAAGCAATTTGGATGTGATAACAGGAATAAAGTGCTCTATATGACAGCCTGTTTTTGCGAGGAGAAGAAGAATAAAGAAAATAATTCGTCGACATATAGGTCACCCTGTGTTCTAACTGTCCTGAGGGGTTGCATTTGTGGGAAAGCGAGCTACCGACGCCCAGGAAAGCGAATCTGTATGGTTGTGTTGACACGCTGCCGATCGCCTTCATATCTCTCGACATGTCTAGAAGTCACGCTCCGATGTTTGAATTGCAGTCACTTTTCTAGCTGCTTTCTGCTTGTGCGACTTGACAGCAATTTAGGACTGCAGCACGCCGCGCGTGAGTGCTCCCAAGCAGTAGGTCCGCCTGCAGATCATGTTGTCACTGATTATACGTTCATGCCGTCAGCTCCCATGGCCGTGTATGCCCTGTTCCCAGCCGAACAACTTTCTCTTGGTTATCAGGACAAAGCGAGAGTTTTTCTTTTACGACACGGCATACTACTAGGCTGACAACGAGCTAAGGGCAGCGCCGAAAACGGACATTCATGGAGAAAGTGATTCGTTGAGACATCTCTGTGTCAGGAGTCACGCTTGGCTCGTCACGTGTGACCGCATCAAAGAGTCTCGAACGCGCATGCACCACCTCACGTGTTCTTCTACGGGCAGCGTGCGATTTGAGTTAAACTGACACAGCACTTTCGCTTCACTCTTGTCCGTGCCACCCTTACAAAATTTCTTTAGACAGTCTATAGACTGTCCAAATACTTCCGTCTATAAAGTCTATAGACTCTCTATAGACAAACCCTAGAGAACAGTCGATAGGCAATACAAATTCTATAGATAGTATATAGACAATCTATTGATTTATGGCCACACATTAGTAGACTTTTGTCTATAGGCAGCCTATAGGCTATGAATAGACGAAAACAAATATCTATACGAAAGCAATAGAGTCTATAAGAACTCTATAGACTGTCTATAGAACATTTTTGTAAGCGCTATACAATGTACAATCTTGACACAACGGTTTCCCGTGCTGGCTGTGTGTGTCCTTTGCGCAAGCGTACAGGAACGCGACGAGCTCTGTTCCCATATACCAGTGCCCTGTACAGGCATGCCCTTTGCATGGTTCCGCTACTGGCTATGCTCGCAGGAAGGCTCCGTTCGCGGGGCCCGATTAAGGGCAATGAACTTGAAGGGCGCCCCTGCCCTTCCCGTAGAAGGCCACGCGCACCACAAGGACCCTGGTCCGTGCTGGGCGCAGCAGGAATTGCTTCCGCACAGAGCGCATGTCATCCCCTGCTCGGTGCGGCGCGCGCGGTTTTAACAAAGCCGTCCATCTCGGCGCGGCTCTGTCATGTCGTTTTTCTCCGCCATTACGGACGTCCCGCGGCATGATTGATTCGGGCCGAGCGGACCGCTCTATCATTCGGCCGCCTCCCGTGCGGGACCAGAAGCGGAAGGTGGCGGTGGCTCCCGCCGCTGGCGGGTAGCATGAATGTGCACGCATGCATGCATGCGGACGCCGTGGCTGCCTAAGCCCTGCATGATGACGCGCCGCATGCGTAGAAATAAACACGAGAGGCGGGTGGAACAGTTGACCGCGCGTGCCACCTCACCACCACCTTCGCAGAATCGAGGGCTCATTCGAAACCCACGACCAAGCGAAGCCCTATTAATTGCTCTTCCGTCCATACCATTTTTGGGCTACTTTCAATATTTTAGTGCTTTAGAAGCCGGCTCGTCAGTGGCTTAATGTATATTATAGACGTCATTTAAATATAGCTGCTGCCCACACCGTCGCCAATGGTAGAGTGGACTCACTGAATTCCCTTTATTTCCATAAATATGCAATTTAAGGGTATTTAAGGAAACAAATTGCTCGGAGCAACTTGGCGGGCCTTAAATAATAAGCAGGAAATGGATAAGGATCTGAGAACCGATCGACATCTATTGCGGCTGCAATAGATGTGCACCCGCTGCATCGTTATTGCCGCTGTACGTTACGTTTTTGTGTGGTTAAATATTTTTAACGCTTTTGTTAAGAGCGCAGTATAGATTATGAACGTGCCTAAACTAAAATTACAGCCTAACCCGCCCCTAGAGGTAGGTGTATGAGAATAGAGAATGGCTGGGATTCGCAGATCTGATGTGCCGGCAACCATTGCGATAACCGACTCCGTGGTCAACACCATTAAAATCGTTTTTGCGAGTCCCAGGCGTTTTCTTGTTGGCTACTAAAGTCATTAACGCACCGTAATTCCTTTCTCCTTTGTTGCATTTTAACGGGATTGTGCCCGACTCGGCTGCATGCAGTTCAGCAGAAACCTTGGCAAACTACACATCACTATACGTTGTGCTTGAACCGGCTAGCTTTTGATTGCGATGACATTTGGGGCGCCTGTGACGTTGGACAAGGATGTTTACATTCACAATTGCGAATGTAAACATCGTGTATGTAAACATAGTGAATGTAAACATCTTGAATGTAAACATCGTGAATGTAAACAATTGGGATTTCACCTCTGCCGGCTGCAGCTCGGGTGTTAAGATATTGGATAGCAATTTCCGCGGCCGGCAACATCCTTTTATTTTACTTTTTCCTTCACTGAGCCGTCGCGATGGCTCAATGGTTATGGTATTCGGCTGCTTACCTAAAAGACGCGGGTTCGATCCCGGCCGCGGCTGTCGAATTTCTATGGAGGCGAAACTATAGAGGCCCGTGTACTGTGCGATGTTAGTGCACGTTAAAGAACAGCAGTTGGTCGAAATATCCGGAGCCCTTCACTACGGCGCCATAGCCTGAGTCGCTTTGGGGCGTTAAACCACCATAAACCAAACCAAACAATTTTTCTCTCGTTTTTAAATAAACCACCACCACTACTACTACTACTACTACTGCTACTACAACTACTACTACTACTACTACTACTACTACTACTACTACTACTATTACTGCTGCTGCTGCTGCTGCTACTACTACTACTACTACTACTACTACTACTACTACTACTACTGCTGCTACTACTACTACTACTAGAGTCGACTCCTCATTGCGAGGAGTCGGGCGTCGCGACGGCTGGTTTGTCGCTTTTCCTCTTTCTCAAGGCGTTGTCAACCGTGACCGCGACCCGGTCTAGCTTCGTCAAGCCCTGGCCGACAGCCAACAATTTCGTCCGGGTGTCGCGGGTGACGCGCCCATTGTTTCCGGCTCGCTAACTCTTATTTATGCGGCGACGGGCTCTGTAGCCAGCGGTTCTTTATGGACTCGCTGTCCTCCCCAAAGAGTGTTAGAACAACCTCCGCGGTTCTGCGCATGATTTAAGCCCGCTGCATAGCGCGTGCCATCTGTGACGTCATTCTTCGGGCACGCGCACGCCGACTGCGCGGCCATTGTGCAATGCACACAAACACGTGCAGGTGCAGGCGTGCGAAGTAATGAAAGCTAAGCGGGAACTTAAAGGACAGCAGGGTAAAGAAACTCACTTTTCTGGGACAATAGAAAGCGTTTTTTTTTGTGCCTTTGATAAGCTTCTGCTGTAATTCGCTTGTGTCCACCACTTCGGAGTGCATAGTTATTGTAATTAAATTAAGCTCTTGAGCAAACATTTTTATATGACAAATAAATAAAATGATTTTACCAGCGAAGTTTAGTGACAGGAAATGCTCAGAGA